>NW_024962297.1:451505-455559 GCF_019238085.1 Lagopus leucura
GAAGGGAAGGGAAGGGAAGGGAAGGGAAGGGAAGGGAAGGGAAAACTGGAGGAAAGTGAGAGGAAGGCAAGAAGGCAAGGAGGCAGCAGTGCCTGGCCTGTGGTTACCTGCGACAAGTGCCCGACCTCCAGGTAGAAGCAGATGATGAAGGCGTTCCAGCCGACCCACAGCACCAGCCACACTGCGTACTGCCAGAGAGAGCGAGCCCATCAGTGCTGCGCCAGCGCCACGCGCATCCTGCTGCCAGCCCACTGCCCAGCTCCCAGCAACTTAATCACAGGGATCTGGGACATTGCACAGTGACCACGGCCCAGCAGCACCTACCATGATGAGGTATTTGGATCTGTACTGGATGGTCCCGAAGATGCCCAGGATGACAGCCATGATGTGTAAAAAATTGGCCAGGATGGGCGCCCACTGATAGCCCAGGAAATCAAAGATCTGCCGCTCCAGCGCCGCGATCTGGGAAAGAACAAAGGAGGGGACAGCACGGGAATCAGTCACTGCAGCAGCTCTGTGGACATTAAAGGCAAAGAGTATCGCGTAATTAATGAGAAATCCCATGGACAATTAGTTACAATAGACTGAAATGTCTGCATGATTCATCGGCCAGCAGTGGGTGAATACATCACGAGCGTGGAGTTACTGGGAACACTCCTGCCCAAGTGGAGGAAGGGCAGCACAGAGCTGCGAGCCCATCCCCTGTGTGCCTCAGTTTCCCCACTGAGCATCACCCCCTGGGCCTGAGCTCTGTGCAGTGCCCCCCTAGGGCATGGGATCCCCTGGCTGTGGCTGACTGCTGGCAGGAGGGCAGTGGGCTCGTGCTGGGTGTTGGGCCGACTTCCCCATCCATAAAGCATCATTCACATTACTGCTTGTTGAGTTGGTTTAGCGAGAGCTCTAATTAATGGAGATTTCAGCCAGCAGAGCAAAGCCCTCCCATCTCCATCACACGCGACACAGAGCGAGCATGGAGCCCGTGCAGCCCCTCGGGCCAGGCTGTTTGCATTAAGCCTTAATTCACTCCCGCGCTATTTAAACTCTCAAAGGAAACAGCCTTTGGAAATACTTACAACTGGGCTGTAAATCTTTTAAATCGAGGAATGTAAATAATAAATGATACAAGGAGCGTGGCGCTCGGGGTTTTATAGCCATCCATCGATCTGGTGGCTGGTGACGGAGCTGCTGAGCAGGACCCCTATTGCTGGATTCCAACAGGAGATGGGGAAGAGCATCCAAGAGCATCCCACAGAGCCAGTGCAGGTCCCAATTTACTGTGCTAATAGCACCCCTTTGGCACCCCATCACCCATCACAGCCATAAGTGATGCTACTGGGGGCGTGGGGCAGAGCCGCCATGCACCAGCCCACTGCTAATTAAGATAATCCTGCAGCTGATCAATGCAATGAGTTTTAGGGCTCCCTCTTAATTAAACACTCTCTAGTTCATCGATCGGCCCCAAAGTTCCCTTTGCAGCAAATCATAGCAATTAGCCAGGCGCGGATGAGTGCCGGAGTCCTGCTAATTGAAACGCGGCACTTTCACTGGGGGTGTGGAATGGAAGCGGCCAGGTTCCACCAGCGCATGGGGAGAGGAGGCAGAGCTGGAGCAAAATGCGTTTTGTTTAATGCTGCTAACACCAAAGTGGAGTGGAAAGAAGGTTCCCATCTCTGCTGTCCCCACGTCACCCATTGGCCACCGCACTATGCCCCGTAGTCACTTCACTGTGCCCCATGCCAACATTTGGGGCGGTTTTTCCAGCCCTGCGCTCGCAGCAGCACTGAATAAATCCGGTGGATTTGTGGGGCGGTGGTGGCAGCCATGGGGTGATTTTCTGCCCCGCAGCGTAAAGAGCAGAGGGAAATGGGGCTGAGCCTCCCGGGATGTGGGAAACAAAGTGCAGTGGCTGCAGACCTCGACCCCCCCTGCGCTCTGTCCTCACGCCTCAGCTGCGATGGGGCTGACATGTTTGCTGACACAGATGCATAAATATATTATCACAGCCCCCACAGCCTCGATAATTAACCGGTGGAGAGAGACAGGAGCGAGCTATCATGCTGAAAAAACACAGCAGGGCTGGGGGCTCCTCGTCCCCTCCCCTTGGCCATAGGGGAGGGAGCTGGGGGGCAGTCCTTCTGTCCCTCTCCCTCCTGAGCATCTCCATGGGGCCAGTGAGAGGAATGAGCGTGGACCCCCCAAAAAGCATCGCAGCTGCTCTCCCTGGATCTCTATCAATACCCCCTGAATTCCAGGCCATGACTTTGGCCACCCCCCCTGAACAAATCCCCAGTCTCTCCCATGGGCAGAGCAGGTGGGGGGACATCCCAGTGCCACTTGTCCCCACTGCACTTGGGGGACCCAAGCATCACCTTCCTCTCAAATGAAATCTCTTTCAATCTTTGCTTTACCCCTCTGGGAAATATCAGGAAGAAGATGCTCTGTTCACCTGCCGGCAGGGCTTTGTTAAAACCCTGTGAAGTGCAACGGGAAGGTTTCCTCCTGGCTCTGAATGTCAGAGCAGCAGAGCCTGGAGACTTCCCTGGGGAAGCAACAGCAGCAGCATGATGACTGTGGCAGTGGGGAGGAAGAAAATCCCTTGCTTCCATTTTCCAACTGTCTGAATCCCATCCTGGTCCCTTGCTTGGCGTTTCTTGTAGATAGAGGTCCCCAGATCTGGAGCAGGATTCCACAGCATCCCAGTATGGCATCTTGGCATGGTATCCCACTATGGCATCCCAGTACAGAATCCCAGTACTGCATCTGGTACTGCATCTCAGTGCAGCATCCCATGAAAACAGCATCCTGGTAGCGCAACTCAGTACTACATCCCAGTATTGCATCTCAGTATGACATCCCAGCATGGCATCCCATCACAGCATCCTGGTATGGCATCCCAATACGGCATCCAGGGACTGCATCCTGGTACAGCATCCCATACCAGCTAGGAATAGCTGAAGGTGAAGAAGGGACCTCACTGGTCCTTGCTGCTGGCTTTTTTCTCCCCAGTATGGCTGTGGTCCCACCAGGCGCCAGGCTCCAGCCCTGCCCCTGGGATCGGTGAGGGATGCTGAGTCCTTCCTCACTCCACGGGCTCCAAGACTGGCAGTGGACTCCTAGAGAAAACCCAAGGTTGGACCTTCCGGGAGCGCTCAGGGTGTGGGGTGGTGCCCACGTCTCATCCCACATCTCTACAGAACACAGGTGGTCCCCACAGCACGGAGCCTACAGGGCAGAGGGGGAAAACCCCAAAAGGGCAACACTGCAGGGGATGCCTAACCCCAATCCAGCACTGAGGACTGATGATTCCGAAGCAGTGTTTGGCCAGGTACTGATGCACAGCCCAACTTTGGGGCTGCAGCAGTGACCGAGCAGACGGCGGAGCAGAATGCAGCCCTGCTTGATGCCACAGCAGCTGCACGCCAGCACAAATCCCTGCCTGGCTCCACAGCGTGGCAGGAGCTGAGCGTGGATCCATGCCCCCCGATGAGCCATTATCCTTCAGCCAGGATATTTCCTTCTGAACACCATATGCCGCCGGCTCACCAGGGATTTACTTTCATTTAGCTGCGTTTGAATAGATTTTTTTCCATCGTGGATTCCCTTCTGCTGAGGCCAAAGATGCTGCGAGTGCAGCTCCTGCTGAGCTCTCACAGCTAGGGCTGCTTGCTGCCAGAAATGCACCATTTCTGGGAGGTTTTACAAGAAATCCTGGGGTCCAGTGGGAAACTCAATGGTCAGAAATGTGGGGCAGGATCTGTGGGGTGTCCAAAAGGATTGGCTCATTTATCTGAGCCACCTGGGAAGGTGGTGGCACTGTGGCTCCAGGAAAGTGGTGCTGAGGGTAATAGGGCATGTGGGACCAAGGGATTGATGGGTGGAGGGAGAGATGGAGGAAGGGAGACATGGAGGGATGGAAGGATGGATGGAGAGAGGGATGCAGGGATGGAAGGATGGAAGGATTGATTGAGGAAGGGAAGGATGGAAGGATAAGAGATGCAGGGATGGGTGGAAGGGAAGGGAAGGGAAGGGAAGGGAAGGGAAGGGAAGGGAAGGG
>NW_024962297.1:456091-460754 GCF_019238085.1 Lagopus leucura
GGAGGAAGGAAGGAAGGAAGGAAGGAAGGAAGGAAGGAAGGAAGGAAGGAAGGAAGGAAGGAAGGAAGGAAGGAAGGAAGGAAGGAAGGAAGGAAGGAAGGAAGGAAGGAAGGAAGGAAGGAAGGGAAGGGCGGAGGGATAGAAAGATAGATAGAGAGAGCACTGGAGGGGTGGAGGAGGGGTGAAGGGAGGAAGGGAAAGATGGATGGCTATTCTTTTCCTCCCATTAGGGGTGGGATATGACAGTGGGGATGGAACCTGGGCTGGATCCTGTCCTGCAGCACAGCACCCTGCACTCGGTGCCCTGAGCTCCACAAGCACCTGCACCCAGGAGCTGCACATCTCCACTTAGGGAAATTGGCTGCTATTTAAATTAACGGCAAGTGAGCAAACTGACTATTAACGAGGTGCAAATACCGCTGCGAACCCAGGGATTTCATTTAATGACTTGGAAACAAGTTCTTGACCTACTTCCAACTTGCAAAATCTTTTGCAAAATTGCAGGCGGCACAGGTGAAAATGAATTAAAGGAGCCATCACCACGCTCCCACACATGGGCAGGGCTGAGCTGCCCCGCGGGCAGGATGTGCCCCAGGATGGAGGCACAGGCTTTGTTACCCCAGCAAAGCCCTCACTGGGGTTTTTCTGCCCTCCAATCCCTTCACTTCCAGCTTGAAAAACCCAATGGGATGAAAATACGAGGACACAGGGAGGGGTGTGGGGTCCCCCCGGAGCTCTCCATCACCCGCTGAGCCCCCATGTCCTTTGGCCAGCCTTTGCTGCTGTCTTTTGCCGATTCTTTTTCTGCTCTGTTATTTATTTAATTTCGCCAGGCGCCTCATCCCGCTGCGTTGCCATGGGAACATGGCAGCAGCCCCAGCTGTCTAGACACTGAGCCCCAGCAGCCCGGCGTGTGGGCAGGACGCAACCCAAGCACCCATGGGTGCGCCCACCCAAGAATCAGCCCCATCCCAGTGCAATTCCCAGCCCCCCTGATCCCCTCCCAAAGCCACCCATGCGTCAACAGCCTGGGGTCCCCCTGGTTCCTTCCCAAATCTGCCTCTGTCCAACAGCCCTGGGACCCCCAGGCCCTTCCCAAAGCTGCCCCTGGGGAAGGGAAACTGAGGCAGAGAATAGGAGGTGCCCAGTAGGAGGATGAGCACCTCATGCTGAATATCCCAAATCTGGGTCCCCAAATGCACATGGTTCCTTGGGGTGAGCCAAGATGGGACCAATGGGGAATCCTTCTACAACCTAAACAGTGGGTTACTGTGGGTCCCAAACAGCCCCATCCCACCCATGACGATTTGTTGGAACTCTTCTGGAACCCTCCACACAGTTGAGAGTGGCAGCCACCTCCTACAGAGGCTCCAAACGCATCCCAACACCATTTATACAGAGTACAGGCTGGAGATATGATATTGCATCTATTATTTTTACTGTTACATAAATGCTGAACCGGAGAGATAAGGCTGAGATAAGGCTGTGGGCTTTTTTTACCACCACTGACAGAAAGACAAGGAAAGCAAAGTGATTCATTCCTATACTTTCCCATCATAAGTTGCCTCTGAATTTACACCTTCCTGCAGATGGACTCCCTCCAACAGGCATAGACTGTGTTGCTTTAATTGTCGCCCCAAAATGGCCTCAAAAAGGTCCTCCACTGGGAAGGGCACAGGGGTGGCAATGGATCCTGGGGAGGAACAGCACAGGGATGTGAGCAAAGGGCCAGTCCTGCACTGGTGCTGCTGTGCCTCAATTTACCCCCCTGGGAAATGGGTTTAGCCCTTCCCTGCTCAGCACTGCACCCAGGAGCGTTTGCAGAGAAGCAGGGTGACAAATGACATCCCCAGAGCTACAGCACGACCCAAGTGCAGAGCTGGGTCACACTGCCACAGATAGCCACAGACATAAAAGTCAGGCTGCAAGTTTAAGCAAATCCATCTGGAAATAGAGGTGAGAACTGAAGGGGCTGCACAGACCCTCTTGGTATCCAACCTGGAATCTGGGATGGAGTGTGAACGGAGGGAGCCTGCTGTCCATCCATCCCACTTCATCTCATCCCATCCCATCCCTTCCCATCCCCTCCTATCCCATCTCACCTGTCCATCCCACCTCATCTATTCACCCTATCCACCCCAGTCATCCCATTTCATCTATCCATTTCATTCTTCCTTGTCCCATCCCATCCCATCCCATCCCATCTCTCCATCCTATTTCATCCATCTCATCCCCTCCCACCAAACTGCTGTCCCAGCCCCACAGAAGGACTCAGGAGATGTCCCCAGGATGCTGTCCCATGCCCACAGGACACATAGCAGTGACACCAGACCCATGGCATCAGCACCAAGCTGTGATGCTCAAGGATCAGGGCACTGAAATGTTGTCAAATGCCTTACTGCAAACACCAGTTTCCAACAAACAGGCTTTTGGATAAATAAAATTGTGATTAATCAAGCGCCTCAATTATACACAATGAGCCATAGCTCGTGATTAAGCTGAAGACTCGCAGCAGAAAGCACATTAGCAGCATGGACACTCAGAAGCTGAGAATTAATTAAAATGAAGCAAAAAAGAAACACTAAAAAAAAAATATCCCACTAAACAGGGAAATGCACAGAGGCTTTTTCCATTTAGTGGGGACTCTGGGGATGTTGAGAGGAGCCACGTCCCGCATCCCAAACCAACGTGGTGGTGTTGGGTGACAGTGGGACAGGGACACCTCTGCCCATGCAATGCGAGCTGTCTGCTGGCTCCAGCTCCCCATAAGCGGCCCCGTTTGGACAGGGATTAAGCCACAGGCAATTTCAATGCTAATTTTCCTGTTTAAGTTCTTTAGTCCAACATCTGCAAGAAGCAAGAGGTAATTTCCCCTGGATCTCAAACAGCGACTCAAAGGTGCTGTTAATAAAATGCGATAGAGGGGCAAAAAGAGAGGGGAAAAAAATCCAATTTACTGACTTATTTAGTGACACCTTTCGTAATCAATTCTCCCAGGAAATAAATACTGATTAAAGCCAACCGTATTGCTATGGAAACCGGCAGTCCCTCCTCTCACGACCTGCAGGCAGCAGAGAGGATCGGGTGAGGAATCTGCCTGGTAACAGCCGCGCTAATGAAGCAGGAGCAGAAATATCCCAGAGCAGCACTGCTGCCAAAGGAGCAGCCACGGGTGGCTCTGGGGAGGTGAGGCTCCCAAATATTTGGTGTAAAGGCAAGGCAGGGCAGCTACAAAGAATCATAGAATCATAGAATCACCAAGGTTGGAAAAGACCTAAAAGATCACCCAGTCCAACCGTTCACCTATTCCCAATAGCTCCTACTAAACCATGTCCCTCAACACAACATCCAGTCTTTCCTTGAACACCCCCAGGGTCGGTGATTCCACCACCTCCCTGGGCATCCATTCCAGTGCCTGACCACCCTTTCTGAAAAGTAATACTTCCTCATGTCCAGCCTGAATCTCCCCTGCTGCAGCTTGAAACCATTCCCCCTGGTCCTATCACTGATGACACGAGAGAAGAGGCCGACCCCCAGCTCACTACAACCTCCCTTCAGGAAGTTATAGAGAGCAATAAGGTCTCCCCTGAGCCTCCTCTTCTCCAGGCTGAATATTCCCAGCTCCTTCAGCCTCTCCTCATATGGCCTGTGTTCCAGACCCCTCACCAGCTTTGTTGCCCTTCTTTGAACACGTTCCAGGGCCTCAATGTCTTTCTTGCAGTGAGGGGCCCAAAACTGGACACAGTACTCGAGGTGCGGCCTCACGAGTGCTGAATATAGGGGAACAATCACTTCTCTGCTCCTCCTTGCAACGCTGTTTCTGATGCAAGTCAGGATACCATTGGCCTTCTTGGCCACCTGGGCACACTGTCGGCTCATGTTCAGCCGAGCATCAATCAATACCCCCAGGTCCATTTCCTCTACGCAGTCCTCCAGCCACACCGCCCCAAGCCTGTAGCGTCGCCTGGGGTTGTTGTGGCCGAAGTGCAGGACCCGGCATTTGGCCTTGTTGAAACTCATCCCATTGGCTCCAGCCCAGCTCTCCAGCCTGTCCAGATCCCTCTGTAGGGCCTCGCTACCCCCAGGCAGATCCACACTTCCAGCCAATTTGGTGTCATCTGCGAATTTACTGAGGGTGCACTCGATGCCCTCATCCAGGTCATCAATAAAGATATTGAACAGGACAGGCCCCAGCACCGACCCCTGGGGAACACCACTCACGACTGGTCGCCAGCTGGATTTGACTCCATTCACCACCACTCTCTGTGCCCGGCCCTCCAGCCAGCTCCTTACCCAGCCAAGAGTGTACCCAAAGAGAAGGGATGTGCCCGCATCCCATCCCAACCTTATCATATCCATCTCATCCTCTCCCATCCCATCCCATTCTCTTATCCCATCCCATCCCATCCCATCTCATCCCAACCTTATCATATCCATCTCATCTCCCATCCCATTCCATTCTCTTATCCCATCCCATCCCATCCCATCCCATCCCATCCCATCCCAACCTTATCATATCTACTTCATCCCACCCCACCCCACCCCATCCCATCCCAACCTTATCATACCCATCCCATCCCAACCCATCCCAACCCATCCCATCCCATCCCATCCCATCCCATCCCATCCCATCCCATCCCATCCCATCCCATCCCATCCCATC
>NW_024962297.1:460764-467389 GCF_019238085.1 Lagopus leucura
TCCCATCCCATCCCATCCCATCCCATCCCATCCCATCCCATCCCATCTAGTTCCTTAGCCAATTTTTTGCATTAAAACACACACACATCCAGCGTCACTCAAAGCATCACTGAGAGTCCTGATGCACCCTGAAACAGAAACCTGACCAAAAACACGACTCCTTCCATTGGGGTGAAGGCCCACCGCTCATCCACCAACCCCTCCTCTAACATCCAACCTTTAGGATCTCCATCTCCCACCTGCTTGGTGCCACCACCTTGGCCACTTGCCCTCTTTTCTCAAGGGCCTCATTTGAGCCACTTACACAGGGCAGTGGTGATGGTTACATGTTTCATATGCAGGTATGAATAGTGAGTTATTGTCAGCAGGAGATGGATGGGCCCGGCAGGGAGCGGTGTCCCCATCAATCTTTCCCTGTGATGAATGTAAAGCAGCAGTGAGTGGGAAGCAGCAATGCAAGGTCCAGAAACTGCAGTGGGTTTTCGGGGTGCTCTAAGAGCGACAGGCTGGGTGGGACCTCATTAGTGCTGCTCATTATTTATTAATAGTAAAGAAAACCCAACAGCTCCAGCCCCATCTCCCCGTGCCAACAGGATTATTGGCTAGAAACGAGAGCTGGAAACTCACAGGCACACGGGTATGGATGTGCAGCCCTAATAGAACTGGAAGCCTTCATATTTGCAGCAATTGCTGCACGTTAGCAAAATAACAATCACTGTTAAGCACGCTGCCACCTTCCCCATTCATCATGGCGAGGATTTAATAAGGCGCCTTCGCCGTGCGCTGTGACCAGCAGCACATTATTAAACACAGCGATTAGCAGCTGCGGTGGATGGGAGCTCATTAGAGACTTCTTAAACATCCATAAAAATCACTTTTATTAAGCGGTGATTCCTCTCTTCATGCCCATCGAATCAGGCTGGCACGACACCAACCAACCCACACCCCAAACCCTGCAGGGGCACCAACGGGACGTGGGCATCTCCTCTGCTCTGGGGTCAGTCCCACCCTGAGAGATCGCAGAGGGATGGAGTTTTTCCCAGCAAAACAGTTTCTTTCCCCAAAAACCACATGGGAACTCCTGCACACAGTGTGTGCGCTTCTGCCCCAAGCCCTTTTTGGTGCATCTGCAGGAGGTACTGATTTCTGCACGTAATTTTAGGGGAAAACTGACGCAGACGGTGTGGCCATATGACTGATGTCTCCACCACCTGCTGGGGTTCCCGTATGGGTTCCCACTGATGGGCAACAGGGCCGTCCCCACAGCACCCAGCAGCACCCTGTTCCTCCTCCTTGGGTCCCACTAATGACAGCAGTGCTAATTGTGGGGTAAGTAGGGCTGCGTTGCCTTTGTCTGGGCCACAATTTAGCAAAAGCACAGTGCTTTGTTCAGGGCCTCAATTTAGGAAAGGGGAAATTGGAAAGAGGATGGGAAAGTGGGAAGGGAAGGGAAGGGAAGGGAAGGGAAGGGAAGGGAAGGGAAGGCCATTAGGGCACTCAGGGAAGCCTGGTTCAAGGACACAGGCTGAGCCCCACAATGCTGACACCATTGCAGCCTGTCCCCATTCCTGGCCATTTATTTCTATGCAGTAGAAGGGAGGACACACGCTTGGCCTCAGGGGATTGCAGGGGATTGGACAAGGACTCTCAGAGTGACATTTACAGGCAACAGCTGAGGACCATCATCAATCTGAGCCATTACAGCACAGAACTGGAGAGCAGACAGGAGGCTTCCTCATCCCCATGACCCCAGTGCCCCTCACAGTGTTGCCTGAGTATCCTCTGGAGCATCCTCTGCTCCCACCCATGCTCTGCCACCAGCGCTGTGCCCACAGTGATACTGACTGAAGGGACCAAACTGGCCCAGAGCACTAATTACCCCTAATCAAGGCAATTAGCCTGAGAGCCAAGTACTCATAGCTCAGTGTCCCATGTGTGTGACCCAGCCAGGCATGGCGGCTGTGTCCTCTGCTGGAATGAGATCCAGAGTGAGCAGTGAGGATGAGGAGACACTGTGACACAGCCTTTTATTGGGAGAAATGGTGACACAAAATGCCCAAAGCATGAATTATAAGGCAAAATGTGTGATCTCAAAGGCTCCCACATCCCTTGTCCTGCATCCCCATCCTGCATCACTGCACCTCGTGTCTGGATGCAGGCTGATCGGCACCTGCTGTTTTCTCACTCCCCAAACCTCCTTCTGACACAGAGGGAAAAGCAAAAACGTGTGAAATTTCCCAACCAATGACATAGGAGTGGTTATTAATCTTATTAATAAAGCACTCAGGGTTTAATGTCCTGTTCAAATGTGATCGGGCTGCTCTGTGCCAACTTTTCTTTTCCATTTTTCCAGGCCGTTACATACATATTTTGGAAATTGAAATGAATAGTCGCTCTCAAGCAGAGGAAGAGACCTCCATTAGGAGGCCCCTGCAGCACTGGTACACAGCGATGGCTGCAGCACCCATGGGTGTCCATGAAAGGAGGCAATGCCAGCTGGATTCTGCTCCCAGGAATGGCTGTGGGATCACAGAGCCCTTTTCCAGCCCTATTTCCCACCACAGACCATTGGCACAGAGCTGGGGTGATGCCGATATCCCAGTGCCCAAGGCCAGCATCCTTCCAGTGCCCAAAACCCACTGCTCTCTGTTGCATTGGCACCTGTTGGTGAAACTGGATGAAAGTGCTGACCACGGATGGGATGCTGTTTGGCTGACGGCCATCCTCATTTCCCATAAGGATCCCACAGGCTCTGTTTTTTTCCCCAGCAACTTTCTCATCTCGTGGTCACAACAAATCTCAGTGCAATGAGTTTTGGACCATCTGATCCCCAAATCCTTCTTCCTTCTCAACCATCAGCCCCTCTGGGTTCTTCCTATGCTGCAGTCCTTGGAGAGAACACCCAGTCAAGAGGAGACCATGTCCCCATCACAGGGGATAGTGATGGGAAGCAGCAGTGTCAGTCTCCGGCCCACGCCCTTCCATGGGCGATCATCCCCACCACTGGGACATGCCACCCCCCCAAAACGTCTCACCCAGGCAGGGCGAGGTCTGCAGGAAAGTCTCTTTGCCACACTGGTGTCAGCTGGAAATAATAAAAAACAGGATTTCCAGCCCAAATGACACCAATTAGGCACAGTGCGAGGGGTTACAACCCAAGCAGTGATTATCTTCCTGCCCACAGCTCACCCAAAGGCACAGCTGGGAGCTTGCAAGAAAACACCGCGGTCAGGAGCCCGGCTAAGCTGTCCATTGATCCAGGAGCTCCACTTGCAGCCAAACCCCAGCACGTGGCACTGCTTCTGCATGTCACTGCGGGCAGCACGGGGATGTCCCAACCACAGCCACCATGCTGGGAGCACAGAGCCCAAGGACAACTTCTGTATCAGTTCCTTGAGAAACAAGACCGAGTGTCGTTGGACAAAGCTCATTTTTTGGGACATCACTCGCACTGCAGAACACGTTGTGCTTCTCCTCGTGCTCTGCTCCACGACCATAGCTCCCGTTCACCCCAGACATTGCTCCCTCCCCTCACCCCCCCAGTGCATGTTTTCAGCCCCCTGAATGCTCCCCATTGCTCACAGCTTTGTTGCAGAGCATCGTTAACGATGCAGAGCCCCGTTAATTCTCCTGGGTGCGCCTCAGCTCGCCCTGCACATTCAGGCATCCTGCACTTTAACGTCGGTTTTAATTGAGAACTGTAACACCACTCCTTCCCAAACGCACACCCATAAACCTTTATGGCAAACTGTCAGCCTGGCTCTTTGTATGAATAATGAAGGCACATGTGTGCGTGGCCCACGATGCTCACACATGCGGGCACCTCGCTGTGCCACGATGCCACCCCAACCCATCATCCCCACCTGGGATGGCCACAGCTTGGTGACAAGCTGACCTGGGTGACACCTGCCCAGACACATGTGGACCTCTGACACACACACACACCCACCCCTGGATCCCTTAGTGCTGCCCATGCAGCACCATCCCCACCCCAGCAGCACTTGCTGCCCTGCAGCATCTCCAGTCCATCGCAGCATCCTGTGGATGCGCGCCCACCATGGCAGCGCGTGAGGAAGGGGCACACGGAGCCGTGGGGATGGGGCCCTCCATCCGTGATGCCGCTCTCAGCCCCAAACCCAATTACCATGGCAACCATGCAAATGTGAAGCTTTCCATAATCATTAGGGAGAGGAGCCGAGCAGTATAAACAGTGACTGCAGTAGATTACATGCCTATTACGAACAGTCGCGGCTTCTGAGCGCTGGTAATTATACCTAATTGTGCATTTAATTGTGTAATTGAAAACCCACATTCAGAGTTCAGCCCGGCTCCTTTTCCCCCATTCCTGGTGGTGGGGGCAGCCCCGGTCCCATTGGCCTCACACCGTCCTCGGGCACGGAACGACGGGAACCAGGTGAGGACAAAAGATGCTGGCGGCCGTCAGCGGCTGTCACTGTGCTGGAGGTGGTACCAGATGCAGCATGGCATGGCACGGCATGGCATCATACGGCAGAGCATCATGTGGCACGGCACTGGATGGCAGAGCATCGGATGGCACGGCACGGCACGGCACGGCACACTGCTCCTTGGGCAAGCTCCAGCAGGCTCAGCCAGGCAGGAGGCACCAACCCAACTTTCCTTTCCCACCCAATTAAAGGAAAAGGAGTGAAACAAAGAACAGACAAAACCCTTTGGAGTGCCTCGGGAGCAGAGCGATGCAGCGGGGCTGTGCCTCTTCTCACCATCATTAGGTTTCAGGGTGAACAAGAGGAGCAACTCACAGCTCCCGCGTGCTGCTGGCGGTGAAGGGCAAGGCGGGTTGGCTCCTCATCCGGCCAGCTCAACAGCTTTCATCTTAGCATAAAGAGAAATCCCCCTCGACAATGACGAGCATCGCAGAGGGCAGCAGCAAAACCCACAGCCCAGCCCAGCAGAGCCAATTCTCTGCTCCGAGCCGACCTGCTGCTACGGCAATAAGCAACCTGAATGGTTGGGGACGGCGTAACAAGAGAGTTTTGATTTCACTTCACCTCCTAATCACCGAATCTCCGTCCAGCCCCACTCGAAGCTGAGCAGAGCCACCCGCAGGAGCTGCCCTACCAGCCCGGGAGCTCGCACTGATTTCGTTTCTTTCCCGAAAAGAAACGCACCCAAATCACCTGTCTGTACCGCGATATCTCCCCGCAGGACGAAGCCAGCAAGACTTTGTTTGAGTTGACCAATAGAATAAAAAAAAAAAAAGCGGCCGAAAACCAAGGAAGTCCTGCATACAGGGAAACACCCATCGCTTTTATCCGGAACGAACGGGAGTGGGGAGCACGGACCTCACCGGCACATCCACGGGCAGACGAGCAGCCCAAAGCCACGGGGGCATCACGGCAGCGTTCCGGCGATTCCCTCCGCGCCCGTCGCTGCCGCTGCCGGCGAGGCACATCCAGGGGCGCCGCTCGTCCGCGGGGTTTAACGAAGCGGGGAAGCGCTCGGATAATTAATTGCAACCTCGCTGGCTGCCGGTTAGATCGCAACGCGCTCCCTTCGCCCGGCCCTCTGTCAGCGGCGCGATGAAGATGGATCCGTGGGCGGCGGGAGCGCGGCACGCGATGATTGCCGATGCAGCCCGGCTGTAGCGAAGCCGCTCTCCCTCTGCCTGCCGGCGGAGCGGCGCCGCTCGGTGCGGAGTTTGCGAAGTGCCGTTGCGGCTCCAAGTTTCACCGCGGCTGATGCAGGGACTCAAAGCAGCATCCCTGCAAACCGCCCTCCGAGCGAAGAGCTCGCGGCCGGAGACAAAGCTCGCACCTGCCCGAGCCGCGTCCTCAGGCACCGACAGCGCCGGGAGCCGCTTCAACCTCATCTCGCTTCTGCAACTCCGGCGAGAGATGAGGGTCACGTTTCTTTTATCTTTTCATTAAAAAATAATAATAAAAATTGAGGGTGGGTGGGGGTCGCACTGAAGCATCCCCAGCAAGGTCACCCGCACAAAGCACCGCCCGGCATGCTGCTGGGCGCGCGGCCCCTCGCCTTACCAGCTGCAGGCAGCAGAATCCAACCAGCGTGCATCTCCCGTTGCATCTCCCCATGGTTTCCCAGCCGGAGCCGCGGATTTCCCCGCCGTGGCCGCGCGTCTCCTTCCTCCGGCTCCTCAGCAGCCGCCTGGGGAGCTTCACGGGGGCGACACGGCCATGCCCCGCTCTCCAGCCCCGCTACTTTCTTCCTAGCCCCGCCGCCTCCCGCATCCTGCCGGGTTAGCACAGAGGCGGGCTGCGCTCAGCAAGGGGCATCGCCCCCCTTCCCCGCCTTCCTCCCCCGAGCCCCGCTCCCCCCCCAGCCCGCTACATTCCCATCTCCGGGCGTAGGGCCCCCGGGGCCGCGCGCACCTCGCCATCCATCCCCGGGGCGCGCAGTTTTGCGCCGAACCGCCCTGCCCCTCTATTGTCTCTCCCGCACAGCCCCGGGGGCGGGCGGGGAGGAGGCGGCGGGGTGGGATCGGGGGCGCGGCGGGCAGGGCGGGCGGCGACCGGCGGAATGAGGGCCGGCCGCTCTCCCAGCGGGGCCCGGCGGGCGGCGGGGCCGGGCAGGGGGCGGTGCGGTGCGGTGCGGTGCGGTGCGGTGCGGTGCGGTGCGGTGC
>NW_024962297.1:467399-517120 GCF_019238085.1 Lagopus leucura
GCGGTGCGGTGCGGTGCGGTGCGGTGCGGTGCGGTGCGGTGCGGTGCGGTGCGGCCAGGCACGCCGCGCCCGCTGTGAGCCCTTCGCGGCTTCCTGGCGGTCGGGGGAAGCCGGGAGAGGGGCCGCCTCCCGCAAGCAGCGGTAAGGCGCGGCTGCTGTTCGTTAGCATCGGTATTTGGTGCTTTTTCAATTGCACATTTATTTTATTATTTTTTTTTCCTTCGCTTTTGTTGGTGGGTTAGAGCTCGATTTGTAAAGGGCTGAGGAAGTGCTGCCCCCCCCCCCCCGGCCCTCCCCCCACCCCAGTTTCTTCCCACCCTGCGGTCCCTGTGGGCTGTGGGTGGGTGGTGCCTGCAGTCTGAGCGCAGGGACCCCACAACCACCTCCCCTGGAGTGACCGTGCCAGGGCAGCACCTGGGTTTGCAGGGAGAACAGACACAGCCTTGCAAGCAAAGCTACCCCACCGTGCAGAGCATGCACAGCCCCCCCCCAGGGCCGGGAGTGACCCCCGTCCAGCACCCAGCCACCTGGCTTTGGGCTTCTGCTCTCAGCGGCTTCCTGTCTGGGAGGTTTGGGCAGGAAGGTGGGGGCACACGGGGCTGGCAGAGTTCGGCCCCAGCTGCCACCCACCCTGCCCACCTTTGTTCTTTCTCCACAGTGCACCTGGGGGAGTGGAAAGTGCAAAGCTGCCAAGGAATGGTTGGGATGGTGCTTTGGATAGTGCTTTGGATGGTGCTTTGGGATGGTGTTTTCCCAGAGCTCTGGAAACCTCTCCCTGCCACCCAGCAGAAGGACTTGGGAATAGTTCACTGCTTTACAGTTCCGTGCGTTTCTTTTCTTCAGCCTTGATTTTTACAACAAAGCATCTATTGAAATTGCACATATTTTGGCACCGGCACAGCTCAGTTCTGAATCTGATGGTCCACAGTTTGCAGATGCATTTGGATGTGGGTGCAGGTCCACGATCCAACCCAGCCCATCCAACGTTTGAGCACACATCCCCACTCACCAGCCTGCTGGATCTGCCACTCCTGGATGTGTTCCGTCATCCTGCAGTGGGAATTTCCCCCTGCCCCGGTGCTGTGTGCTGGCATGTGCCCCTATGAATGTTTTGGGAGGTCCAGGCACGGCCATAGGATGGGGTCTGTAGGAGACATCCAGCTTCTCCGAGCGCAGAATTTGCACTACAGATATTTGGTGTGCTCACAGAGCCCAGGGGAGGTGGCTGCAAACTGAGCCGGGGGTGCTGGAAAAGGAGGCACTGCTCATGGATGTGAGCAGAGGAAGGACGTGGGGTGAAGGGATCCCATAGGTCAGCACCAATGAGGTCCCCACCAACTCACGGCGCTTTGTTGACAATTGCAAGGCTGACCTACTCTGCTCAGCCCTCCCCATCAGTGCGAGGGGCAAAGGCTCCAGTAAACACCAGAGGAAAGCAAAACGTGCTGATGGAAAATAATGAGAGCGATAAAACCAACACAACGGTGCCGAGATCCTGCCTGGCTCTCGACCAGGTGGAGTTTTGCAAAGAATCAATTTTAGATTAAAAAGGTCAATATAGCATGTCAGGCTGCTTCCCTAGAAGGCGAGGAGATAACTTCATTTGTGAGCGGGTGGGGAAGGGCTGAGCGTTTTGTCCCTTGCTCTGCTTTGCCACCCTCCATCCGCACCTGCGATCTTTCGTTTTGCTTTTATTTTATTTTACTTTTGTGGAAAGAAAGAGAAGAGACGACGTGCAAATGACGGAGGAAATATTAGGAGGAAATAAAATCAGGGTCACATTATTCATTCATGGAGACGGGAGGAAGCTGTGAAGATAAGTGCTTTGATGTACACCAGATGCATTGTTCGTGGAAAGCCATTCTTTTTCAATATTGCTGCCTTTTTCAAATGGAAATGTGGTGCGTGGGGATGACAGCGTGTGCTCACTGCCCCTCATTAGGGGCACAGCATTCCTGAAGCCCGAGGCCCCATGGGACGGGTGGATGGGTTGCAAGGAGGGATTGTAGAAATACCAAGAGGCTCTCGAAAGTCTTCTTCAAACTGGATGAATGTATGGGACGTGTTACCCCAAAGGTCAGGTCAGTGGTTGGAGCTGATGATCCTAAAGGATTTTTTCACACCTCGATGAGTCCATGGTATGTTATGCAGTAGGTCAGGTTATTGGTTGGAATTCATGATCTTGAAGGTCTTTCCCAACCTAGATGATAGGACAAGGTTTTAAAGTGAGACGGGGAGGTTTAGGTTGGATATGAGGAGGAAGTTTTTCCCCCAGAGGGTGGTGAGGCACTGGCACAGGTTGCCCAAGGAGGCTGTGGATGCCCCATCCCTGCAGGCATTCAAGGCCAGGCTGGATGTGGCTCTGGGCAGCCTGGGCTGCTGGTTGGTGACCTGCACACAGCAGGGGGTTGGAACACTGAGCACTGTGGTCCTTTTCAGCCCAGGCCATTCTGTGATTCTATGACATGATTCTATGACAGTATGGGTTACCCAGTGGGTCCAGTTAATGGTTGGAGTGATGATGCTGAAGGTCTTTTCCAGCCCAGATGGATGGGTTACCCAATGCTTGGCTTCTGATGGCTACTCAAGCAGAAGTTCTGCCAGCCATGCAGCCCAAGAAATTGGATGTCCCCCATGTCCCTTCGCTGTCACCTGGGAGCATCCCAGGACCACAAGGCATCAGGAAGGTCATCTTACAGCACGGCCTGGCCAAGCTCTGCATCCCCAGGGCATGAGGAGCCAGGTGGGATCGCTCTCTTGGCTGCACAAGGTCTTCTTTGTCATCTGTCTGGCCAGCAAAAAAATTTGGGGGGGGGAAAAGCACCAAATCTGTGCCAGGAGCTGTGGTGTCCCCCCCGGGTACCAGCCAAAGCTTGGGGACATCCCCAGAGGGGACGTGGCAGCCCCAAGGAACTGGCTGCTGAGCTGCAGACCTGTAAGCATCCTTTAGGATCCTGGGCAGTAATTGATGGCACCAAGCAGCCCGCTGGAACAAGACGGAATGATCGTTTCGGTGTGTTTATTGGCCAACAAATCTTTGAAGGGGATCCATCTGTCTGTGTTACGGTGACAGGGAGAAGATATTTATTCCCATCCATTATGCAAATCAGAGCAGAGTAAACACATGCAAATCTCCGTGCCGCTGCTGTGCAGGCACAGGTCTGATGCAATGAAACCCTGTGGGTGGTTGGGCTCCCACAAGCACCCCTTGCTTGGTGCTCCCAGCAGTGCTGATCCAGTGAGGTAGCAGAGGAGCTCCCCCAAAAACACAGCATAGTGCCTTCAGAGAGGAGTGGGTTTGCACTTTGCACTTTGAATCCCCCCTGCAGGCTGATGGGCAGCTCAGTTTTGGTGGAGCAGCCACGACTCACAAATGCCAGGGCTGAAGTTCTCCTGGATCCATGCTAACGAGCCCCTAATTAACAAGAGGTCAGAGTGGCTGAGCAGCCCTGCAGGTGGAAAGGAAAAGGTGGACCCCACTGCAGCCCAGCACTGTGTGATGGGCAGCTGGGCACCAGCCAGGTACTGGGAGCAGAGGTGCTCCAGTCCCAGGATTAGGGATGCTCCGACCCTGGGAGCAGAGATATCCCAGCACCGGGACCAAGGATGTCCCAGCCCTGGAAGCAGGGATGCTCCAGCCCTGAGGTTAAGGATGCTCCAGCCCTGGGATCAGAGATGCTGCCTGTGATGGGCAGCCCAAACCTGGGCACCAAGCTCAGGATGCCAGACAGCAGCCTGGAGACAGCATCTCCAGCACAGGTGGAGGCAGAGCGGCTGACCTGGATCCCAATCATCCATGCCCTCATTTCACCCATCCCCAAATCCCAGTGAATCAAAGCCCTAAGGAACGCCTGGCACCGAGCACCCTGCACCCACCTGCCCATGCAGGGTGAAGGGAAGAGATGGAGAAAGCCAGCACACAGGGCACCAGCACTTCCCCAGCCTCCTCCAGGAGCACACACACATCTGTTTAACCACTGTGTCCCCAATTTTCACATAATTAGCCGTCAGCCTGCCAGTCAACGTCAGCTCCTGCAGATCACCATTAATGGATCGCTGTTCAGCCAGCTGTTATTGAATCGATATAGAAATTAAAATGCATTCTTCCCATTCTTTCTCAGCTGTCATCTTATCTCAGTGTCTAGCTAAAAGCACGGCAGATTACAGAATCCATCATCATTTAGCCTTTGTAGCTTGCAAAATTCATAATTAACAAAAAAATTCTATTCAGTTTCTCATGTAATTTAATTAGTTTTCTATTAAATAGAGACTAAATATCATCTAATCCCCCAACAGAGCAAATAATTGTTTTCTATTCTTTTAGAAACTATCGCTACCAAAATTCATTAGGAGCAGCAATGGGAAAAGGTGTGGAAGGGGTTGGAGGAGGGATGGGGTGGCAAGTGGGGGGGGGGGGGCCACGACGACAGAGCAGGGCTGGGCTGCCCACACTGTGCCCTGCAGGATCCCAGCCTGTGCCACAGCCCCCATCCAGGGGCTCTGTGCTCCAAAAGGTGGCATGGCATAAGGACCAGAGCGGGGACCAGAGCCACGCAGTGCTGTGGGGCTCGCAGCCGTTGATCTGGATCATGGGACAGATTTAATTTATAGAGGAAATCTCTCAAGCAAAGACGTCCCTTGGAGGAATAAACCTGTTTAAGAAAACAATTTTCTCCGTGCTCGGATTATGCCTTTAATGGCTTGCTGCTGTGCGCCCTGGAGCTCACACTGCTCCAGTGAAAACGTCTGTAAGTGTTGGTATGCAGGCATGTGTGCGTACACGCATGTGCACGTGTACATATATGTGTGTGCATGTGTGTACATGCAGTGCGTGCACGGATGCATGCATGCTGCACATCAGGGGCTTGGCAGCAAGCCCCGTGCAAAAAGGATTTCCTATGGCTGTACCCCAGGGCCAGCATTGAGCCTGGGGGGCTGAACCCCTGTGGTGGCAGCGTGGAGCTGTGGCTGTGCTCCTGCTGCAGGAATTTGGCTCTGCAGAGCATGAAACTCAGCTCCCAGTGCCCCCCCCGGGGGCTGTTAACTGCCAGGATCTGTGTTCGCTCACCACCCTTCCAACCCCCTGAGCAAATTAGATTAAATCCACAAATTGCAAGGACGGGGCCGGTCACGGCTCACTGAGCACGTGTCCCATTACCAGCAGGTGGGTGCTGCTCCTAAATCAGCTTCCAGCTCTCTCCAGGGATGCAGGAGAGAAGAAAGCTCACTGCTGCAGTCAGTGTGCTCGTGTTGGGGTGGCACTGCTGGGCTCTCTTGGTCTATTTAGGGAGGAGATGCCCTGAAAGCAATCCGGCCCCACGGCAGGGCTTGCTCTCCTTGGGGTGGGGGGATTAGTGTTAATCCAGATCATTCTCCTGATCTGGGTCACAGCTGCATGGATGCCAGCACTGATGCACTGAGCTGCTGAGCATCTCATAGTCACAGCCACCAGGTGGGACTGGGCATCCCAGGGTGCTGCCAGACCCCAGGGTGCAGCATCACAGCCCACCTGCAAGGCGCGCTCGCACGCTCACACCTCTGCTTTTTTCCTCATTTCCTTTTCCTTTGTGCAGGAAAAGCCAGAGCCTTGGCTGCATCCTTCATTCACACCAAGGTGGGTTTAAGGCTGGCCATTCCCAGGTGACTGGGGGATGCAGGAGGAGGCCTCTCTACGGCTTCACCTCAGGTTCCTCCTTTGCTAACTAAGGAAAGAAAGCACCCTTTTTTCTTCCTTTAAACAAACACAAGTCGAGCAGTTATTATCTTGTCACCACCAGCCAGGCCCTCAGTCTCTTCCCTCAGACATTTGGACATACATTCAGATGAAACAAACCCTCAAGGATTATAATAGGGCCCACAAAACACCACGTGCACGTGCCTGTCTGCTCCTGGCCAGGCAGCCCCATCCCAGGGCACAGGGCACAGGAGCTGGCCTGAGATCTGGCACTCCCAGCTGGGCCCCCTGCTCTCATTCACATGCATTCCAGGCCGTGTTATTTAACACTCCGCAGAATTAAAAATAAATCTTCCCCCTGCCTCCAGCTCTCTCTGCTTGGCTCTTCAGCTGGAGGGTGATTTGTTTGCATTTGATGCATCCATTCACCACCATCTGGTGACAGGTCCTCCCCCGTCTGCACCATCCTCCTCCTCACCCCACCTGTCAGCCCCAACCTCAGCGGGGTCCCAGTGCAGGGTAGGCTGCAGGCTGGGCAGCAGCAGCTTTGCCAACGCGGCGTCCTGGTGAGCAGCAGTGCCACGGGTGCAGCTCCTCTGTGTTGGTACGGACTGATGGCACCTGCTGCTCCTGCTGGGAGTCGCAAGGAGCTGATCCTCACTGGATTTGAAGCTGGGGCTCTACTCAGTGCAGACCTGGTGCTCGAATCCGTCAGCTCAGCTGCGGGGCTGGGCAGTGAATGAGGCAGGCACAGATTTCCTGCATCCCTAAAACAAGGACACAGCACCAGGACAGGAACCACTCCAGGTGACAGTGACAAAGCAGTGTCACCTCACGTCCGCTCTGCCTCCTCGGGAAGGGCAGCCACACTTCTCACTCTCCTTCAAAGCTTCTCCATCCTTTCCAGCCTCAAGTGCACTATCTTCCAGCTTTTCCCTTCTCTCCACAGTAAGAATAGGGGCAAGAAATGCAGTCAGAGGAACTTCTTCCCATTGTACTGTGTGAACTGCAATAATTTTCCACCTCTTAAATACCTCCTTATGGCTGCAGCAGAATCCTCCTGATCAAACACACCACGACTGCACAGAACAGTCCTGGAGTGGGAGGATCACAGGTTCATCATCCCACCCAACGTGCAGCCCTCCTCCAGGACAGGACAGGGAACCAGCAAGAGGTGAGCAACACCTGACACAATCTGAGCTATGGCAGCAAAGGGGGAAAAAGGGGGGAAAAAGGAGAAACTGGGGTGGACACGTTCAGAACAGAAACTTGTGGGGCACAGACCCGACCATGGAATGGTGGGGATAAGCCAGCAGGGAAGGAGCTTAAATTG
The DNA here is from genome assembly GCF_019238085.1 of Lagopus leucura. Taxonomy (NCBI): domain Eukaryota; kingdom Metazoa; phylum Chordata; class Aves; order Galliformes; family Phasianidae; genus Lagopus; species Lagopus leucura. The sequence continues at coordinate 474,407 of NW_024962297.1, forward strand.
CTGGAAGGGAAATTGTTTTCTCCTATCCCAAATCTTGATGGCAGATAAGCAACGTGCACCCAACCTGCCTGACAACCTGCCACATCCCAGCCAGTCTGCGATGCAACAGGGGATGTGCAACCAACCCAGCTCCTGCACTGCTGAGTCCTGAACTCATTCCTTTTACATTTATTTATAGCAGAAGGCTGACTCTACTCAAAACAAGAAAATAGAATTCAGCAGTAGCCTGACAATTATTTCCAGTGTGGTCATTTTTATTGCCATGAATAAAAAATAAAGCTGCTCTTCTGAAGTTCAAGTATACGTTTTCCCTGGGTTATATATGAGTGAGGGCTTTGATTTAGTATTGTACAGTAGAAAAGTAAAGCAGAACAATAAATTCCATCCACACAGTTCTTGTAAAAAGGTGTCTATTTCAGTTTGACCATATAAAAACAACCAAGAGAAACCGGACAGGGAACATACAAGCCACAAATGGAATTTAAACAAATTACACAAATTTCAAGTGATCTGGGTAAGGGTTTAGCAGCCCGCTGTACAGCCAAATTAAAAACCAATTCAATTCTAAGTTTTCCTTCTTCCCCAAAAGAGGAAAAAGCCCAGGCTGTACAGCAGGGCCATGCAGACACTGCAGCCTGTGATGTCTCATCAAGCTGCTTCAGTGTTTTCCCATTACCACGAGTGTGAGGGGGCTGGCACCAGCAAAAGTCAATCCTATTTCTGTAAACCAGAGACTTCAAGGGCACAAATCACAGCATCTTCTCAGCTTCACTGGATCTCCCCCATATACAGCCTCTTGTCACTGGATGCAGAGAGTACTGCAGGAGAGAGGAACACAAAAATCAGTTTGAAACCTCTGCTGATGACACACCGTGGATTTAGCTGCTGACTGTAAGTTATCTCTAAAGCCAGATCTCATCTGCTCCCCAAAAACGCTTCATGGGATTACCACTGACATTTCAGCACACGCAGCACAGCAGCAAGCACGTAGAGCTCTGGCTGCCATTCCCCTGCCCCAAGACAGACATAAAGGCATGCTGCCTGTAATGTCTGAGCATTAAAACACTAAAGAGAGACACATAAACACGCTGGTAATGCTCTCAAATATCCTGCAATGTTATTTTGCTTGCAAGGAGCATTCAGACTGTGAACAGGCACGGCCACTGGGACAGCGTGCCACTAGAGGGCAGAGGCTGGCTGGAAAAGCCTGGCCACACTGCTGTCAGAACAGAAGCAGAACGCAGCTGCGCTCAGCCAGAACAGCCCTGATGCAGAGGGGCTAAAAGGCTGCTGAGTGCATGCAAAGCACAAGTGTTAAGGGTGACGAGGACTCCATCAGAGCTCTGTTCTTGACCTGGCAGCTATTTCATTCAAGTCTGTGAGATGTGTGTGTGGGGGGTTGGCATGAAGCTTGCAGACCAACGTCTGTTGCCTGGCTTGGTGGTGCCCCCCCATGCAGATGCAGAACGGGAGATGGGTGGAGTGAGCTACAAGATCAGCGTTCCCAGACGTTAACAGGAATCAGCTGCAGGGCTCACGTGCCACGACTGGGTAGGTTTTTAATTTTTACTTTCAGACGAGTGATTGATGCTCAAAGAGAAGCTCAGCAGAACACAATTACGAACAACCCGCTCCAAAGCGGAAAGATGGCTCTGCTCTTCCAGCACTGTCTCTGATCTGAAGACAGAGCAATGAATAACCAAGGAACAAACCCATAATTCACTGCCCCGAATCCCCACCCCCAGGCTGCTGCACACTGTCATGCTCAGCACCACTGAGCTCTCAGCTTCCCTTCGGGGTTGCCTCGTGTCAGTTTTTGGCTGAAGCAGTGTGATGACCTGGCTGATGGTGTGAGTGTTTCCATAGAAACAAACAGTGCCCTGTGGTCCTCCTAGGGCCACAAACAGTGCTAAGAAACTGACACCAAGTCTGGTCTCAGCCATGGCATTGTGGCTGTACTGAGAAAGCCACCAGCTGCATTTTCTCACCCACCACTGATATGCAGTGCCACACCTTTGCCCTGGAGCAGAACTTCTGGGATGATGACTGAAATCTCTGCTCAAAGAGCCTCGTTTGTGCCCTGTAGCTTCTGGGAAAGGCAGAGGCCCTGTGCTGGAGACATGCCTCTAGGCTTCTCTAACTGTTATCATGTGGTCAGCAAATACATGGTTATACCAAACCCAAGTATCAAAAATCTTTTCCCATGGCCTCTGGGCAGAAGCAGTAGCTCACAGCCACCTGCAGCTCGTGGCCAGACCTCCACAGCACTGCTGGTCACCAGGCCCACGAGCAGAGCCCCGCTGCTCAGCCCAGGGCTTGGCTCCAGGCTGCAGTGGACTTCTTTCCCCCGGTTCTTCAATACTTGGGGTCTGGGCCACCAACACTATTTGTGCTGTTTTATGGAAGACCAGCATCCAGCCGGCTCTGAATCTGCTTCCCCAGCTGACTTGATCTGGGGAGGACTTACTGATAGGTTCCTCTGGATGGAAAGCCAGTTCATTCACCGACCCCGCATGGCCTGGCAGCTTGTACAGAATCCTCCTGGATGTGGTGTCCCACACATAGACAAACCTACAAGACAGTCATTATGAGAGCAAGCATTTGTAAAGGGAGAGTAGGTGCCTCCCACGCCAACGGCTGCTTCCTGCAACGGTTCACCACCCAGGCTGTAATAACCACAGCTGTTAGCATGGATAAACAAGGAGCCTTCAGGAGCAAAACGCTGCACTGCTGAATTAAAAGGAGCAAAGGTCTGAGCAGGTAGGAGCTGACGTGCCAGCTCTGCGTTAAAAGCCTCTCTGCTGTCTCAGCACTGCAGCACTGAGATTGATGAGGCCACGGAGACCCCCAGCACAACAGCAACACAGTGGGCTCAGAGACACATGGAGCATCAGAACGACTCTTCCTCTTGCAAACACCTCCCTGCAAGCACCATAGGGACTCTCAGTTCAGGCTGGCAGGCAAGCAGTGAGGAGGAGTCTGGGTGCTCCCCCCCAGTCCCTGCCATAGCACAACCCCTCCCAGTCAACAACCTTTATATATGGATTTCTTCCTGCGACGCCACTGAAGTCATCATTCACTTGGCAGCATTTATTAGGGGCCGATCAGATTGCATGCAGCCCTTGGATTAATCTCCTGCGGGTCGCCATGCTGCACTGCTGCAGGTCCTGCCCGCCTGCCTCACCTTGGCTGAAGGACAGCACCGACAGCACCGCAAGTGCAGCGGGTCAGAAATAAACTGCTGGCACCAGGCAGCATTCAGACTATCCTTACAGTCTCCAAATGGGAGAGAAAAGGCGCCTCTGTGCTGCAGAACACAGCCTGCCCTACCACGTTCCTGCTGTCCGTCACTATGCCAGTCCACAAAGCGATGCCCTGTCCTCAGATATGGAGACCACAGCCAGGCAAAACGATGCTGCGTCCCACCTGCTCGGCCTCCCTCCCAACCTTAACCTGGAATGTCATTTGTTACAGGTTCTCAGCTCTTCAGAAAAAAAAAATCAGTGGCTTGGGAAAGCTGCCAGCTCTGCATTACGCTCCTCCTGCCTTCTCGTTTTGCTCCTTAGATAAGTGAGTGGCATCTGAAATAAAATCTGTCAGGGGGCAGAAGAGGAAAATGGCAGAGCAGTAATTGGTGGAGTTCAGTGTGGAGAGCAGCTCTGCCACACACGTGCTTCAGAGACATCAGCGTGGCTGCTCACGGGATGCTGCAGAGGGGGAGGGCAACGAGGGACAGCAGGCAAGAGGAGAACACATGTAAAAGTGACCTGCAGCCACGTTCCTCCAAAGGAAGGCTGCTGCAAATGCCACTGTGATCAGTACATCCCAGCTGCGTGAGCTGAAACGTGCTCAGGACCAACAGCCCTTGTACATCCCTGCACACAACCCAGGCTCTGAATCCAAAGCGGGGCCACTCCAGGCTTATGCAGTGCCCCCAGCACCGAGTGCCACCACTCCAGCTCTCTTTCCCTTTGCTTTGCACACCTCATGAAGACCAATGGTTGGTTTTAAATCAGGCCTCTAATTGCAAAAACCATCTCTTAGTTGAAATAGAAAAACTTCTGTTTCTTGGTTGAAACAGCAATTAACTTCTTTTCTGCCCCAAAAAGCACTGAATCTTTTATGATCCTTGTTGGCTAAGCAGAGAGGACACTGGATGCCAACAGAGACTTTTTCAGAGGCATTCTTTATGTTATTTTCTTAAAGGATGTGAAAAGGAAAAAAAAAAAATGGAGCATCCCACTTGAGTCATGAATATCATTTAAAGCAGCATTTCTTCAAGCACAGCTATTGCTATTATCCAGCAGGCAAGAATCATATCAGGCACTTTCACTACAGAATTCTGCTGCAATGTTTTTTCTTTGGCATGGCAAAGCAGGAAAGCATTAAGCAGCTGATTTTACAATAACCCTTCTGAAAGGCTCACAGTGAAAAAAAAAAGTCAGATAATTGTCACACATACTCCACATAATACAGAGCAATACAGCAACCAGTGGGGAATTATCTTTTATGCAGACAAATGGAAATTTTTAATCTTGCTTTGCTTTCCCAGCAGATGCTCCTTCTCAAAAAAATAATTACAAAACAAAACCAAAAAAACTTAAAAACTCAGAGACAGCAGGAAGATCTGAGTGGCCTCATCCAACACCTGGCTGTGTGCTCCTCATCACGAATTTCACAGCAAAGTTGCTGTCAAACCACACAGCTACATCAGCATCTGCAGAACTAACCTCGTGGCCTAGTATTTCCAGCCCCACTTCACCATGTCAGGCTGCCCACATTGGGACTGGCCACAGAGGCACAGCTATTCCTAACCACGTGCTCTGCTGCTGCAGCCCAGTGGGACTGGAAAGAAGGGTCACGTCTCAGCTGTGACAGCTGGCCCCACTGTATCTGCTCTGTAAGAGCTAAAGCTCTCCCTGTCGTCTATCAGAAACTCATTAATTTGCTGATTACTGCTGTTCCATGCCTTGGACTCTGGCCTGCAGGAATTCTTGTCTCCATGTCACTGAGAGCGGCCCTGGATCTATCTGCTCCAGCACGTTGGTATTCTTCACGGTGACCTTCAGTGCCCGGCAGGGACCTGCTGCCCTCCTCCCCCTGCCCACTCCTTTGGTTACCCCAGTCTGCAGAATCTCTCATTTAAATACGTCAGGTACGTGCTAATTTTGTGACAACTTAATTTCCTCACATCTGTTAATTAAAGTAAGGATCACAAACGATCCTCAGAACAGCACTGGTGCTACCTGGTAGCTCTGATACTCGTGGTCATTATCAGCACCAATCCAGCACTCTGCAGCAATCTGCCAGAATCTCTGCCTTTAGAAAAGTCTCACAAGAGTCTGCTGCTATGACTGCAAGAGACCTCATGTGCTGCCAGCTACGCTCCTGTCATCTGCTTGTCCATCTGTTGGATGCAGTGACTGAACACAGGCAGAAACGGAGCTCTCTAGAAGGTTTCTGACAACAGCAATAAGTACAGTGCATCTCCACTGATGCAATCTGAACACATTGCTGCTATCACTGCTGCAGACAATGCTCACAGATTACCACAGGGGGTTGTCTGGGTCTTCACACCTCCATGCACAACTCTGGCTCTTCATATTAATTTTAGAGATGATCCAGCTCGTTTCAGGAGTGATTGCAAACATAGTTTGGGATTGACAGTAACAGACAAACACGGTGATAACTCACCTGTCAGCAGATCCCCCTGCTATCTTACTCCCATCTGGAGACCAGGAGCACCTCAAAAGATTCTAAAACAACAATAAAAAAAATAGGCACAGTTCGATTTCCAAAGAAGATTCAGCTTTTCCCTTCCACTTCAAGTAAAATCGCCTTGAGACTTTAAATATCACGAGCACTACTTTAATGATCCCTCTTCAAAAGATGAGAAAGTAATGACAGGTTTTATTTTATTGCTGGAAACATCCATCGCCTTGCTACTTTACACAATGTAGATAGCAAGTGTAGAAAATACTTAACTTACAGCTAATTACAGCAAACTGAGCAAAGAAATTCTGTTACTACAGCTTTAATTAGAATCTCACTTTGTGCATTAATCTTCCTTTGAGTCCTTATTAAAGCCTCACTGGTTTAAACTTGAACTTAAAAAACAATTTACAGAGAAGTTAATAGACAGCTGCAGGGTTGCATGAACACCAGTGTTTCAGCCTTCAATACACTCACCTTTTCAAAATTATGCACGTTCCCCTGGAAAATCTTCACACATCTCTCTTTTGGGGCAAACGGTCGCACGTCCCAGATGCGAACTGCAAGAAAGCAGCCAGCAATCAGCTGGAGATAGCAAGGCAGGGGGCAGGATCAGCTGCAGACGACCAAAGGTCTGGTCACATTCCTTGTTCTTTTCATGCTCGTGTTTCCTCAGAAGCTAAAGGAAACCAACTAAACCAACAGCTTTCCCGCTGCAGGAAGCTGCAATATGAAAGGACAAATGCAGCAATTTGTAATTCCTAAGACCATTGCCAACAGGAGGAGAAAAATCCAAAACAACTATTACACAGACGAGCCACTGTCTCCTTCCATGAGCATCTGCTTTATTCTAACACACTTCATGATCACACTTCCAATCAGATCAGCTTCGCTGAGCACCCATACGTGGGAGATGGAAACAGCACAGTCATTCCCTGCTGCGGGGAAGCAGCCGAACCACTGACAAAAGCCAGACCAAGATTATGTTCAACTGCCTGTGCAAATAACTTGTGCCACAGCCTGCGTGCTCATCACCCTTTGGGAGACGTAACAAACCTTTCTTCTGCTCCCTCTCTGCAACTGTCACGGTTTTAACAAAGAGAACTGAAGTTTTCTCTGCACACCCAGCTTGCATTCTGCCCATCTTTTCACCCGGTTCTCCCTTTTTAGCACACTGACCAATTTCAGCTGTTCCTTTCCAAGATGCCACACACAGCTCTTCAAAAGCAGGGGCTGACAGCTGTCTGCACAGCTGTGCTGTCACATTTGATAGGATGTACCTGTGTTATCCATTGCGTTAGAGAGCAGGTAGGAGCCTTCTGAACTCAGGCTGAGGCCTGTCACTGAGTCTGCATGCCCCCTCATGGTGTATGTCAGCTTGTTCTGGCGAAGGTCCCACACCTTTCAGGCACAGACACAAGATTGTGGCTTAGAAAGGGCAGAAAAGACTCTCAGCAACGCTCTTTCCAAACCATTTCATGCAGTTACTGATCAGCCATCTGATGAAATCAGTTTTCAGTTTCAGTTGGGTGAGGTCTGAATGGCTGAAGTATAAGGCTATAATGTTATGTATTGTCCTCTAAAGGGCAATTTTTTTTCTCTATTTCTTACCTAACACGTCCAACCACAACAGCAGAAAACAATGAAATTTCAGCAGCTTATGTATGCAGAATTCCCTTTCAATCTGGCCTAGCTCCCTCAGTTCCCAAATTCCACTGACCCATGGCACAGAGAAGCAGCTGTCCAACCTCACACTGCTTTTTCTCTAAGAGTTACTGCCATTCAGAGGGCAATCAGAACAGATACCATTTCAGTGTTACACTTAGTGGTGGCCCTCTGACAAGAATGTGCTCCGCATGCCTAGGTAAGACTGGAGACTGAGGCTAAAGAGACAGTAAGACTGACTGAACTGTGAAGCTATCAGGAGAATCTCAGCTACAAAATGAATGAAACACTGAGAGTGCTCTTAAATAAGAACTTTCCTCAGTAGCAGGTGACAAGTTATCGAAGCAGAGGTCAGAGAATGTGGCTGTGTCACCAATTTTTCTTTAGCCTACCTCATATACGGCTCTAGTGCCTCTGTGAGGAGCACCAGCTGCCAGCTTGCATACCATATCAGTGGCAGTGTGTGACAGCAGCACTGGGACATGTGGCCAGTCACATGGCAGACAGCCCTGGGACAACTACCTCAGCTTGTTGGCCTCAGATCAAGAGAGAGGTCAGACACCGTGGATCAGTGCAGTTCTTGTGACAGTAAAATTAACCAATAGTCTTCCACATTTGTTCTTGACCAATGGGGCATTTTGCATGCTGCTAAGTAAATATTGATGGGATGGAAAAGGTGAGCATGGTTGGAAAGACACACGAGGACACAAGCGTCATACCTTAATATCGTTGTCAATGCCCCCAGATATGATCTGATCACTGGTGTCATTGAAAGTTACAGCCAAGACCTGGTAGGTGTTCTGAAATGTCTGGACAGCAGCTTTTTTTCTGATATCCCACAGCTGAAAAGACATTGTGGTGGTAAAACTTACATGTAGGGAGTTGCACACGAGCTTTCATAGAACCACAGAATGGCCTGGGTTGCAAAGGAGCACAACACTCATCCAGTTGCAACCCCTGCTGCGTGCAGGTCACCAACAGCAGCCCAGGCTGCCCAGAGCCACATCCAGCCTGGCCTTGAATGCCTGCAGGGATGGGGCATCCACAGCCTCCTTGGGCAACCTGTTCCAGTGCCTCACCACCCTCTGGGGGAAAAATCTCTCTGTTTTGCAGACTCAGACCACTCTACTAAAATCCACTCTTTCACACCTCAAAGGATTTTTACAAAAACCACAGTAAAAGTCTGTTGCTGCTAAAACACAGGAATTCCCCAGTTTTAAGGAAAAATAGGAGGGAAAAAGGCAGTTGAATAAAAGATTTCAGTAACTGCTTGCCTTCCACTTGTTTGATTAACATTGTTCAACAGAAGAAGCGCAAGTGAGTGGATTAATTTTCTTAACCTCCATCTAAAAACTTACAGGAGGATTGACTGAATTTCTTTTCTGGAATCAAAATTTGTTGATAAAAATCTATGAGAGTTACTAAAAGGTGAATTCCCCCAATTTAAATGGAAATGAACATGTTATGTTCTTGGAGATCCTATCTTATTTTCACCGTAGACTGCCTCCACATACTGACCTTCACCGTCCCATCATCACTGCCCGTACAGACGAGTTGAGGCCCTCGCCTTGCTGGGTAGCAGGAGTTCACAAACGAGGTGTGGCCCTTCAGCCTCTTCACTCTCTCTCCAGTCTCACTGTCCCACACAGCCACAGTCTTGTCTGTAGATGCTGAGAAGAGCATGCTGTGGAGAAGAACCACTGTGAGACTCTCAATGTCAGAAGCATTTCTCCAACCCACTTTCTTACTCTACAGACGTGAAGCCGCAGCTTGAAATATTAAGTGGGAGCCACTGAATCAGACACTCATTTTGGTTGAAAAGATCATGTCCTGTTACCTGAAAAAATGAGACTGACATCCTTCTTGCTACAGCCATCTTTCTTGCTACAGCTGCTGAGGGAAACTGAATTGTTTTGTTTGGAGGAAAAGGGGCTGCTCTCTACAACTGTCCAGATCCTTTCCCACAGGACGCCCCTCCAGCCACTCTCCCTGAGCCTCTACCACTGCATTGTTGTGACCCAAGTGCAGCACTCAGCTTTGTTGAATGTCACGTGACTGGACTCAGACCATCAACTCAGCCTACATAGATCCATCTGCAAAATTGCAGCCCAACATGGTGTCACCTGCTAGTTTCCTGACGGTGTACTCAAACTCTCCATCAGGATCTAATGAAGATCTGATAAAAACATTAAATGAAATTGGCCCCAGTACTATTAAGAACTACGCCTAAACGTGCAAAGACAAATGTCTGCCGACTGACAGTAGAACAAATACACAGGAGGTGCTTTCACCAAACCCCACTTCTATTTAAAATTATAGATAGGATTTCTGACTCCTCAGACACGGTCTGTGATGGAAATGTGGCTGTTTGGTCTGGGGAGAAGGAGGCTGAGGGCAGACCTTATTGCTCTCTTCCAATACCTGAAAGGCGACAACAGCAGAGCAGGGTTGGTCTCTTCTCACTGGTGACAGGAGGGGGAATGGCCTCAAGTTGTGCCAGGGTAAGTTTAGGTTGGATATCAGGAAAAACCTTTACAGAAAGGGTTGTTAAGCACTGCAATGGGCTGCCCAGGGAGGTGGCTGAGTCACCATCCCTGGATGTGCTTAAAAACCGTTTGGATGTGGTGCTCAGGGACATGATTTAGTGGAGGGTTGTTATTTAGGGTAGCATGGTTAGGTTGTGGTTGGACTCAACGATCTTTAAGGTCTTTTCCAACCTGAGTGATTCTATGATTCTTTGGGAAGAGAAAAAGGAAAGTCTAACAACCTCCTGGTTCAGATGCAATGGTGGAAGAACCTTCTGAAATAAAAAAACACATACGTGTTCTCTTTCCCACCCGAAGCAATTAGCTTTTCCCACATCATCAGCGTGAGCACTCAGATTTCTGAAGACTGAAACCAAAGGCATTCATAAGTCACAAGTGGCTCCAGAGTCAATGCTCAGCCTCGAGCAAACACCACTCCTGATCTGGAAAAGTGTCACAAGGGCTGCTGGCTGAGCTGGAGCAATGAGGAGGTGCTGTGCAGGGCTCTGTCCAGCAGAAAACATCTCCCCTTCGAAACAGTGGGGATTGGGCAGAAATCTACCAGTGTGCTCCTTACCTGCCATCCGTGTTATAGTGCAGCTCCATCACCGCCCCACTGTGTCCTTTCAGAGTGGCATAGTTATCACAATCCCCGTAGACATTCCATAGCACTAGAGAAACAGGAGAGAGGAAAGTGAACAGCGTATGAAAATACACCTAATTCAGATTGAGAAATCTGCAGCCTGGAAAAGAGAAGACTCTAGGGAGATGTGAGAGCAGCCTTTCCATATCTAAAGGGTGGCTATGAGAAAGAAGGGGCTGATGCTTTAGTAGGATTTCTTGTATAGGACAATGGAAAGTGGGAGATTTTGTTAAGTACAAATTATTTTTACACCCAGAGTAGTGAAGCCCGGCCCCACTACTCACGGATCAGCCTGTCAAAGCCGGCAGACGCCAGGGTGTTGCCGTTGGGGTGGAACTTGCAGCAGTACACCTCTCCCTCGTGCCCCGACAACAACATGATGGGCGCCTGCAGCGAGGAGCAGCGCGGGGGGCCCTGCGGGAGGACACGGAGAGAGAAGTGAGGGGCAGCCGGAGCAGAGGGCACAAGGAAAAGGTCCTCTCCATTCCCGCCCCCCTCAGAGCCCCTACCGATTGTAGCAGAGCACCGGCTGGGGGCTGCCCGCCACCCCCTCCGCCCCCTCCGCCAGCAGTCGGTGGATCATGACGGGGCCGCTTGGCCGCCGAGGGCACGAGGGGGAGATCGGGACCCGGCGTAGGGCCGGGGGCAGCGCCAGGAGCTGGGCCGGGGCCGGAACCGGGAGCTGGGCCGGGACCGGGACCAGGGCCTGGGCCGGGGCCGCCTGGGGCCTTTCGCTTCTGCTGCTCGATCATCGCCACGGGCCGCGCGCGCCCGCCCGGTTCCCCATTGGCCAGCAGCACGGCCTTCTGCCGCATTGATTGGAGGAGCTTTCCCGGATGTCCCGCCTTCCTTCCGTCGCGTAGAGAAGACGTAAGGACTCCGCTTGAAAGCTACGCGCGCTCCTCGCACGGATTGGCCGCGCTGACGCCGGAGAGGTTAAGGGGAGGGCGCAAGATAACATCGGTCACTTCGATTGGCTGATTCTTGGCTCCCGCCAGTATTGCCCGCGGCGATTGGTGGGCTGAGGGGGCGCCTCGGGTGAGGGCGGTGCGGAGGTGGCTCAATGTTAGCAGCGAGCGAGATGTGACTTTGTAGTGGGTTTGTCTGAGGATTTGGTCACGGGAAGCGTTCTTTTTTAATTAACCTTCTGTACTTAAGGCGGCTCTAGTGTCGGTGCGGTAGCTGGAGCCGGCAGGGAGGCGGCCGCGGATGCCGTGGGCGGCGCTGGAGTCCCTGCAGTGTGTCACCCCCCGGTGCTGAGGTGATGGAGCCGCTGCCGGAGCTCTACGCCATCTTCCAGGGCGAGGTGTGTGAGCGCAGCGCTGGGAATCGGAGGAAAGTGCGGCTGTGTTCCTCAGCGCTGCTTAGTTTGGGCAGATTTCCGTGTACATCCGTGTGTGTGTGCTCACGTGTGTGTATAAGCGTCTATAAGGTGCTTGTCTGGGTAGCACAGGAGCAGCTGGCCTCATCTGCTCTTTTTAGCAAGCAGTGCTGGCTGTAACCTGCTGTGGTGCCCAGAGTTCTAGGAAATCACATGAACCCTCTGGATGTCGTGTGTGTTCTAGCCACTTTATTGGGAGCAGGTGTGTTTTAAGGGCTTGCTCTTAAATGTGTTCATTTTCTTCACAGGTGGCTGCTGTGACAGAATATGGGGCATTTATAAAAATCCCAGGCTGCAGGAAGCAAGGTTTGTTTCTGTTATTTTGTTTGGACTCGGTTACATGTTGGTGTGCCCGAGCCAAACAGCCAGCCTCAGAATTAAGCACTTGGCAGCTTTTAGAAGAAGTGTTTTTTAAAAACAAGGCAGCAGTTGATGCTCTCAGATAGTAGAATTTAGATGGTATGCTTGCATGTGAGGCTGAGGTCTGTTTAGATATGGCTTTTTCCCAAGTGTGGTATATTTAAATATAGACAAAGCAGGGAATCACTACAACTTAATGGTTTGCCCTGCTTATTTCTCTACTGGTCGTACTGAATGAGCTTAATGCAGAAGACTGAAATAAAACTCAGATAAAGCAAATCATGGCTGTTTTCAAGCTCTGTCTACAGCTGTGGGAAACATGCAGTGTGAAACCAAGTGATTTTACAGAAGGAGCAATGGTAGCTTGTTGTTCTGTTATCCAACAAATAATCACTTCCCACTGATCCAAAAGTGCCCAGCTCCTTTTGTACCACTTCTAATAAAGGTTTTGGGCAGAAATGTGTCTGCTGTAGAGAAGCTGTGAGGTGCAGAGCCTAAACAAACTGTGCTTCTGTACTTCTTCATGCACATATTACTGTGCTGACATTACCACACATACACAAAAGTAGACGTGGTAAAAAGGATGAGCTGAAGATAAAAAAAAAAATGAATAGTGTTTGTTTTCTAGTATTATTTCTTAATAGGGCACAATTTCATTTTTTTCTTTTCCCCTTCTTCCAAAATTCCCATCAGGCCTTGTTCATAAGACTCACATGTCCTCCTGCCGCATAGATAAACCCTCAGAGATAGTAGATGTTGGAGACAAAGTATGGGTGAAACTCATTGGAAAAGAGGTAACTTGAATTCTCGTTCCTTTTGTGCTGTGTAGATATTGTATATTGTAATACAGTATGCTGTAAGAACAGTGAACCTTGAAATTCTGTGTGCAGGGGCTCATGGCTTTGTTAGGGGTGTGATGTGTTGATTTTTGCTAGTGGCTGAGCTGTGCCTGCTTTCAGATGTGACTTTGGGCGCTGACCTGTGGCTCAAAATAATGCAGTTCAGGAAAGGGGTCTTCATTAAAGCTTTTGACTGAAAAGCAACAGAATTCTACTCCTTCCTGCACACCCGTTCTCACCTTGTGTTGTGAAGGGCTGTAAGGAGAAGGCTCATACAACTTCATTTTTCAGTATGCAGTTTTGCTAAGCTTCTGATCTGGGGGATCTCCCCTGTGGGTCATGTATCTGAGATTTTTTGGAGAGCTTCCAATTCTTCCCTGGTGTGGGTTTGGGCATATAGATCCTCTGTTAATCCAAAAAGACTTTTAGTGATCTTGTCTTTTTTCTGGGTCAGCTACTTAAGCAGAAGCTGTTTTTTTTATTGGAATGCTCTACACTGAAAATGCAGCTACAGTATAATAGAACAGAATTGCTTTGGGTTGGTATTCTTTATAGTGCTCTGCTCTGCTACCAATTTCATTTCTTCTCTGTAGGCCTCCAGATGGATTGCATTAATTAGCATCGTGTCATTTACTCTTCTTATTCCATTTACTTCTCTTCCAGGTGAAGGATGACAAACTGAAACTGTCCCTTTCCATGAAGGTTGTTAACCAAGGCACAGGGAAAGATCTTGATCCAAACAATGTTTCCCTTGAGTAGGTAAATCTACTGAGTAGAGTGTAACTGCTGCTGCCTGCTTTTCCCTGCCTTTCCTTCCTAGCCTTCCTGCCATAATTATCCTCAAGGTCCTCCTTCCTTCAGAGGGTGAGAGAAGCTCTTCCTGAGCTGCTGAGCAGTGCACTGGCTGGTTGGGGGGCTGACTAAAGGTGCTTCCTTGGTTGTGCTGCTTAGAGGCTGGCAAGAATTTCACTCCAGCAGTGAATTCCACCCCTGTGCACCCTGGTAGCATTTTGGTTCTTGCATTTAGTGGTGGTTGTGCACTTGTTCTGGGAAAGTTGTTCATCCAGGATGGGCACAGACTCACTTGTACATGGTAGGGAACCAAATCTCGACTGCTCAGATGTTCCAGAGCTTCCTTCTGTACTTTTTCCTGTGCCATGTCTTGCAGCTCAAAAAAATCTCTTATTTTCATGCTGGAGAAGTGTGTGTATTCACCTACATCATGCAGATGTTACTGTCAAGGACTTAATTGCAGCTTATAGCATTTACTTGCTTTGTGTAGAGGATGTTCAGCTGATCTTAAAATAGAAGGTAGCAGTAACATGCTCTTAATGATTTGCTTTATTTTCATGTATAGGTGGTCAGCTCTATTCTTTGATTTAGCTTAATTGTGCTTTTAGAGCAATGTTTGGAAGGGGTGGGGGAAATTAAGCTTGCCTATGTGTGAGTAAAAAGGGTTGAGATTGAAAGTGGAGCTTTGTCTTCTCTTCCCAGTCAGGATGAGAGAAAAAAACGCACATTTAGGGACTACACCAGTCAGAAGATCACCCTTGAAGCTGTCTTGAACACTGTGTGCAAGAAATGTGGCTGCAAAGGTATGTTTCTGTGGGGTTGTTTTGTTCTTTTGACACAGCCTGGTTCCAACCAGGTAGTGACCTATGGATGGAATTGTAGTGATGGCTGTTGTACTGCATTTTGTTTTGTAAAGGCTAAGTTTTGCTTTGAGGAGAGCAGCGTTTTCTATTAATTATTGTGCAAAGTGAAGACTCAAGTAAATTACTTTTAGAAGGTGTTTTTCTTAAAATTGCATCCCCGAGCTTGCTTCTGAGTATGGGTTCTCTTCTTCCTGTGTTTTTGTTAACTTGTCTTTATAACCAAGGCTTCATTCCAGTTTTGCCTTGTGAGAAATAAATGCGTGCCTTCACCAGACCGTTTAATGAGGGTAGGAAAGGTCAGTGAACATGACTTGACTGATTAGTTGCTAGAAATGTAGTGTAAGTTTATAAGCAGCTGTCTTGCAGCTCCAAGTAAGCATTTTTACCTGAGGCTTTTGTATTTTGCTTAGTGCAGCAGTGAGAAGTTGGCTTGTGTGGTACTTCTACAGTAGCTTTGCAAGTGCTGAGGTCGTTCTTTGTATCCTGAGTTTTTGCTGCACCCAACTTCTCGTTTGTAAGTGGTAAGGCTGGAGTTGATGCTATTTTGGAGAAGGTTAATAAAGGCA
The DNA here is from genome assembly GCF_019238085.1 of Lagopus leucura. NCBI lineage: Eukaryota > Metazoa > Chordata > Aves > Galliformes > Phasianidae > Lagopus > Lagopus leucura. Next base: position 489,753 of record NW_024962297.1, read on the forward strand.
GATAGGAAGGCAGCTATTAAACACCAGTATGGTTCTGTGCAGTGGCCTTATAAAATTCCATTCTGAAGAAACCCCCAAACTTACCTAGATCCTGCATTCTTCCACTCCCCCACCAGATGTCTGTCCCTTCCATGTATACTTTTCCGTGCTGCTTAAGTCCTTGCCCTTATTTTCCTGTTCTTATTGAGTCTCTTAGCTTTGCTTTGTCTAATCTTTCCAAAATGTTGTATTTTGCACCTATTCTCATCTTTTTCAATCAGGGCATGCTAAAGTAATACAAATACCTGGGCAAGAAAAGTACATTTGAGATTGTTGTATTGTGGCTACTAATACAAAAAGGTTGTTGTTGGCACTTTGGGTGCATGAAGTGCAGTTGTACAAAATAGAACTGTCTGAGGATGGAGAGGGATTGCTCCTTCAAACTCTCTTTTGCAGGTCATTTTGCCAAGGAGTGTTTCGTGCAGCCTGGAGGGACCAAATACAGCCTGATTCCGGAAGAGGAAGAGGAGGAGGTGGCAGCAGCAGAATGTGAAAGACGCAGGAAGAGCAGCTTGTCTGGTGATTCTTCAAAGAAAAGGAAGAAGGTATGAGGTACCTTACTGCACGTCTGGGAAGGTGAGCCAGACAAGATGGTTCTGTTGAGTTCACCTGTGATCTGCAGCAGGTGATTGAGTGCCAGTGCTGGGCTGAGGAAGTGGCTCAGTTGTGGGGGGGGTCTTTAGCTGAACGGCAGCCTTTTCTGCAGACTGCAGCATTTCTTGTACTGTCTCCTTTTATTCTAGTTAACTGTCCCTAAGCTGTGTTACAATGCATAGCTCTCAGAAGAGGTAAGAAAGGCATCTTTTTCTTATTCTGAAGCTCAATAGAACTTACTTAGGTTTCCTGAATTTCCACGTTTCTTGCCAACAGCCCTCTTTTGTCTTCTTTCTTGCTGCTCTTATCCAACCACTTTTCTTTAATCTGAAGCAAATGCCCACTGCTGCCCTGCCAGCCTCTGTGATGTGAACTTGACATATGTGCACATGCCAGGGTAAAATCACAGACTGTATTTGCACGGGAAGCATACTCCATTTCCAGGCTATAAAATTACAAATTTCCAGGGATCTTTTATGGTTTTGTATCTGAATGTTAGAATGGTTGAATGCTGGTTTCTGATTTAATTAAGAAAAAAAAAAAAATAAAATTAGAAGAAACTTGAATCTAAAACAGGAGTGGTTGGTGGTGTGTCTCATTGCACAGAAATGAACATTCTGCTTTGAGACTTGGGTAAGTAAACATTTTGTCAGTCACCTTCACATCATGAGCATCCATCATTCTTCCAAAGCCTTTTTCTTCCTTTTTTTTTTTTTCTTCCACAGCCTTACAACCATTCTGTTTTCCCAGAGAGGTGCAACAGACAGGAAAGGCAGTGGGATTTCCCATGTTCAGAAGCAGATCAGGCTGAAGAAGGGGGGAACTTTTGGAAGAGGCAGTGAGATGTGCTTTGCTTCCCAGTGTGGCTCTCATTCAAGAATTGTGTTGGGCTCGTCTGCAGTGTGTTATTATGCTGCAGTGTAGCATACATGTCCTCTTTTCTCTTCTGGTCTTGGAGGCAGTCAACTGAACTGACTTGTTTCCTAGATCCCAGCCTATCTGTGACTTTCAGCCATCAGTTTCTGTCTTGCCATTGTGAGAGCAGGCTGTTGGCAGAAACTCAGCGGAGCTCGTTTCTCCTACCTGGAATTCTTCTCCCTCTAGAACAAGGATGATTTACCTGTGATGGCTCACTTTGTCTTACAGTGTAGCTGTTATTTCAGTGCTGTTGGGGAAAACCTGTACTGGGAGGTACACAAATGGTGCTTTATCACGTTGGTGCTTGTAGGGGTTCCCTTTGGAGCCTTGCCTTGCTGGGACTGCAGGATATGTGGGTCACTGCTGTGAATTACTTTTTTTTTGTTTTTCAGTCTGTGGATGAACAGCCTTGCTTTAAATGTTGCTTGTTTCTTTGATCTTCTCCCTTCTCAAGAAGGAGATCAAAAGTTTTCAGATGTTTTCCAGTGCTGGAAAATAAAACTGAGCTTTCTAGAGGCAGGATGTGGGATCCTTGAAATGAATAGCTCCCTTGTTGGCTTGGGAGCCTGCTGTGATCTTGTCTGGGAGCCATCATTGTGCTTCCCTGCTTGCCTGGATCCCCGAGAGGATTAGCACAAAATAGAAATAGCTCAGTCTACCTAGTGAGAATTACTTTGCAAACCTCATCCCATCTGATGTTTGTTACATAGGTGTGGAAATATATTTTTAGTGAGTAGAGAGGTGCTTGGTAGATAGGAAACTGCTGTTCAGTGTCATAGTAATAGCTGCAGGTTGTTCATTGTATGCATTTTCTGTGTCCCTGATCTGATAGTTTCTTGCAGTCCCTGAGTGCTCTTCCCACCCTCCACGCTCTCCTTAAAGAGATGCTCTGGAGAACTTACTCTCTGCTTTGTGTCCATGCCATCCCCAGAGTCACTGTATGGTGGTTTGTTGCTGTGTAGTCTTGGTTTGTGGGAGTCCTGGAGAAAAAACAGTGTTTTTTGTCCCACTGGAATCTCCTTCGTCCCACAGTGGAGATGAAAACAAAGCTCTTTGGTACTCTGCTCTTCTGCCTGAACTGTATGACATTTACAGAGTGGAGCTCTCTGCACTCAGAGAGCATCAGCTTCTGGAATGACAGTGGGTACAAGGCTTCCTGCTTTCAGATCGCCATGTCAGTGCTCACGCCTCCTGTTACCAGTGAGAAAACGGTGGCTGGTGGCAGAAGCTCATCGGGTGCTGTCACTGTGCTGTGGAAATACCAGAGAGCATCTGAGCAGCCTTGACAGCTGTGCAGGCTGCTGCTGTGTCCCTTTCACTTTTACTCTGCGGGTCACAGGGTGAAGGAGCTCCTATGGGAACACGGCATCGTGGCTGTGCTGAGCTTGCGTAGCAGGGAGGCGTGCTGAGAAAAAAAACCAAACCCTTCTGATTCTTCTCTCTTGCCCCCTTGAGGAAAGAACTGCTGTTTCAGCACTAGGAGGAGTATCTTTAATTTGAACTTGACAAAAATGACCTGTGGTTTTGCAATGGTCACTGGAGTTGTGTGCTAAATGTGATCTGTGGTTGCTTTTCTGCAATCCTTGCAGCTTTTTCTCCCGTCCTGTAAAAGATTACCATGAAGTATTCCTGCTGTCTTTCACTTCAAACCACACCTTGTTAAGTGTTGTTTGTTCAATGACCTGTAACTCATCAAGCTCATCTGTCCTTGCCCGTTGCTAGTACTTGTTTTCCTAATTCTGAAATGGCAATAGCTTGGGGCACTGCAGTCAAATCCACTTTCTTCACACAGAATGCTGTTCTCTTTAACATCCTTTCTTATGCTTTTCTGACTTCTGCTGTTTGATAAATGGCCATAGTCTAGACTCTTCTCATCAAATAAATTCTAACTGATCCTTAAAGTAGGGATAAAATATATATTTTTATTTACATAACGAGTCTTGCTTAATACTAAGCTGAGAGATGGATTTTTTTATTTTGTATTTTTTAATAAAAACTTAAGAATACCTGCACCTTGCTGGAGATGCAGGAGGACAGACAGCTGGAAATCCATTTTCCTTTATCACAAGGACAGACATAAAGGCTCTAAACACACCAAGGCCACAAAGTGCTGGCGAAAAATTCTTTAAACTTCTTTGAGAGTTGTGGACACTCCCCTCTTATCTCAAAATCAAATACCTGTAGAAGGAATGAGCCGTTATAACATTCTTAGAATGTAGCCCCAAGCAATTTGTCTTACAAAGAACAGGAAGAGGCCTGGAGCAGTGTGGTGCCCCTTCACAGTACCAGCTTCTTCAGAACACCTGGCAATGGGAAAGGCAGGGCTGTCAGGCTGTAGCCCAGCTGCTCAGCTTCTGTGTGCCATCCCTCAACACAGTTGTTTTTTTTTTTCTTGTATTTGAGGGATTTTGAAGCAAGTTTGTTCCATTTGGGTAGAACTGTAGTAGAGGTACTGAACAGTGCAGTGCATATGAGGAACTGTAATGGTCTTTGTACTTGTAAAGATGGTCAGAGAGGGCCAGCATTTGAACTTGGGCAAAATTTGGGCAAAATTCTCTCACAGTGCTTGCACAAATGCAGTGTTTGTAGTCCTGAGGGAGTGCCTGGGTGTGCCTGAGAACAGCAGAGCTCAGCTTCATCCATCAGCAGCAATCCCTTCTGGAGACCCATCTGCAGCTCTGGGCCTGGGGAGGCTTTGCTGCTGTTATTAAAGGCAGAGTTTGGACATTTACTGTGGCACTGACGTGTAAACCAGAGGAAGGCTGTGCAGTGCAGGTAGGTCCTGGTGAGCAGAGTGAGCCTGGCACCCAGTGGAGCATGGGAAGGCAGCTGAGTGCTGCTCATCCTGTGCCAGCATGCTGGCACTTAAACTCTGTGGTCTAGTGGCTTTTCCTCTGTTATTGGTGTATCTCTCCCCGTAATCCTGAGGGGACAGATGTGACATCCTGTCTTATCTTCAGCCTTCGCATGCTGAGACAGCTTCCCAAGCTCTGGGATGAAACTGTTAGTTAAAGTCTTCTCCAGTTTTCTCACCACGTTCACAGACTGGAAAAGCTTGAGAAAATTCTCCACGCTGTGTCCTTTTTCCTGGAAGATTTAACTCTTCACAGTCTTCAGAGGAAGATGGTGGTGATTTGCTTCTGCCCTTGCCATGTGAGTCTTTGTAGTGAAGTTGGTGTTGCCACAGTTATGGTGGTGCTGTTGTGGAGCTACAGGAACTGACACTTGCCAAGAGGCTGCTAGGTGTGCAGTCAGCTTGGTTCTCTGAATCTTCCCTGGGGTCTGAGATGACTCCTTGTTTGATACTCAGCTCTAAGCTGTGCCTTGACTTTGCTACGTGGTCTCCCTAAAATAATTGCTGTGTTTCACATTTAATAAGCTACTAGCTTCCTTCTTTCTTTGTCCTTATTTGAGTGTCTATCTGGTGCTATGGCATGTTATCCATGCTGAATTGAGATTTTTAGATGGGCTGCTCGTGTCCCCACTCTTGGGGGAGGATGTGTTATTAAATGAAACACATACACCCCTCAGCTTGTCTTCCTGTAAGCTGGTGTATTCATATGGACACCACGCTTGCCTGGAAGTGACTGAAGCTAATGGAAGGAATGTCTCGTGGGGAGGAAGGGGAGAACTCAGCCTTCTCTGGGCTCATTGCATTTTTTCCCCAAGCAATCTGAAGACAGCTTGCCCTTTACAGCATGAGGTGAGGCGCTGGAGGGCTGCCAGCAGCTGGGTGAGATGCCCTGTTAAAGAATACTTCCACACCACATGGTCCTGGCTTTAACATCCTCCCTTGTCACAGTGAGTTGCCAGAGGACCTTCAAGCCAACAGCAGCAGAGTCAGGATGGAAAAGTCAGTTATTACAGGGGATTTTCCCCCCCATCTTTACCTCATTTATTATTTTTCTGTTCTTAACAACTGTTTCTCACACGAGTACTGGTTTCTTCGTTTGCAGTCTTGTGGTGAGCAGGCACGTTGCCTTTCTCAGGCTTCCTTCTGTGAAGTGAGTTTCCTTTAGGTGGATGCTTTCCAGTTTTTTAGCTGGGATGGCTGTTTTTGCCTGGGTGGGGTGGGTGTGTAGCCAGCCCCAGGCAGTGCTGCAGGCATCCCAGAGTGACTCAGGACAGGCCCACAGTGTCAGTGCTGCATTCAGATCTTCAGCACCCAGTTCTGATCCCAGCTTTGTTGGAGCAGGTAGAAATACTTGCCCACGTGAGTCATTCTGGTTCTGTGCAGGCATCACTTGTGTACCCATGGCTGATGGTGATGTTCCCTTTGCCTGTTCATGCATTCTTTTCCTCTTCCTTGGCTTAACTGTTCTTCTGGGTTGGCTGTGGATGCACAGAGCAGCTAGCTAAGAGAGGAGACCTTCCAGAAAACTTGTTCTGCCTGTGGCCCAGTGTCTTGCACAACTGTGCCATTGGGCTCACTGCTTTCTTGAGTTTCCTCATGAAGTGAGTGCATGGCACAATCAGCCCTGCCAAGGAGGGGTGTGATTTACAGCAGGCCTCTTCCAGTAAAGCTCTGCTGCAAGCCCACGGGTGACCTTGAGGTCATTGGCATTGAAAATAAGCAGAGCTGCTAGCTTGGGGTCTCCAGGCTTCTCATGTTATGCTTCCTTGCATGGTGGAATGTAAAGCACGTTTTATATGGCAAACACTGAATTTGTGTTTGGGATTGTCAGTAGCAGTGCCCATCTCTGGCAGTGGCTCTTTGCTTTTGCCCCACTTGGAGGCTGTTTCCAGGAGCTCGCTTCCACTCCAGCTGTGTTTTTGCAAACCCACGTGTTTGGTGCTTTCAGCAGGAGCCATTTTTGGGCCCAAACTGGGCATGGAGAGCGCAGTGCTTGTGAACTGTGGCAGTGTGGCAAGTCTGAGTAAGATGTGTGTGGTAGAGTGTGCATGGGGGGACAGGAATCACAGAATCACAGAATTGTAGGGGTTGGAAGGGACCTCCAGAGATCATCGAGTCCAACCCCCAGCTGGACTGCAGATGGGGGAAAAGCCTCATTGAGTACAACCAGCACTTGGACTTGCCTGTGTAACTGGATAATGCAACTGGCTGCTGGTTTTCAGCAAGCTTGGGAAAGTCTGTGCCCAGTCTTACGTATACAGGTCAGAGCAGTTAGCACACACACTGTCCAGGAATGAGCACAGTTCAAGCAAAAACACCAGTGTAGGGCTTAGAGCAGCAAGCTTTGCTGGCTGGGCTGCATTCCTCACTGCTGTTGTCTAAGCCTATCACAGGCATTTGCAGTGGCATGGCTGGCCTTGCTGGCCCATCTCTGCTTCGTGAAACTCCATTTTGCTGCTTTTCTTGCATCCTTTTTACGTGCTTGAACTGCAATGAAAATTCACGGTAGGCATCTGCAGAGAAAAGTCTCTTAGTGTTGATACGACTGTGGAGGAAAGCTGTGAGTGCTTGCTGCTGGACGGAATGCTTGCTGGACACAGTCTCTGCATGCTTTACAACATACTGCATCTTGGGCCTGCTCACCTGCATGGTGCTTTAATTTACTTCCCAGAATCATGGTGCTGCTATTCTGCTCCCCTCTGGTGCTGCGTGGTTTGCACCCTGCAGGTGGTGGCCCAGCTGCTTGTGGTGTGGGGCACAGCAGGGCTGGTGCTGGTCTTCAAGTGCTGCCTGCACAGCCAGATGGCATTCCCCCTTCAGTCCTGCTGTCTAATTAAATCGATACAAATTGCCACCCCCACGCTGTTAAATAGTCTTTGTCTGCCTTGAAATTCTCTGTCTGATGCGACTTTGGGAGGAGGTGTGCTGCAGTACTGATTTCAGAGTAATCTGTGCTAAGAAGTTACTGCTCAGTGCCTCGAAGCTCAGTTCCTCTTATAAAGTTCCTTGCATGATGTATTCAAGCATCAGCTGGTCTTTTTCTGCCTATAAATGTTAGGTCCCTCTTGAGTACTGTACAGCTTTTGTTTCAGAGCCTCACAGAAATGCAGCCCTGGGGGCTCAGCGATGCCCCAACCTCTGCCTGCCACGTGGTGGGGAGATGAGATTGTGCAAAGAGACTTATTGCCAAAGGGTGCTTTCCTCATCCCATCTCCCCTCCAGGGAGGGCCAAGGGAAACTTCACATCTGAAAAACGTTTTTGGCCTTGGGGGGTGGGAGGGGGTGGTGTGGGGTCTGCCCCAGCACAGCTGCTCTCAGGGCTGTGGTGTGCTGGCAGGCCCTGCAGGACCGTCTGTCCCTCTCTCTGTGGTTCCCAGGTAATGACTGTGATGGCTGAGATTTCCAAACCATCCCTCTGCATTTTGGCTGCGCTCGGGCTTTGCAGTGAGGAGGAGGGTGTTGTTGTTGTTGTTGTTAGTGCTCCAGTGCGTTAGTGTGCTTTTCCTGGCAGGCTGTGGGCTGCTGATGATGTGGGGAAGCAGGGATAGCTCTCACTTCCAGCTGGCTGTTTTAGAAACACATTTGGTTGGCGAAAGTTTTCTCTTCCTGTCAACCCCTATAAAAAGGAATAGCCTTAGATAAGTGGAGATCTCTCTGTGATGTGACTACCAGTATTCGGGCTGGGATTTCCATTCCGGTACCCACCTCTGTCCTGCAGCTGTCAGGCAGTGCCTGCTGTAGCTATGGGCAAAGTCCGTGCAGCTGCGTGCGTCGTCGTGTTGGGACAGGCTCACTTCTCTCACAGCTTTTCAGGCTCTCACGACAGCAAGTGGCTCAGTGCCCTGGTGAACACAAGTGACGGTTTTCCCACGTGCAAAGCTGTATTTGTTTTGCTTCATTTGATAGGAGAAGAAGAAGAAAAAGAAGCACAAGAGTAAGCAGTCCTCTGAGTCTGACTCAGACAGCTCTGACTCGGACAGCGATGGGGCTCAGCCAGCCAGCAAGAGGGCCAAGCATTCGGGGAAGACCAGCAAGGCTCAGAAGAAGAAGAAAAAGAAGCATAAGAAGAAGACCAAAGAGTGACAGCAGGCAGAGAGGGGCACTGCTGTTGTGAATCCCTGGAATGTGCTGCTGGGAGCAAGCAGGAGCAAGTCAGCGTGCTTCTTGCAGCAAGGCAAGGAGTTTCCTTCTTCCAAAAGTAATGCTCAGCCTGTGTTGTTCAAGTTGTTGACTTTGCTGTGAGTTTTCCTCTGTTACCTTAGGCATGGGCTGCCTTTTTCTCCCAACGAGGCCAGTGGGCGTGCCTGCCAGCATAGTCTAATTAACTACACCCATTCATCAGCCCCTCTGTCCTGTAGTCTCCTGTTGGGCTGGGTAAGCTGCCCCCACCCTGCAGGCTCCCTGGTCAGCGGCAGCCCTGAGCTGTGACGTCAGTCCCGGATGGAGCTGCCTGTAAAAGGTGGAGCTGTGTGTCCTGCACCCCAGCCTGCCTGCACACGTGCTCTGTTGGATGGGTGCAGCTGCAGTGACTGAGTACAGCCCTGCTGCACAGCAGCTCCGAGGAAGGGCACTGCTATCTGTGCCCTAACCCCACTCCTTTCCCAATGCAAGGCACTGCCTGGAGGGGCTCGGTTCACAGGTTGGCTTTGATACTCAAACCCTCCCCCTGCTGCATTCATTTTTTTGTCTGTAAACATTGAAAGTGGCAGAGTAAGAAGTGAAGTGGTGAGCGGTGATATTTTAAGTAAACATTAACTGTGGTGTATTTGCTGCCTTTGTAAAGGATGGAAAATAAATCTCTCAAATCTCCAGGTGTACTTTGTACTGTTCTCTTTCTTTTGCGTGCTCCACGCTTTCAGCTTGAGAGTGGATAAAAGAGCCCTTGGCTGCAAGCTGAGAACTGCCTCCCTGGAAGGAGATGGGATGTTATGGAGTTCTGATAACCAGGCAGGGGAGAAGCCCTTTGCCAGAGCCTGCAGGGCTGCCCTGGGGTGAGGATGCCACAAGAAGACTGGTGTGCGGTGGGGCTCGCTGTGCCTTTTGGTGACGGCCTATAGCAGCGACTGCATGGTGAGTCCTGTAACTGGAGCTGAAGGTCAGGGAGGTTTTGCTGAAGTGGGGCTGTTTCCAGTGCTGCTTAGCACAGCAGGGCTGGGCACAGGGCTTCAGCCCCTGAACTCCTTCAGGTCCCTGTGGGCCAGCCTGACTTTGGGCTGCTCCCTTTCCAGCCCAGGTCCTGATGTCTCTTGACCTTGACTCCTCAGCTCCTCTGTGGCCAGGCACGTCACATTGCCTGATGCTTTGGCAGGCACACCTGTCTGGATTAGTGCTGGGGAGGGATTGCTTTGGTTGGCATGATGTGTGCTCGTATCCTGAATGATTTATAGCAGAGCTGCCATTGCAGTGAACTAATATCCCCTCCACAAAAACGGGCTGCGTGTCCACCTGGCACTGCAGCGCTGATGCCATGGGTGGCAGAGAGCCTGAGTGCAGTGGGACCGGGGTGGGCTCACCAGTGCTGTCGGTGGGCAGTGGCTGATGGTGGGTTTTTCCCACATGTTACTGTGTCTGTGAGCCCAATGGCTGCCCTGGGGGAAGACAATGTGAGCTGTGCAGCAGATAAAGAGGGCGGCGAGAGCCCATGGGTGCACCTGCCAAAAGCCTTTTTCCCAAGCACGCCAGCCACAGCTCTGTAACAACATTGCTTTTATTATTTTTCCACGTGGGTTCTTCCATTAAAAAAAAGAAAAAATAATAACAAACGAAACACCCTCACCCCAACCAGCCCCACAAGACCGCAGGGTCAGGGCACGGTGGCTTTGGAAGGCTCCTGCACTGTGGTGAGCTGCGCACGGCGCGGGGAAGGCAGAGACGATTCAACGCTGGAGCTGGCACTGGGCAGGGAGCTGGGGCAGCCTCTAGGATGCCTTCTCGTAGGTGCGGGTGGAGACAACGCTGCCCATGGTGAGAGTCTGGGGGCAAAGAGCACTGTGAGCACTGGGTGGGACCTCGGGCATCCGCCCACCTAAAATCCTTTATATTTACTTACCAGAATCAACTTCCCATCCTTCAGCTCCCGCACTAGTGATGTCTCCTTCCCATCCCACTTCTGCACGTGGACCAGCTTGCCTCCATCTAGCTTGACCAATGACTGTGTAGAGAGAGCAGAATCCTCACAGTTGGAGCTTTGCTGCTCCATCCTTGCAGCTTTGGATGCTCCTTTTCATCCCACCCACCAGCAAAGGGCGCCTTGAGGATCCCTGGGTGCCAGCATCCCACCTGGCTCTACTCACCCAGCTTGGCCCAGGACACCAGCTGGGTCACAATCGTAGCCCCTGTTGGCACCAGGAGCCACTGTCATGGTGACCCTGCCCTCCCTGCCCCACAGCTGTGTCCTGAGCTGAGCTGTTGTACAAGCCCTTGCTCATTCGGGCTCCTGTTTGCACAGCCGCTGCTGTTGATTCAGCCCTGAAAGCCCGGCCAGTGCCAAGGTTAACATGATAGAGGGCTTGGCTGTGCCAGCATGGGAAGTGGCACTGTCTGCCCAGCTCTGTTCTGCTATCCCCCCACTGCCTGGCACCCAGTCCTCTGCCTCCTAGTGACGTTTCTCAGCTCCAGCCCAGGGCACCACATGCCCCGAGCTGTCCCAGCCTCTTGTCCTCTGCAAACCTCCCTGTGACTCTGCTGCACAGGCACCCAAGGGCTGGGTTTCCCATGGCTCAGGTCCCCAGCACAGCGCAGGTGCTGCTGCATCTCGCTGACCTGGTGGCTTGGTTGACATGGTTTGAGTCCATCCAGCACAAGGCCTCCATGGATCAGGGCTCTGCATGGCTTAAGATTCTCCATCGTTTGGGTCTTCTCATAGTTTGAATCTCCCAATGGTTGGATGTCCCCATAGCTTAGGAATCCCCATTACCTGCATGTCCTCAGGTCTCCCCATTGCTTAGTCACCCCACGGTTGGATGTTCCCATGGCTCGGGTCTCACCATGATGTGGGTCCCTGCAACCCACTTAGTTTCCTTCATGGGTAGGGACTCTGCATTGCTTTTGATCTCCTCATGGCTGGATGCCCCCAAAGCTCAGCTCTCCCCATTAGTGTGTCCCCACAGCTTGGGTTTCCTCATGGTTTAGGTGTCCCCATGACTTGGATGTCCTCTCAGCTCAGGTCTCCCCATGGCTTGCTGTCCCCATCGCTTAGGAACCTCCATGACTCCAAAGCCCCCAAAGTTCAGGTCTCCCTGTGACTTGATGTCCCCATAGCACAGATGTCCTAATGCACTGGGTGTCCCCATGGCTTGGGTGCTCTGCAGCTCAGCTCCCTTCAGAACTCAAGTTCTCCTCTCCCTGCACCCCAGACATTCTGGTTCCCCCCCAGTTTGGTGACTCCTCACCTTGGAGCACCCCACAGCCCAGCTGCTCCATAGCTTCCTGCTTGGCTGCCTGGGGGCTGTCAGATGGGGCCCCATTTCATTGTCTGCCCTCTGGCAGCCAGCCGAGAGGTGTCTGAAGGGCACGTCCCTGGCTGCTTCACACGTCCCTGCCACACACCAGCAGCCAAAGAGCTTTTAGCATAGTTTCCACCACCCTGAGCAGAGCAGCCCTAAGCTTGGGGCAGAGCTGTCACGAGACAAAGCAGGCAGGCTGGTTATAGTCAAAGCTGTGCATGGAAATATCTCCTAGGGGTCAAACCTGTGCTCTACTGCTGCTCTGCTGCTCTGGTTCCCCAGCAAGATGGATGGCACCGAGATAGGCTGAGCAGATGGAGCAGAGGATGAAGACAGAGGTATGCTGCAATGTCTGCCTGGCACTACCGCCTTGCTCGCACTCGCCCCATTTCAGCCCAACCTCACTCCACACCCAGCTCTGTTCCTGCTTCCCCATGGGGCAGGAAGGAGTTTTGTGTCTTACAAGCTCCGTGGTGGCCCCCAAATCTCTTTTGCAACACAGCCTCTTGGTTACAGCATCGCCTTCCGCAAAACCCAGCTGCAAGTGGAGGCAAGGGGTGCAAAGGGCGGAGGGAAGGAAGCAGCCCCCCGGCTCCCTCACCTTGACGTGCCTGTCATCGGCCGTGGTTTCATCGAACTCCTCGCCCAGCTTGAAGCTGATCTCTGTGTTTTTGAAGGTGCTCTGGGTCTTCACCGTCACCTTGTCGCCATCCACCTCGATGATGGTGGTGGGTTTGGTCAGGCTGGCCATCTGCCTGGTGGCAAAGCCCACCCCTGGTTGGGGGACAGGGGGTCAATGCGGTGTCCCCATGCATCACCCCAGAGCCCCTCCTGGGTTTTTTTGGGGGGGCTTTTTTATCGACGGGGGGGACCCACTGCATCCCCACAGGGCCGTACTATGGGGGAGATCTGGGCATCATTCAGGGGCTGATCCTGCACATTTATGGCTGGGTGGAATGGGAAGCACCTGTAGTCACCACCCCTCCAGACCCCTCTGGGGCTCATCCTGCCCAGGGATGAAGGATTCAGGACAGCGGATGGGGGCACGAAGCCCCTGGGATCCCCTTCATCAGCCCTTCCCCCACACCGGGGTTGCAGGGGGGTTCAGAGAGGGGATTCCACCCGTTCCCCTCCACCCCGGCAGCAGCCCCTCCCCAGCACAGCACCGCGTTGCTCTTTCCTATTTTTATTTCTATATTTTATTATTTCTATTTTTATTTTTCCCTTTTAAACCCACGCAGCAGCCGACGATCCCCACCCCCCCTTCCCCATAAAAAAAAAAAAAAAAAAAGCGACAAAAACAGCGATTTCCGCCTTGCCGACCCTCCACTCACCCAACGCCTTCATGTACTCATCGAAATTGGCCGTGTCCACCAGCTTCCAGGCGCCCACGAACGCTTCCACCATGGCGAAGCCGCGCGTGTCCCCGTGTCCGTCTGTCCCCGCAGCGCCGCACCGCCCGCAGCTGCCGCCCGGCCCCGCGGCTCCTTAAATACCGGCCCCATCACATGATGGGAAGAGGCTCCAGAAATACCCCGACGGGGACGGGCAGCGCTGCCAACCACCGCCCCCCGGCCGCCCCCTCCGCCCCCCGTCCCCTGCCCGTGAGCTGTGCGCGGCCTCGCGGTGGTCGCGGACGCGCGTGGGTGCGTGGAGGTGAGGATGTGCGGTGCCGACGGCCGCGTGCTTCACGGTGAGGTGTGGATGGAGAGGGGGAAACTGAGGCACGGGAGCATCCGTGGGGACACGCGGGACCGTGTGTGCGTGCCGGGGACGGTGAAGGTGAGGACGGCCGCGTCCGCATCCCTCCCATCGTTGGTGATTTCAGTTTACCGCCTTTTGGACCCTCTCAAATCGGCCCCATCCCAACAGCTGCCCTGGGGTCTTCGCTCTGCTGGGTTCAGGCTTGAAGCCCCCCATGTCCCGTGGATGCTGTCCACCCCTCTCCCCCACGGGTGTGTCCCCACGGGGCTGGACATCCAGGACACGATCCCCTCCTCCTTCAGGCTCGGGTTGCAGCATGCCAGGGGATTGAGGTGGTAGTGGAATTTGGTGTCCCCTGCCCCAGTGGGCACACCGCCCTGGCTCAGTGATGAGCCTCCTCCCATTACCCGCCCCTCCCCGGCCCCTTCAGTTGTGCTGACAGCTCTGGGGGTCCCCTTGGCTAAAGTGTCCCCAACTCGGGAGGACACACAGTAGGTGGCTGTCACCTCTGGGGACATGTTTATGGGAAGGGGTGAGCCTGTGGGGGTCTGGCATCTTCTGCCCAATTTCAGTCCATTGGGTTTGGGGATTGGGTGGCAACCATTGAGTGTCCCCATACCCAGCACTGCAGGGTGATGGTATCAGGGGCAAAACAACCGTGCCTGGGTGGCACTCAGGGACACTTTGTCTCTCTTTCCATCCCTAAGGTGTCACTGCAGGCACCCAAAAATAGCCAGGGGCTCAAGTTCAGCCTCCTCCCCATGGCCTTGGAGGGGCTGTGAGTGGGAGCCCCTGTCCCTTGGGCGGGACAGCCACCAGTCCCCGTGGGGACAGAGCACGGAGCACTGTGTCACAGGGAAACACACACAGTTTATTATCCAACCATGGCCCTGGGAGTCACACAGCTCCCCCCCAGAGTGCACAGTGCTCCTTGAATACACCCTCCAGGTGCCACAGGTTGGGGACAGGCCTGGAGGGGTCACCTGTCTGTGCTCCTCCCAGAGCCACCCTTGGGCATCAGAGTCCCAAATGCGCACGGCCCTGGGGCTCCCAGCATCCCCCTGGTGCAGCAGGGCTACAGGACATGGATGTGCACACACATGGACACACACACACAGACATATGTGCACAGGGACAGCCATCCACAGGAGAGCCCGTGCACGTGGGCACCACACACGTGAACACTCACATACATGGACAGCCCTGCACACGGGCATTTTTGCACACCGGCATCCATGCACACAGGCACCCATGTGCACAGGCATCCACACACATGGACACAAACACCCACCCACAGCAGCACCCACACAAAAAGACCCCCACAAACACAGACACTGACGTGCAGAGGCACACAAGCACACGGACGCCCGTGCACACGGGTGATTGCTCACTGCCACTCACGCACACAGACACCCGTGTGCACAGACACCCATGTGCACAGACACCCCTGCACACAGCGCCCACCCCCAGCAGCACTCACTCCCACACGTGCCCATGCCCACTGACACACACTGTGGCTCTCAGTGCCACCCACCCCACGCAGCTCTCCCCTCCCCCAGCGCTGCTTAGAGCTGGGTGGCCCTTAGGACTCCATTCACTGGTCCCACAGCAAGAGCTATGGGTGACCACCAGGTTACCACCTGGGGATAGGAACAGATATGAGCACTGTGCCCTTCTCTGGCCCCTCACCTGCTCACCCCTGCCATGCTCTGGAGTTGGGCCACGTGTTTTGTCCCCAGCAGTAAGTCCCAACTCAGTAGGCAGCAGAGCTGTGAGTGGCAGAGATGTCACTGTCCCCAAGGATGGCTTTGCAATATGATCCCAGCTGAGCTCCCTGCTCCCCCGATGCAAGGAGCACTCTGGAGCAACACTTGTTGAGGTGCTGGCTGCTGCTGGGAGGCTCTCCTCCCCAGCCCATTGATGATGCTTCCTCAGAAAAAAGAAAGAAAAAAAAAAAGATCTTGGATCACCCACTGGAAAAAGGAAGGACAGGACACGGACGTGGTACCCAAAACATCACAGTGAACAACACTCAGACCCCCTGGGCTGCTCATGGCATAGGCCCCCCCTGGCCGCTCGCTTCTGGAAGAAAAGTGTCCTCCTGTGGGATGAACGTCCCCATCCTTGCCCTGCGCAGGAGTGAAGTGTCCCTTTGTCCCCACAGGTCCCCACGTGGCTCCTCTCCTGCAGGCGATGCTCTTGCTGCATGGCACAAGGGCAGCGATGTGGATGCTTCGCAGCGTCCTCACCCCTCTGCTCAGTCCCCCAGCAGGGTTAGGACGTGTCCTTCAGCTCCGGGCTTTGGGGCTGCGGTGGGGGAACTTCTGCAGAAGGTGACTGCATCTCCTGGGAGCTGCCTGTGGTGCGAGGAGGGCAGTGAGCAGCCATGATACCACCCCCATGTGCCACCCCCATGCGTCACCCAGCACCCACCTGCACTCAGGGACATCTCGGCCAGTTTGAGGGGCAGGTCAGAGGGGCTGACGCCTGCCGGTGAGCCCAGGATGTCAGGTAGGGCATTGCGGCGTCCAGTCCTCCCTGAGGATGCGAAATCCAGCACCGGCTCCACCTCGGTCATGCTAACCCTGATGAGATATGGTCCCCCCCCCATCAGTGGAGTTGATGGAGATCTAACCACAGTGCAAACCTTGCCCAGGGGTTCTACCATCCCCATGGGTCTCCCCCATCCCCAGCACGAAGTTCAGCATTAGGAACCACTCCTCTCGTTTGCAGTATCATGGGAAAAAAAGATGCTGTGGGACCCTCTGCCCCACCACCAAGCCCTCCAGCATCCTTACCGGGCACCCTCCAGCCTGGCCTGGCTGTGTCTCAGCCCTGGGTGCTGCTCACGGGGGGCTGTGGGCTGGGAGCCCCACAACTCTGGCCTGGGGAAGGAAGAGCAGAGGGTGAGCTGAGCCCATGGCTGCAGTGCCAGTGGGGTGCAAAGGGGGGTGGAGAGATGTCCAGCAGGGTTGGAGAGATGTGGGGTGCAGCACCCAGCATCCTCCTGCAGCGCATCTATGAGTGACTAAAGCAAAGCTGTGAAGGGCAAGGGGGGGTCTTGTGCTTGGTGCAGGCAGGAGAATGGGATGGGGGTGAGGCAAGGATGGATGGAGGAATGAATGGAAGGATGGAGGGACAGGCGGATGGATGTAAGGAGTGATGAATGGAGGGATGGAGGGATGGAAAGAGAAAGGGGACGGAGAGATGGAGAACAAGATGGGGATGGAAGGAGAAATGAAGAGATGGAGGAATGGAGAACAAAGATGGGGTGGAGGGATGGATGAAGAGATGGAGAACCAAGATAGAGACGGAAAGAGGGATGAAGTGTTGGAGGGATGAAGAACCAAAATGTGAACATGGAGGTGGGACAATAAGGGAGGACAAGAGGAAAGAGCAGGGTTGGCTGCTTTGCCAGCAGACAAAGATGGGGCGTTCTCAGCCTGGCCACACATAAAATGAACCCCAAAATGTTCCTTGGAGAGGGACTTGTGCTGCAGGCAGGTCTCTGGACTCCATGGAGGTGGCAGGCAGTGGCATGTCATCTCAACCAGCCCTGGGTCCATTGCTGCCAGGTCCCTCTCAGCACTGATGGATATCCTGAACTTTTGCACCAGGGTTCCTGCAAGCTGGAAGCTTTGTGGTAGGTACAGGGATGGCGCAGACAGTACTGAGGGCAGCCTGTGACCTTCCAGGCATGGTTCACCCCCCTGCAGCCTGTATATTGGCCTGCATTCCCCTTCAGTGTTGCTCTGTGGGTTGTATTCAGGACTTCCCTTCCTACCTACTGACGTGGCGCTGAGTGATGCCCAGGAGCCCTGCCCGTGTCCCCAGCCCTTCTGCCCCAGCAAAACTCACCGGAGTCCTCCTCAGATCCAGCTGTGGGCAGACAGTGAGCCACGGTCCCCTCAGCCACAGGAGCAGCAGGAGTGACACTGGCTGAGGCTGCAGGTGGAGGAGGTAAATGATTAACCAGGCTGTGAGTCACGGGGCAGGATCTGGCCCTGCGCTGCCTTGGGGCTGGATGAGGAACCCCCGAGCTGGCTCTGAGTCCCACGGAGTGCATGTTGGTGTCCTCTGGCACACGCATGTGCAGAAATGGTGCACTTTGGCACACACGTTTGCATGCACAGCAATTCTTCTGGCACACTGTGAGCACGCACGGTGCCTCACGGAACATGCATTTTCATGCATGGTGCACTCAGGCACCAGGTGCACTCAGGCACGCGTGTGCGTGTGTCACCTGGCAGCTTTCAGCATCTCTTACCCCACAGCACGCATCTGACTGCACCTCTTTCACATCGCATCGCTGCTCCGCCCGCCTGGTGGGAGCAGTCAGCCCAACAGCGCCCTGCTCCGGCCCCAGCACACGGCTGCAGCGTCCCTGACGCTGGTGCTGGAGCATCCTGGCAGTGCAGGAGCAGCACTCTGTCACCCTGGCAACCATATGGGAGCAGGGCCTGACTGCTCATGCCTCGGCCAGCGTGATGTGGGAGCACAGGAGCGCGCACAAAGCATGCACCAACTGCTGCATGCACACACACGCATGCAAACATACATGTGTGTACGATCACATGCACACAGAGATGCACGTGTATGTGTGCAGACATGCATGCACGCACACACAGATGAGTGCACACACACACACACACACACACACACACAGCCTCTTTCCCTCCGTGTCTGCACAGCTGGGCACAACGCAGTCAGACAGCAGCCTGCAGGGCTGGATCAAAGCTGCCTTCCCGGCAGCCCCAGCGGCTTCAGTGCTGCTGTAGAAATGTGCAGCAACATCCCTTAGGACCAGGCTGGGTCCTTCCCATCTCTGGGCTACGTCTGTTGCAGGAACAAGGTCCAAGGTGCAGCTGCCCGCCCCGTGCCCAACTTACTGCCCTGCAGGCAGCGAATTAACAGAGGTGTTGGGCAAATAATGTTGCATAAACCCCGATCTCCACCCTGTGCTGGGGATTTCCCCTCCAAGCAGGGCCATTTCCGTGAGGCTTAGCATGGCCTCTCTTTCAGAAGGAGTCACATGGAAGGACCTGGGGCTGCTGTAATGCCCTTAATGGGATAGAGGAGAGTGTCGCAGAAATAGGTCTTAATCCCTGCAAGAGATGGGCTGCAATTGGAGACGCTTGGATGGGGTGGAGGGAAGACACAGCATGGGGACATGGCTCTCACACAGGTTTTCCCTTGCCTGGATTTTGAAAGAGAAGAGCATAATGAAGGCAGCAGTTCCCATTCGTGCTACTTATGTTCCCAACTTAAGTAAATATCTCCTGAAACCCATTTTGGGGTTGAGCTGGAGGAGACACGGCAGTCTTGGCCCTTAAGAGGGATTTGTTCAATCACAAGAGTAAGAATTTCCCTTTTTAACCCCCAAGTGGCTAATGGAAGGTGGGCTTGGGGCATTGAGGGCTCTGGGTTTGGTTGTGTTGGGTTGAGTTGTGCTGTGTTGGGTTAGGTTGGGTTGTGTTGGGTTGATTGGGGTTCACCCTTCTGACGGTGTTTCCTCACACTCTAATGGAAAAGGATCGATGCTGTGTCCTCCAATAAAGGCTGGAAATGCTGCAGTCTCCAAAAACCTACCCATAACCCCACAGCATTGAGATTATTAGGAGATGATGAGCACAATTAAAAAGGGGAAGTGCTCGTGAAGTGTAACGCTGAATACAAATGAGTGCTGTGAGCTGGGGAACAAAGAACTGCCCCACATCAGATAAGAATGAGAGCCTTGGGCGAGAAAACCAGCATCCAGGAAGACCCAAAGGGGCTGATTTAAACAGAGACCAAATCCACTGAGATGCATTTGAAGCCTGGAGCAGCAGATGGTCATAATTAAACACTGATCTGGAGATCTCCCACACAGAGAGCAGGCTGGCCCCAGTGATTTTGGGTGGGGATCTCATGCTGCTCCAAAGCACAGAGTTATGGCCATGGGATTTACTGTGGGATCCCCTCAAATCGATGCCCAGCCCCAGAAGGTCAGGCACAGCCCAGTGCCCTCAGCCTCCAGCCCACGGCTCTGTCGCCTCAATGCAAATGTGTGTTCCCATTGTCACCAAGCAGTGGGTTTGCTTGTTAGCCCAATGGCCTTACACAGTAATTCTTTTCCCCCTATAAGCCCTTGTCATCACATCCAGCCCAGGGACGGGCACAGGTGATCTCTACTGAAGCCATGGCATGTGGCCTTGTGGAGGAGCAAGCAGTGTTGCTGCTCCATGCTAGGATTGCTGCTCAGGGCTGACAGTGAAGCTCGCCTGTAGTTATTGCCCTCATTAAACCAGGAAAAATCCAACCTGAGTCTCTCCAGACAGGATTCCAGGCTGTTTGCACAAACTGTCACTTTTGCTTATAATGCTGAAAACACAAATCAGAGCAAGTCCTGCTCGAGGGTAACAGCACGACTGGCTCATGCACCCACTGACATCCAAACTCAGAGCTTCCCTGAGCATCTGAAGGGCAAACCCAACTGCTGCCAACGTGAACCTGATGCATGCATGAGGCAGAGGTGTCCCCCGACCTGCAGACCCCGATGTGCCCATGTCTGTGCTCTGCATTATGGGGCAGCATAGCATCCCAAAAGGCACCGATGGCAGAAAATCCCTACAAGGCTGGGCTGGACCACGCTGAGGTAGGAAAGATCAGCCCTACCTATACCCCACCAGTTAATGACCTCTAATTGCTGTCCACAGGATGTGTCCGGAGGAGGATGGAGCGTGAGGACAGGAATTTCTTCCTGTAACTTCCCCCTCCTTCCACGTTGCAGTTGTAAAGAAGGTGATCTAATGGGAGGTAATTACAATGATTGAGCCCTCGGTAATACAGCTCCCACTGTAACCTTCAGTTAGCTGCTCTGACGACAGCACAAACTATAATTTTACATAATAATTGTGTCACCCACACCTAAATCGGTTTCATTCTCTAGCAGCTCCAGGCTCCCTCTACACACAGCTCTCCAGCAGCCCCTCATGCTGGAGCTGATGGACCTGATCTGTGGAAATGCTTATGGGTTCCTACATGGATGTTGCACCACATCCGTGAGGAAACCTTCTGCCTCCATCCCACAGCAATACAAAGAGCTCCTGGCCCCACAGGGACCCCTTCCTTCTGCCCCAAGGGGTGGTGAATACAAAGACAGATGCTGGGGACAGCAGCTTTCCAGGGAGCCCCTAACAATAACCCTACCCCTAACCCCAATCCTAACACTAACCCTAACTCTAAACACAACTCTAACCCTAACCACAACCTTAACTCCAACTCCAAACCAACCCCAATCCTTACCCTAACACCAGTCCTAACCTTCACCCTAAATCTAACTCTAACCTTAGCCCCAACCACGGCCCCAACCCAACCCCACCCTTACCCTAACCCCTAACTCTAACCTTAACCCCCAACTCTAACCCCAACCCTAGCTTTAATCCTAACCTTAACCCCAACCCTAACCCTGATCCCACAACCATGTCCACTGATGCTGGCAGCCAGCAGATTTTCCATCCCCATGCAACTGCCCCATTAAAGGAGATGGAAACCAACTCTAGGTCCCACGTATCCCACTTCCAGGGCAAAGGACCGAAGTGGCTTCCCAAGGGAGGGAATTTGGAGTGAGGTGTTGTGTAGAACTGGGAGCATCTCTGGGATTCCCCACTGCAGCTGGCAGGAATGGGATTGCAAGCTGAGGAGGGAGAATGGTTTGGAATCCCCATAATTGTGCAGTCCATGGGGATGCAGCAGTCGTGCCTTGGCTGAGCACGAGCCATCTGTTGGAGCCAAGGACAGAGCAGGTCTTGGACCTGTTCTTGTCCTGGTGGCACCACGGGATGTCCTTTAGGGTGCGCGGGGCAGCACCAAGGTCAGGCACCCCGCAGCCCTAAGCACCCCATCCTGCAGCCACAGACAGCAGGACATTGGACTCCTGGAGCAGGGGACGTGCTGTCACCAGTCCTCTGCACATCCCCACATCCCAGCCTCCTCCTGCCCCCCTTCATGACAGCAAGGGTTGCGATGTCGCGCAGTGGGCAGCCCCAAGGTCACAGGCTGTGGGTACTGGGGGAAGCAGTAGGGGGAGGGACAGCTGACACAGCCACCCTGCCCCTTCCACACCCTCGGTGGCACTGCCACCCAGCCAAGGGACAGCAGCCAGCTCTGGGGGCCAGAAGGATCTGATCCAAGCATTGGCGGGGGCAACCTGCCAAAGTGCTGCCCTGAAGGCAGTGAGGAGGTGTTGTCCCTGGGGAAACCCTCCGGTCCCAAGAGGTTTCCTTGATGCTCGGGAGATGAGCATGTGTCCTGCATGGAGCCATTCTCAGACCTGTGCCCGCTCTCCCAGGGCTGCATGCAGCCCCCCCAGCTCCCCATTCCACAAAACAACGTAGTCCCAAAGTAGCCCATTCCCCTGGCCCCGATGGGAGTCAACGGGCATGACTGAGGGCTGAGGGGACCCACGGGACTGGAGGAAGAGGACGTGAAGATGGGTCAGGATGATGGGGATGGTGGTCACCCCAGGATCTACCAAGGAGCAGGAGCTGGGATGGGACAGAGGTGCTTCCCTGAGCACTGTTCGTTGTGTGATCACTGCTGGTTGTGTGATCACTGCTCACCCTGAGCTACCCTGGAGCCAGCAGCCTCCAGACAGAGCGACAGACACCACCAGACCTCTGCGAGACACTTTCAAACCATGGGGATGCACCCCGGAGCCCTCTCAGCACCACCACCCGCTGCAAACTTTCATCCCCAGAGCACCGCCGTGCCCTCGGCGCCCCACCTCTATCCTTATTGTGCTGCTACGGACCAGCACCGGGTGGGCTCAGGGCCTCCTGCCACCACCGGCCATCAGCTGCTCACCTGGGCTGCGCGGTCGTGTCGATGTCGGTGTGGGTACGGATGGGGACGGCGGTACCGATGGCGGTGCTGACCGGGGCGCCGATGTCGCCGTTGATCCCAACACAGACGGGCGATGCCACCGTTGATCCAGGTACCGGTGTCGGTGCCCAAGCCGGTGCCGATGCCCGTGCTGATGTCAAGAGCGATGCCGGTGCCGACAGCGGCGTGGATCGCGGTGCCGGTATGAGAACCGCTGTGGGTACGGCTGCCGGCGGTTCAGGACGGGCCGGACCCGGCTCCCAGGCTGCGAGCAGCCCCCGGGGCAGCCCGGAGCCGCCCGCACAATGCCCGCTCCCGCCGCCTCCTCCCGCACGGCCCACGCGCGGCGCGGGGGAAGCGCCCGCACCCGGCCCCCTCCCTCCCCGCCCCGCCCTCCCGTCCCCCCTCTCCCTCCGCTCCCCCCCCCGGCTAACGGGATCCCACCGGCACCCCGCAGCCCCCGCGTAGCCTCAGCGGTGGAGATGGGGACCCTGAATGCGGTGCCTCCCCGCATCTCCCCCCCGCCCCCCCCCCCGGATGGGTCCCGCACTTGGTGGCGGCCCGCGGAGGACCGCGCAACCCTCCCGTGCCCCCCCCGCCCCAGGAGGGGTCTGGTCCCTGCCTGGCCGCGAGCATCACTCGTGATGGTGGAGCAGAGAGGCAGAGAGGGCGTGAATTGAAAGAAATGGGCTGTGCAAGCAGCAGGGCGCAGAGGGTGCACACTGGGGATGCTTCCCCACAACCACCAAGGCACGTTTTTAGGTGCCTGACGATGCTGGGGTTGAGCAGGGACACCCAACCCTGCAACCTAGGCGACAAGGGAGCCTTGGCCAGCCCTATTTATAGCTGCTCACGCTCCTCTTTCTCCTTGACTGTCTTCCCTCTCAGCTGTCTCACGCCGGGTAGCAGCAGCAGACGAAGCCATCCTGGCACCTGCTGGGATGTGGCACTGGGAGAGGGGGGCAGCTGCCATCCCCATGCCCTGAGAACCGTTTGGGGGAATGGAGATGGTGTTGGGATGGGGGAGGATAGGAAGGAGGAAATGGGCTCCTGCAGCTCCTATCTGGGCTAAAAGCCACCTCTTAGGGAGAGCAGTGCTTTGCTATTCCTCTTTGATCCAATTGCATAATTCCCAGCCTGGTTCAGGCCCTGATTTCTTGCTGGGAATGTGGGTAGCATGGAGAAAATCTTAGTCCTGAGCTGAGTGCTTGGGCTGTCAGTCCCTCTGTTAGGTGGTATTTTGGGACATAGGTTTGGGGACCTGCAGGTCTCTTGGTCCTTGGTCCCTGCCAATGGACAACGACTTTCCATGACCCTGGGACCAGCCTGGTGCATCCCTTTGAACATGTGAAAAGGGCTCAGAGCAGTAAAAGTGGACTGGGGTGATACTGAGGTGAGGCTGGGGAGATGCTGCCATGTGCTGGGGAGATGCTTGGATGTACTGGGCGATGTTAGGACATGATGGGATTCACCCAGTTGGGCTGTAATTATGTCTGAATGAGTGCAAAAAGGCAAAGAGTGTTGTTTGTGCTCCGGTAACTTCCAGTAACTGGAAGCTGTTGTGTTACAAACCAGCCAAAAAGAGCAAAATTGCTGAGTGTGGGGATGGTGAGTGGGGATAGCAAGTGGCCATCGCTTGTGCCTCCAGTGCAGGACATGGGGCTGCCTCCTCCTTTTCCCCCTCCTCCTCTTCCTGCAGTGGCAGGGATTTGTGCAAAGCTTCCAGCACCCAGCTTGGGCTTTTTTTATCCCTGGCTGCTCTTCCATTGACATTCCTAGCTGTGCCACCGGCTTCAGCGCTGCTCGCTAACCCCTTTTACAGGCAGCTAAATATAGCCCAGGCAGCCAAGGAAAATCTGCTCAGCTGGGCACGTGGGGCTCAACAGCACTGCTGCAGCCTCGCACGGTGCTGGGAGGGCACGGGGTGGTGGCACCTTGTCCCCCATCCCCATCCACGGTGAGCATCATGGCACTGTTTGTTCGGATGCACTCCGTGCATCTCTCTTTGTGCTCACTTCATGCGTTGCTTTCCATGGGCTTCTGCACACCTGCACTGTCCTGGTGGGGACACCCTGATGGCACTGGGGACACCCATCACACTTGGGATAGAGTTATATCATGATGCATGGTGTCCCACGTGGCAGGGTGGGAAATGCACATGAAGAGCTGGGGAGATTTGTTCCTGATTTAGGAGCTGTTGCATCCCTGTGAAGCAATGCAGAGGGCTCAGATCCAGAGTTGGGGTGAGCTGGGGGTGGCAGGTGCTGAAAATCACAGCCATCTGAGAATCATAAAGGCTGGAAAACATCTCTAAGATCTTGTTGTCCAACCCCAACCCATCCCATCATGCCCCCTGACCACATCTCACAGTGCCACGTCTCCATGGATCTTGGACACCTCCAGGGATGGTGACCCCACCACCTCCCTGGGCAGCCTGTGCCAATGCCCAACCTTTCTTTCTGAGAAGAAATTTTTTCCTAATACCCAACCTGCTTAATCCAAAATGTCTCCAAGATGGATTTATGGCTCCAAGAAAAGAGCTGTGTCCTCCAGCTGGGTTGACCATGGGCACCTTCAGGTCATGCCCTCACCCCTCTTCTTGCTTCCTCAACTCCCTGTCCCTGCACCCCTATGGAACTGGATCCTGGTGGCTTGGGGGTGAAGTTTAGCTGATCACAGAGCTTAATCCTCCAAAATTTTCCACCTTGTGGGAGGCCCAGCAGTTACTGTGACAGTGCAGAAGCTCCTGTGTGACGCTTCAATCCATCACCGGCCCCGCATCTGGCCACTATAATGAGAAAGACAAACAGCATCCATCCTGACTTGGCAGGGAAATGGGAAGGCAGCTGGGAGCTCTGCCTGCAAGCACAGCTACATCAAGCCTCAAGGGCAGAGGCTGGCCAGAAATCCTTGGTCCTTCAATTTTTTGGATGTGGGTAGAAGATCCCAGCCCAGTGGATGTTGAGCAATTGGTGGTGGCCAATGGCATTTCTTAACTCCAGCTGAACTGTGCTGCCATGGCCATGGTCAAAAAAAGTGACAGAGACAGAGCTCAAGTGCAGAAGGTTTTGCCTTCAAGGTGGCACTGGCCATCCTGAAAGTCACCCCGATGAGCACTGTAAGCCACCCAGCCCCTGCCTTATTTTTTCCACTGGTTTGGAATGCCAGCTCCTGTGATGCTGCTGTCCTTAATTAAAAGCTATGCAATCGCCCGTCGCTGGTCTCCCTGTGTCTGCTCATTACAGAGGAGCTTAGCTTAAAACTAATTCCCCGACTCAAAGGCAAGGGGGAAGGGAGATGCTTTAATCTCGAGACTTTTGTATTTGTCCTTCCCATCATCTCTCATTGGAAGCACAGCATGGGGCTGCGAGGTTCCTGGGTGCCCCAAAGCCTCATCAGGAGTGGGGCCAGGAGCATCACACACCCATCTCCTCCCAGATGTGCCTGCTTGCCTCGTGCCTGAGCTGAGCGATGCTCTGATTTTGCTGGTTTTCCAAATACAGACTCAATTATAAATTATTATTAATTACTGTAATGTAGATTTATCTGTGAATAGCATCGCCTGGGCTCAGCAGGAACCCTTCTGGCTGCGCCCACGGCTAAGCTGGTATTGTCCCACATACTGGCACATGAGGTCGTTTGTTTTCCACCTGCTCCCCAGCATGACAACCCTGAAACAGAGACTGGTCCCTCCACTGCCTCTCAGGTGCCACCTCCAGCCCTAAAATCCCCCCATAGAGCTGGAAAATCTCCCCAGCGGGGCAGGACAGATGTCGTTTTGTTTGTGGCCGCGCTGCCCCCAGGGCTCCTGAGGTGGGAAGGGGTGGCGGCACGGAGCATCCCATGCACTCTCAGCAGCACCCCTTGTCTGCTGGGACATAATGCCAGCGTGCCCCTCGGTGCCTAGGGAAATGCCGCCTGCCCTGCCAGGACCTGGTTCTGCTGGTGAAGATGTCGTAAGATGGGAACAGCAGGGGATGAGTGGTGGTGGCGGTGCTGTGACACTCATCCCTCTGGTCCGGGAGTGTGAGGGGTGACGGTGACAAGAGGACGTCACCTGGATAACGTCAGAGCCGAGCAGCCGGTCTCACTGCAGCACTGCCATCTGCTGGGACAGCGTCAGGGGACGCGGGTGGGATTTCTGCTGCTGGCCAGGCAGCAGGGGATCGGGGAAGCTTCGTCTGCGGGCAGAAATTGTGGACCGAAGAGATACTGGGACAGGCTGGGGAGATGCTACGAGGTCCCTGGGATGTCCCTGGGATGTCTCTGGGGTGACCTCTGCATGTCTCTTTGAAGTCTCTGGGTGTCCTTTGAATGACCTGAGGAGTCCCTGGGATGTCCCTCACTGCTCCAGGTGCCCCAGCTCTGCCAGGCTCTCTCGCCCTGCCCCCGCCACCCCTCTCAGATCACGGCTCCTTTTGCAACGATGTTATCCTGAGAATTAAATTGCATCCTGCAGTGATTTCACAGGGAGCACCTCCTGCATCTTGTGATCAGGCAGGGTCTGCCAGGGACACGGATGCTCCCCCGGGGATAGGATATGGGGCCAACCCCACGCCTCCCATTGGCAGCTCTGCAAGGGCACACCTCAACCCACTGTTAAAATTCACAGCGCTTCCTCCTCCTAAAGCCACGCTCTGGGGAAGCCCCTGCTTTCCACAGCAGCAGCCCCAGGGACAGCAGTGGAACTCGACTCAGAGTTTCCCAAACCTTACAAGCTGTCAGACACGGGCACAGTGCTCCTAGAGAGGCTGTTGGTGCCCTGTGCCTGTGTTTGAGGCATTTGGGCAGCACTCCTAATGATGTGCTTTAAGGTGGGGTGGTAGAACCATTGGCACGCTGTAGGCCCCTACACATCAGAGCTGTTTATTCTATTCTATTCTATTCTATTCTATTCTATTCTATTCTATTCTATTCTATTCTATTCTATTCTATTCTATTCTATTCTATTC
>NW_024962297.1:517220-530360 GCF_019238085.1 Lagopus leucura
TCCCTTCCCTTCCCTTCCCTTCCCTTCCCTTCCCTTCCCCTCTTTTTTTCTTTCTCTTTTTTCTCTCATTCTTTTTCTTTCATTCTTTCTCTTTTTTTCTCTCTTTTTTTCTCTCTTTTTTCTCTCTTTTTTTCTCCCTTTTCCTTTTCCTTTTCCTTTTCCTTTCATTCTTTCTCTTTTTCTTTCATTCTTTTCCTTTTTCTTTCTCTTTTTTTCTTCCTCTCTTTCCTTTTATTCCATTCTTTTTCTTCTCCTTTTCTTTTTCTCTTCCTCTTCCCTTTTCTATTCCAACGTTTCCTTCCCATTCTCACGCCCAGCCCCCCCCCTCCCCGCACTCCTCAGCCCCGCAGATCGCCCCCCCCCCCCTCGGCCCCGCCCCGCTCAGCCCCCGCCCCCCCGGAGCCGCCTCCCCTCCCCCAACCTCAGTGCCCGCCCCGGGGAGCTGCAGAGGCTGCGTTATGGGGGCTTGTCTGGGGGTCTGCTCGCTTCTCAGCTGTGTGAGTGTCCCTGGGGGATGGGGGGGGCGGGAGAGGTGGGGGCTGCGCTGATTCCGAGATTTGAAGTTGGGGGAGGGGGCCGGCGGAGCGGTAGGGGCAACCGGGAGATGCGATCCGATGCAGCCGACGAGAAGCGGGGGAACAGCAGAGGAATGCCGCCCTTTGTACCCTGGAGGATGCGGGAACCCCTGAGGGAGGGGATGAAGGACACCGCTGGGGGTGTCCCCGTCTGTATCCCCCCGGATATCCCCCGGGGGATCCCCGTGGGGTTACTCCTGTCCCAGGGGAAGCAGGGGACAACCATTGCAGGGCTGCCTGCTGGCCCACCAGCCAAAGGGAACCCCGTGGGGTTTGTCCCACGTTGCAGGGGCTCGTTGATGGGGAGGGGGGAGCCCAGAGTATCGGGAGGATCCCACAATATCGGGGCATCCCTATGGGATGAAACCTCTGTGGTGGGAAAAAGCTGAGCCTTCCCCTGCACCCACCTCCAGGGAGGATCGGGGCTGTCCTGGGGGGGTTTCAGGGCATCCCAGGAGTTGTAGCCCTGATAGTCGGGGGGATGGGGGTCTGGCTGCTCCTGCTGCGTGGCTGCTGTGCTGGTGACACAGTTGGGCACTCCCGGTGCTGTGCCCATGACGCACAGCCAGGGCAGGGCTGGGAAACCTTCCTGCCTGAATGGGAGCTGCTTTCGCAACTGGGCTTCGTAGTTTCAGAGGTGCAACTGTCGTAATGTATGGCCTGAGTGCAGTTATGTTCTGTGTGTCACGGCGCCTCTCCTCATGGGCACATAGTGGAAAAGCCAGGAGTGGGATTTCCACGGGCAGCGTGTGGTGCTGGATTTTTTTCCCCTTCAAAAAAAACATTTTGACCCAGGTTACAGGAATGAGGCAGAGTCATGTTCTTATAGGGTCTACACAGCTTTAGGACCCTGCATTTCACGTTGCTGTCAATATGGCCATGGGGCAGTGCTGGCACCTACAATTGCCCACCTCCTGAACCCATGCTGACTGCATGCCTTGGTACTGATTAACCTGCAGGGTCATTCATTGAATGGGAGACAACAAGGGTTGCTTGGCATTGCTTTGGGCTGACTCAGTCTGTGCAGCCTCAGGGGTACTGGGGTAAGGGCAGCCTGCAAGAAGAGGTGTTGGGTTGTTGTTGCTGTTGGTGGGTTGTTACTGAGTGCTTGCTGCTTTTTGTTGGGTTGGATCATAGCTGTTGTTTGTTAGGTTGTTGGGCTGTTATTGAGTGTTGTTGCTGATTGTTGGGTCATTGCTGTTGGTTGTTGGGTTGTTATGGAGTGCTTGCTGCTGGTTGTTGGGTTGTTACTGAGTGGTTGCTGCTATTGGGTTGTTGTTGGGTCATAGATGTTGTTTGTTAGGTTGTTGGGTTGTTACTGAATGCTTGCTGCTGGTTGTTGGGTTGTTACTGAGTAGTTGCTGCGGTTTGTTGGGTCGTTGGTGGGTTGGTGGTTTGCTGTTGGCTTAGGACCTTGCAGACTGTTTTGCATTGTTTGTGCTCCCTGAGCTGCCGTTCCATGCGAGCCACGCTGGCACTGAGCTGTATTCAATGAGGAAGTCAACAGTGAAACCAGAGGGATTAATCTTTAATCTGCAGCAGCTGAAACCTGACGCTTCCCCATCACCACCTGCATGCTGTGGCTGCTTCCCTTTACTGTTTTTCCACCCTGAAGGATGCTGCCTGCTCCCTTGGATGTGGGCTCCCCAGAACCTCATACGTGCAGCATACTGATGCACCATCCCAGGGAAAACCAGCTTAGGGACATGTCTTAGTGGGGGTGATGGGTTGATGGTTGGACTTGATGGACTTAGAGATCTTTTCCAAGTGTAATGATCCTGTGAAAGTGGGGTGCGTGAGGTCGTGTCTCCTGCACATCTTCAAGGATGCTCTCATGGGATGCCCTGCAGTATTCCCATAAGCAAGTGCATCTCCTGGCCATGCCCATCTAGGGAGCTTCTTCCTTTTTCCTTCTCTAACCTTGCTCTTGATTTCTTTTTAAAGCAGCTGTGGGTGCTGGGGATGAGCACAAGCTGTGGTTGTCTCGTTAAAGGCAACTTCACAGAAGTTGCAGAGCTCACAATGCCCAAAAAGCTTCAATATTAGGAAGTGACAGCAGTGACCCCCACATTCAGCACAACAAACTTCACGTTTGCAAGGCAGAAAGAGCAGTTCAAAGGGAAGAAAGGGAGCTTTGAAAGTAAAATAAATCAATGCTGTGAGCTTACAGGTAGAGGGAAAGCAGCTCAGTGAGGACCAGAGAGGGGGACAAATGGGCAAATGTAGTTTTGGGTCCTTAGAGGCACCTTGCCATGGTGCTGGCATGGTGGTGGTGCCCCCACAATTGGCCTTGGCAGTTTAAGGGAAACTCAGGGGGCACGTTATTCCCGTTTTCTTCTCAGATATTTGACTCAGGACCTTTCACTTGTATGGCACAGGAGAGGGTTAGTGGTCCAGAAATGTTCCTTGAAGTGTTTCTAATGTTACTTATTCTCCATCTTCACACTCCTTTAGGAAATAGGGGTTTTAGACATGGCCTCACGACACTTTGGGGGTGATGAAGGTTGAAAATAATCCCCGATCTGAACAGACACATTCAGAGCAGGATGTGGTGGCCAGAGCTGGCTGCTGGCCCTCTCCTGCCCCATAACCAACGTTACAGCATGTCTTAATGCAAAACCCTTTGGTTATTCTTCTTCTGAGGAAAGGAATATTGGCTGTTTGGGTGCTGCTTGGAGCTCTTCCAAACCTTGCAGGAATTAAATAGGTGTGTGAGTGTCCCAATTATTGGACAATCTAGTGGGAACAACATTTCGAGGAGCAACGAAGTCAAACTTGGACCAGAGATGCAAGCAGCATCTCCCCAGTGCTCCTGCCACTGTGGTTTGTGGTATCCAGGGATTTGGGCAGCCAGGACTCGTAGGGTTACTGTTTGTTTTCCCCATCTGTAAAATGAACCCAGCAGCTGAGTGCATCCCACACCCCTTGCCACTTATCTCTGGGCTCTCATTGCAGGTGTCCTGCCTGTGTGGCTCAGCACCATGCCTGCTCTGCGGCTGCTGCCCCTCAGCCAAGAACTCCACCATCTCCCGTCTGCTCTTCACCTTCTTCCTCTTCCTCGGTACGCTGGTCTCCATCATCATGATCATCCCTGGGGTGGAGAAGGAGCTGCACAAGGTAATGTTGCTGCCTTCAGAGCGATGGCTGGATTTGATCAAAGGTGTGAACTCAGGATGGGTACATATCAGAGAGTGAATTTTTTGGGGCACGTCGTTGCTTCTGATGCCTTTTTTCCCATCTCCTCATCCTTTCAGCTCCCAGGTTTCTGCAAGGGCAGCGACTCAGTGCTGGGGGTCCAAGCTGACATCGACTGCAGTGGTTTCCTGGGCCACAAGGCCGTGTACCGCATGGGCTTTGCCACAGCTGCCTTCTTCTTCCTCTTTGCTGTGCTGATGGTGTGTGTGCGCAGCAGCAAGGACCCGAGAGCTGCCATACAGAATGGGTGAGCGTGTCCCCATGCTTGGCTGGAAGCTTGGATGGAGGCCATTGCCATTTTTTGCCCTTTTTATCCCCGTTTTGGGCATGGGATAAAGCAGAAGGGCAGTTTTGAGCTCACTCTTAGTTTTTAAGGTCCTCTGACTTGTGCTCCACAGTATTTGTGGTGTGTGCAATGTGCTGGGGAATTTGGGGTGTCTGCTGGGCATACCTCTGACACTGCTCCCCATGGGGTGCCCCTGGCCCGTGGTCCTATCCAAGGAGCTGAGCATCCCTGGTGTTGGGAACTGCTGGGGGTTCCCATTTTCAGACCCAGACTCCTCTCTCCTCTTGCAGCTTCTGGTTCTTCAAGTTCCTGCTGCTGGTGGGGCTCACAGTGGGGGCCTTCTACATCCCTGATGGCTCCTTTACATCAGGTGAGGGGCTGTGGGTGGGCAGAGGGGTGCTCATGACGTTTGTGCTCTCCTCACACTTGGTGCTGCCCTGATGCACCCCATACCATTGCAGTCCCATTACTGACCCACTTCCCTCCCACCACCCAAGTTTGGTTCTACTTTGGTGTGGTCGGCTCCTTCCTCTTCATCCTCATCCAGCTCATCCTCCTCATCGACTTTGCCCACTCCTGGAGCCAGCTGTGGCTGCGCAATGCAGATGAGAGCAATGCCAAGGGCTGGTATGCAGGTGGGTGCCGTGCCTCAGGGGCTCATGTGGGGCCAGCTGTGATGCTCGTGGCCCTGCTCCAGCCCCTTCCCTTCTCCCCTTACTCCTCAGCCCTTTGCACTGTCACCTTCATCTTCTATGCTGCCTCCATCACGGCCATTGCTTTGCTGTATGTCTACTACACCAAACCCCAGGGCTGCACGGAGGGCAAAGTCCTCATCAGCATCAACCTCATCCTCTGCGTCATCATCTCGGCCGTATCCATCCTGCCCAAAATCCAGGTGAGGTGGTGGGAGGGGGTGGCCTTGCTGGCTCCCCCTGGTGCAGGGCTGAGCCCCGAGCCACTCCCGTGCTGTTTGCAGGAAGCTCAGCCACACTCAGGGCTGCTACAGGCATCTCTCATCACCCTTTACACCATCTTCATCACTTGGTGTGCCCTGGCCAACGTCCCCAGTAAGTGCTCTCATTGCCTCGGGGGGTGCGTGGGGTCAGGGATGGCACTGACACCTTTGACCTCCCCCAGCCCAGGAGTGTAACCCCACACTGCTGCTGAGAAACAGTACTGGCTCAGCTACAGCCACACAGACACTGACAACGTGGTGGGACGCGCCGAGCATTGTGGGGCTGGTGGTCTTCATCCTCTGCACGCTCTTCATCAGGTGAGGCCGTGACAATGCCTTCATGTCCCACAACGCTGGGACCCCTCAGGGTCCTGCACACAGCTTTTAGGATGCCAGGAGGAGTTGCATGAGCTGCATCCCCCAAAGTGCTCTGCTGCCTCGGGGGCACCCCTGCAGGGCATCCCCTCACCTGCCCCATCTGTCTGCTCGCAGCGTCCGCTCCTCAGACCACACCCAGGTCAATAAGCTGATGCTGACGGAGGAGAGCGGGGCTGGAGCTGGGACTGAGGCAGCAGCAGAGAGTGGGGTGCACCGAGCCTACGACAACGAGCAGGAGGGCGTCACCTACAGCTACAGCTTCTTCCACCTTTGCCTCCTCCTTGCTGCCCTCTACATCATGATGACCCTCACCAACTGGTACAGGTGGGCAGCGCTCCTGGGGACCAGTTGTGACCCTGTCCTCTGCTCCTCCCTTCTCCGGGATTATCATTGCTCTCGGGCTGGGCACAGGTGCTGGGATGGGTCTGTATGTGAGCAAAGCTAATATGTAACCCATCAGCATTCGTTATTTGGAGGGATCCAAGCACCCAATGGATGCACTCTGGTTGGGTCTGAGTTTACTGGGTACCTCTTGCAGCATTCCTTTGGCTTGCAGCACTCCCTGTAAGCTTACAGCGTACTCCCTCAGCTTGTAGCATCCCCCTGCTTGCAACATCCCTGCTCTGCTTGCAGCACCCCCTCTCTTCTTGCAGCGTCCTCTCTGTGCTTGCAGGACACCCTTCAGCACACAGCATCCCCCTTTGCTCACAACTGCTGCACCAAGGTCACATCCCCCAGCACATAGCACAAACCTGAGTGTCCTCCTTTCGTTTGCTGTTCCAGGCCTGATGACAGCCTGCAGGTGCTGTACAGCCCCTGGACGGCCGTGTGGGTGAAGATCAGCTCCAGCTGGGCCGGGCTGCTGCTCTACGTGTGGACGTTGGTGGCCCCCCTGGTGCTGCCAGAGCGGGATTTCAGCTGAGCACTGCTGCAGGGTCCCCTCCTTGCCCAGTGCCTTACACCTAGACTCGAGTTTTGCACGTGGGTTTTGTGTCTTCTTGCAGGTTTTCCATTTTAATTTAAAAGGGATAAAGTGCCAAGCAGGGACAATCAGCGAAAGGACTGAGAATGACTTGAGGATTGCTGTAAAGCTCTTCTCCCTCTGTGCTTGTCTAGTGCCTTCAGCAGTGCCTCCAGCCCCTCCTCTTTCAGTGTTTGGAGGGAGTTGCAGAGGCCGCTCTCACCTGCCTTGGTGTCCTGGGACTGTGGTGCCTTTTGGCTGGTGACAAGGAAGCAGGACTTGGCACCAGGCACTTCCCCAGGGAGCCCTGAGGACAGCCATGCTGGGGACTGATGTTGCTTGTGCCCCCTGAGCTTTGGTGGCTGGGTGGCTCCTGCAGGGCTCCCCCTGCCTCCTGCATAAAGTTTTGTTTGGAAAAAAGCCCAGACACCCTTGTGTCCTCTTGGGGTCTCTCCTCACGTGCGTTCATGGTGGCTGCACAGTGGGACATCGCCTGCATTGTGCATGCTCTGTGCATCACCTTGCATCCTGCAACCTTTGGTCTGCATCTTGCATCCTTCCTCCTGCATCCCAGTACTCTTCAGCCTGCTCTGTGCACCCTGCAGCCTTCACCCTACAACCTTCATCCTGCAACACACATCCTTTATCCCTACATCCTTCATTCTGCATCCTACACCCTGCATCCTCTTGCATCCTTCATCTTTCTTCCTGCATCCTGGCATCCTTCAGTCTGCATTGCACACCCTGCATCCTTCATCCTCCATCCTAGCATCCCACATATCACATCCTCTTATCCTTGCATCCTTCATCCTGCATCCTCCGTCCTTCATCCTGCATCATCCGTCCTTGCATCTGGCCCCCTGCATGCTGCACCCTGCATCCTTCATCCTACATCTTGCATCCTGCATTCTTTTCCCCTGCACCCTGTATCCACGCATTGCATCATTTCTCCCACACTTCTGCAGCCTCTGGAACGTGCAGGGCTGCACCCCACGGACAAGCTGTGCGCCGCAACGGGAACGAGGGGCGGGGACGAGGCGGGGACGTACGGGGTCCCGTTGGTCGCCACGAGGTGGTGCTGGCGGCACGCGCCCCGCGTCCTCCTGCAGAAAGCAACCCTTCACCGTGCATCTTGCACCCTGTATCCTGTATCACGAGTTGGGCTTGCTGCACCTTTCGTCCTTCACCCTGCACCCTTCTGTCTGCACCCTTAAGTCTGCATGGTGCACCCTGCAGGCTGCATCTTTCATGCTGCACTTTACAATCTGCATCCTGCAGCACCCATCCTGCAACCTCAGCACGCACAATGCATCCTGCACCCTTTACCTCATGCCTGCATCCTGCACTGTCTCATGCATCCTTCATCCAACACCCTTCACTGATCATCCTGCTCCCCACATGTTGTGTCCTGCATCCCTACATCCTTTGCCCTGCACCTTTCACAGTACATCCTGCATCCTGCATCGTGTCTGCTGCACCCTGCATCCTTCATCTTGCATCCTGCACCCTGCATCTTGCATCATCTATCCTGCATCCTCACCATGCACAATACATCCTGCATCCCTCACTTTGCATCACGCACCGTGTCATGCATCCTTCACCCCACACCCTTCATCCTTACCCCTTCACCGCTCATCCTGCACCCCATACTTTGCCACCTGCACTCTGCAACCTTTCTGCATCCCCCAGGTGTGCTGGGCTGTGTGAGCAGAGCTGGGCTGTGACGTGCCCTATGTGTGTCCCTGTGTGTCCCCATGTGCACCACAGGCAACTGCAGGAATAACCCACTAGCAATTATCATTCTCATGAGTTTTCTTGGGGAGATTTGAATGGGCCAAAGCACTGCTATGGATTTATTTCACTGACATCTCCTCTGCAGTATTTATCACAATGCAAACAGCCTCCGCTCTTCATTTTCTTCATGGAACAGTTTAGCCAATGCATCCCAATGGCAAACCCAACTCTAATTGCTCTAATTACTCCAATTCACCCTTCTTGGTTGGGGCACCTCAGAATTACAACCTCGGGGGACAATGGACAGAGGACAAGAAATCAGGAAAGGGTGGCAGGAGACCTGTGTGGATGAGCAAGGAGCTCGTGCACAAACTCAAAGGAAAGAAGAAAGTCCATGAAATGTGGAAAAAGGGTCTGAGCACTTGGGAGGAATATAGAAATGTTGTCAGGGCCTGCAGGGATGCGACGAGAAAGGCTAAAGCCCGCCTGGAATTGAATCTGGCACAGGTGATAAAGGATAATAAAAAAGGCTTTTTAAAGTGTGTTAACAGTAAAAGGAAGACTAGGGAGAATGTGGCTCCCCTGCTAAGTGACGGGGTGTTCTGGTAATGGGGGATGCTGAGAAGGCAGAGATACCGAATGCCTTCTTTGCTTCTGCCTTCAGTGAAAAAGCTCTCCCTTGGGAATGCCAGACCTTGGAGGTCAGTGAGAGGGTCTGGGGAATGGAAGACCTCCCTGCAGTCAGGGAAGAGGCGGTCTGAGAGCGCCCAGGCAACACCAGTGTTCACAAATCCATGGGACCCAATGGGATTCATCCACGGGTGCTGAAGGAGCTGGCAGAGGTGATTGCAGAACTGCTTTCTGTCATCTTTGAGAGGTCTTGGAGAATGGGGGAGGTGCCTGAAGACTGCAGGATAGCCAATGTCACTGCGGTCTTCACAAAGG
The DNA here is from genome assembly GCF_019238085.1 of Lagopus leucura. Taxonomy (NCBI): domain Eukaryota; kingdom Metazoa; phylum Chordata; class Aves; order Galliformes; family Phasianidae; genus Lagopus; species Lagopus leucura. The sequence goes on from NW_024962297.1 coordinate 526,250, forward strand.
GCAAGAAGGAAGATCCAGGTGATTACAGGCCAGTCAACCTCACCTCTGTCCCTGGAAAGGTGATGGAACAGCTGTGCTGGATGCCATCTCCAGACAACTGGAAGAAAAGGAGGTTATCAAGAGTAGTCAGCATGTGTTCACCAGGGGGAGGTCATGCTTGACCAACCTGGTGGCCTTCTGTGATGTTGTCTCTGGCTGGGTGGATGGGGGGAGAGCAGTGGATGTAGTCTACCTTGATTTCAGCAAGGCTTTTGATGCTGTCCCCCACGACATCCTTATAACAAAGCTGAGGAAGTGTGGGATAGATGAGTGGACAGTGAGGTGGGTTGAGGACTGGCTGCTGGCAGAGTGCAGAGGGTCGTCGTTGGTGGTGCAGAGTCTGGCTGGAGGCCTGTGAGCAGCGGTGTTCCTCAGGGGTCGGTGCTGGATCCGGTCTTGTCATCTTCACCAATGACTTTGATGAGGGGATAATGGCCACCCTCAGCAAGTTTGCTGATGATACGAAGTTGGGAGGATTGGCTGACAGCCTGAAGGCTGTGCTGCCATTCAGCGAGACCTGGATAGGCTGGAGAGCTGGGCAGAAGAAAACCGGATGAGGTTCAACAAAAGCAAGTGTAGAGTTTTGCATCTGGGGAGGAATAATTGCATGCACCGGTACAGGTTGGGGGATGAGCTGCTGGAGGGGAGCTCTGCGGAAAGGGACCTGGGTGTCCTGGTGGACGACAGGTTGGCCATGAGCCAGCAGCGTGCCCTTGTGGCCAAGAGGGCCAATGGCTTACTGGGGTGCATTAAAAAGAGCGTGGCCAGCAGGTCGAGGGAGGTGATCCTCCCCCTCTACTCTGCCCTGGTGAGGCCTCATCTGGAGTACTGCGTCCAGTTCTGGGCTCCCCAGTACAAAACAGACAGGGATCTCTTGGGAAGAGTCCAGCAGAGGGCCACAAAGATGGTGAGGGGCCTGGAGCATCTCTGCTATGAGGAAAGGCTGAGTGAACTGGGTCTGTTCAGCCTTGAGAAAAGAAGGCTGAGAGGGGACCTGATCCAGGTCTATCAGTATCTGAGGTGTGGGGGGCAGAATGGCGAGGCCGGACTCTTTTCAGTGCTGAGTGGAGACAGGACAAGGGGAAACGGCCGGAAACTGCAGCATAGGAAGTTCTGCACCAATGTGCGCAAGAACTTCTTTACAGTGAGGTGACGGAGCACTGGAACAGGCTGCCCAGGGAGGTGGGGGAGTCTCCTTCTCTGGAGATGTTCAAGACCTGCCTGGATGCCGACCTGTGCGACCTGCTGTAGGGAACTGCTTTGGCAGGGGGGTTGGACTCGATGATCTCAGGAGCTCCCTTCCAACCCCTACAATTCTGTGATTCTGTGATTCTGTGAATGAGAGTAATGTGAGAAACTGAGGAAAACTCCACAGCTTGCTTCACCAAAGGTGGCTGTGATCATTGCCTTGCTAAATTCAGTGGGGTGAAACAGAGCAGAGAGGGGTCAGGGCTAAAATCTCACAGGGCTGTCACCCTCCTTTGGGTCACAGCGGAGTCGGGGATCTCAGTGACATCACCTGAAGGCAGGAGGGCCCTCATGCCCAGGGGGTCCCAAACAGAGCCCCCGCAGCAGCGATTTGTTCTGTGCAGTGCGTGCTCTCTCCTGGTTTTATTTTATTCATAGGATTAACACATCGGGCAGCAGCCCGCCTGGCTTTTGCTCTGAAGAGGAGGGGAAAGCGTTTCCATAATTCATTTAAATGAGGCACCCGGGGAAATCCAAATTGGACTTCCAGCCTGTTCACGGTGCCACGCAGAGCCCCGTGATCTGCAGCCAGAGCCATTAATGCCTCCCGGATGGACTGCAGAGCATCTATAATTAATAGTGGAGCAAAACCACGGCCCAGCCTCCAAAGCGAACACCTCCTGCTCTGAGCAGCTCCTGCACCCCACATCCCTGGGGCAGGGATTTATTTCGGGTCACCTTCCTCTCCCAAGAAGCCCCATGGAGCATCCAGGAGAACACTGGGGTGAGAGCAGCAGGAGAAGGAACCCAGAAATGCATTAAATCACAGCTCTTTTCTGGCCTGGGGGATGAGGGTGGTGGTGAGGAGGATAAGGTTTGCATCAGCCCCTTTTTTGCTGCTGCACTGGATGTTCTCCATGCAGAAGGTAGCAGTTTTGGGGCCAATGGCAGCCCACGTGCTGCACATCCCCCTCCTGATCCCTGTGCTGCTTCTGTACTTCCAGCACTGCCTTTCTGTACTTCCAGCATCGCTTTGAAGAGCACAGAAAGGATGAGAAGGAAGACAGGAGAAAAAAAATCAAGCTTGAACCCTGCTGCTAGAGCAACATCTGTATCTATAAATACCAATGTGAGCAGGAACAGGCTGTATCTCCTGCAGCTCCCGAAGGCAGCAGAGCCTCCTCGCCCCAGCTAACCTCCTTCCAACACATGCTCCTGTAATGCACACAAGTCACTGCTGCACAAAAAAATCCCTTTAGCTCACTGCCTCCTGCTTATGGCTTTCCCAAAGCTCACTCGTCCCACGTCTCCTCCGTGGGACACCATGTCCCATGGTCACCTCTTTGGATGGGGCGGGCTGAGCTTCTCCATCCCACGCACACACTTTGCTGATGTTTATAACGGTGCTGTGGCTGGTGTTGGCTCTGCCCTGGTGGTACCAAGCTGAGGCTTTCTGGACCTCAAAATCCAGGCTTAGAGTCTGGAGACATGCGGCCAGCCTTGGATGACCCAAATCCTTGCTCAGACAACACTGAGGTCGTGAGGGGGTGATGAGCTTGCTGGGACCCCTCCGTTCTCCACGTGCTGTTTGAGTGAGGGTGCAGCACGCTGGGGTCATCCCACATTGCTCATCACATCAACCCAACTTCATCCCTCCTCCATGGCAGGAGGCAGCACACACATGCACTGCGCTTATGGACATTTCCTTTCTGATTTCCAGCTAAAATGCCTTCCTCCAGCCAGACCCCCTGCCCCTCTGTCTGTCTGAGCAACCTGGCTTTCTGTGGTGCTTCTTTTGGGATGCTTTTTGTCCACACAGCACCGCTGTTGTGCTTTATTTCTGATATGATCTATGCTTTCTGTGTTTGGATGTGGGCCATGAGCATCCTCTCCAGCCTGGGGCTGAGCACAGCATCATTTGGCTCATGGAAGAGGGGCTGAGTTCTCCCAGCTCAAAATATCCCCTTGGGGCTGAACAATGAGTGGAGACATTTGCTCCAACAGACGCTTGCACCTTTAGCTCTATCATTCAGCTGGGTCCCATTTGCAGGGTTTTTTTTACCTTTTTTTTTTTTTTTTTTTCATTCCCTTTGGCTCTTTTCCACCCAAAATGCCAGCAGAGAAGCAACACATCACGTCCCAGCCTTGCAGAGCCTGGGCTGCCTCCAGGTCCCAGAGAAACCCCATCCTGGAGTATCATCCCCTGCTGCTCAGCACGTAGGGCTGCTGCTCCAGATGTCTGTGCTGATGGAGCTGGGTGGCTCCAACGTCACTCTGTTCCGTGGGGTTTTCTTGGGGGCAGCTCTGGGACTTTTTCCTTTTTTTTTTTTTTCCTTTTTTTGGCCTTTTTTTCTTTTAGTTCTCTGTCCTCTCTGTGTCAGCCTTGCCTATCTCTGCAGATAGGGATGTGCAGCTCCCCACGTCTGCAGGGGCTCTCCAGCCCCATGAGTGCTACCCCTAGTGACATCGGCGTGGTCATGATTAATGTCACAAAGCAAATACTGTCCTCAATTCCACACTCATGACACCAGAGAATTGCAATGCAAGAAAACAATTGCTCATCTCAGTATCCAGAAAACAGGAATCCCCCCCTGCCTGCTTGCAGAGAGCCCTTTGCTGGAGCTGCAGGTGTGACGTGCATACAGGCTACAGCTGGGTGCTTCCAGAACCTTGTAGTTCAATCCCTGCATACTTGCACTGATAAATGGCTTCTTCTGCACTGAAAAGTGTCTGCTGTTGTTCTGCAGAGAAGCTGCAGGTTGTGTCCTATGGTGTGCATGTGGGGTAAAACCTGGTGCGTGGCAGTGCCCACTGCTACAAGCCTACAGCCTGGATTTGCAAAAGGAGGAGAGGAGAGGAGAGGAGAGGAGAGGAGAGGAGAGGA
>NW_024962297.1:530370-576879 GCF_019238085.1 Lagopus leucura
GGAGAGGAGAGGAGAGGAGAGGAGAGGAGAGGAGAGGAGAGGAGAGGTAATCAGTGTCTCCACATTTTTTTACTTCCTAGGAAGTTTGGCTAAAAGATCTCCTTTGTTCACCAAGTATTGTCATGTTCTAAAGCACTTTGAATATAAATTTTGAGGGTGAATCATATTTTTGCTTTAAATAAAACTCCTTCCATACTGCAGGATGTGTTTGTCATTGACTGTATGACTTGTGTGATTGAGCAATTGTTAGAAGGAATGAAGAAGCCAATAATTACCCTGAAACTCCACCAAGGTGTCCTTTATTGATGAAGATACCTGCAGACTTTAGCATCAGCTCTCTCTGAGGGGGCAAAGATTGTGGCTTTCCACAGCCTACAGGGCTTTTAGACATGGAGTAATTTAATCACAGCCCAGTATCTCTCACATCCTAGAATACGTGCATAATTTGCCCCTGTTGTGCTGAAGCTCAAGCATGGAGCTCACACAGCCCTGAGTATATAGCACAGCAAAAACCAGAACTGAAGTGTCTTTGAGAACATGAACTGGGATTTGAGGTGTAATCCTGGTGGTCAGCAGCCCTTGGAGAGCAGGGATTTTCCATGGACACCTGCTGGGGAGATGGAAGGAGCAGCGCGGGGATCTCCCAACATCTTGGGCAGACAGAAAGACAGAAGACGTTGTGCATGGTCCAGGCCCCATTTGCACGACTGTCCCATGGGATGAGTGGAAAACAAAGCCAAAGATATCTCTGTTTGCCAACAGAGGGAACACAGTGTTTGCATGGGGAACATCTGGAGCAGCAAACAATGCCTGCACTCCCTGGGGGCAGAGTGATCCATGCCAGTCCATGTCGTGTTCTGCTGCAGAAGGAGAGGTCATGGGGACCCTCTGGAGAGAATGGAGATTGTCTCTGGGGAAAGAGAGTGACAGCAAATGATTGGAGCCTGCTGGAGGCTTGGTAGCTCCCCACTGCCCTGGGATAACCTCTGGGGCTTGTTTTGCCTGGTGAAGAGGAGGCCAATGTGGGACCTTCCAGCAACTTGTTGACAGGCAGAGTAAAATGATGAGTGGTGGAGCCAGATTCTTCCTGGTGCTGGTGGAAGGTGAAACAAAGAGCAACAGGAATAGGGTTGGGAGGTTTGGGAGGTCCTTCACTGGGGGACTGATGGGAACATCTCCATCCCAGGGCATTATCAAGGCCTGCAAAGCCATGGGCACTCTGTGCTGGTGAAGGTGCTGGTCCTGCTCCACAGCAAAGAAAAGACTGGAGGCTTTCTAATCCCCCTCAGCCAAGGGGCTGTGGGAGGACACAAGGACCTGAACTTCACTCAGCAGCAATGCTGGAGTGACAAACCACCCTGGGCTTGAACATTTCTCTGCTCTCTAGAAGCAAGCAGCTCTGCGCTTTCCATATTCCAAAGAGTGTTTTGCATTTTTTTTTTTAAAATATGTATCATTTTTTCTTTTAATCTAATTTCAGTCATTCTGGGGAACTCTCATTAGGAAATGGTCTAGATGGAGCCTTTGCAGGGCTGGGCTTCCCCTTCCAGCATGGAAGGAGGAAAAAAGAGGAGAGAGAGCAGCTTCCACCGGGGGCTGCAAACTCTGGCTTTCCTCCAGCAGCACTGCAGCCCAGCGTGGTCGTGTGTCTCAAGCAGTGGCTCTGTGCTCCCTCTCCAGGGGGGTGATGGACATGGAAGGAATCACAGAATCATAGAATCATGGAATGGTTTGGGTTGGAAAAGAGCTGTAAAATCCTCCGGTTCCAACCCCCTGCTGTCTGCAGGGACACCTCTCACTGCTGGCTGTGAACTGGTTGTTCCCATCCCCGTCCAGCCTGGCCTTGAACACCTCAAAGATGGTGCAAACACAACGTGTTCCAGTGTCTCACCACCCTCATAGTGAAGAATTTCTTCCTAATATTTAGTCCGAGAACCCATAAAACACACATAATGGCACACAGAAATCTCCTTTTCACCCACCCAGCTACTCCTTGCAGCCCCCAGGCTCTGCAGGCTCTCAGGATTTTGCCACCATCCTCCCTGAGTTGTCTTGAAGGGGATGTGGCCCCGCCATGGGTCCTGCCTGACGCAGGTGTCCCCCACATCCCTTGGGATGCTGCCATGCCCCACGCAATGCCTCATCACTCCTTCCAGACGGCATCCTAATTTCCCTCCGGTTTACTCTGCTTTTTGTCTCTGACATGTTTGCAAGATGCTAATGACTCCCATTTGGGGTTATTCTTGGAGCAGGGCTGCCAGTGAGCAGCCAGACCTCAGAGGTGGCTTTGCCAGCACCACGCCATCACCAGAGAGGAAACAGAGCAGAACCCACTTCTTTTCACAAGCTATTGGAAAAGCAGTTGCTTTTACCCATGGCATGATTCCTCCTGCTTTTTCTGCTCCTTAAGGGACCATTCTACTGTGCTGTAGGACAGCTGCAACTTGGAGAGGGCTGCCCCTGGGGAAGGCACGTGCATTTGGGTGACTCTCTAAACTTTTGCCTTCTCTGTTACAACAGCAGCTTTCCTCGTGGCAGAGCACGGACCAAGAGATGCTGGAGCTGGAGGGGACTCTATTTGGCTCCTGCGGATGTGTCTTTTCTCTGGTATACTGGTCCAAGATTGCCCTGTGGAGGGGAATAGGAAGAACGTGCACAGCTATTTTGCCAAAAAAGGAACCAAAAAGCACGTGTCTCCATACTGTCCTTCACCATATATCTCTTTTTCTCCCCATTCTGCTCTGCCCACGTGCAATCTGCCTCTCTGTGAGCTCTCTGCCTTTCTGTGAAGTCTCTGGGGGGTGGTGAGGGAGCTGCTCTGGTTTATGCACGTGCTGAGGTCCTCGTTTATGGCTGGGTTAAAAACTTTTCTGTTCCTTTTCCTTTACCCATTCCCCACATCCTCCAGTGGGACTGGGGGAACCTTTCCAGACCGTGAGGAATTTTCCACCTAAACACCATTCTGACCTACAATTTTTAATTTTTTTTTTTTCTGTTGAAAACACATAAAAAGCAAATAAATACAGCATTGAGCTCTCAGCTTCCAAAACAAGAGGGACTTTACCCCGCTCGGTGAGCACCAGTGAATATTTTTAATCAAAAGCCTTTTCTGCAAATAAGCACCCCCATGATCTGTCCTGAGGGGCCCATCCCTGAGTTTCCAGCCCCCTGACGAGGGCTGGGTGCCAGCAGCACATCAGCTTCCTGCAGAGCAGCTCAGCTTCTTCAAACCACCAACACAAAGGAGGGACGCCAAGGAACCCATTGGACCCCGCCAAGCAACACTTGGCTGCCAGGGATGGCTGAAGGCTGAACGTGCTTCTGACAGTGCTGCTGGCAGCCCTGCTTCCCCGGGCTCTGTGGAGCCATCCTTGGAAACACTGCTGCTGCTTAATAGCAAACATGTGGACATCCTCACCCCTTCCCCCTCCAGTGCTGGGGTGTGGTGCAGAGGTGGAGAGGACGGTGAGGTTCCATCCCTCTTTCCCTGGTGAAGGAGCTCAGCCCAGCAGGCAGAATGCATGGGGCTTTCAGCAGCTCCGATGTGGCTTCAGCACTAAGCTGGCAGCTAAGGGCACTCCTCCAGGCCAGATGCAGGAGGGTTGGCATCCCATGGCAGGGCTGAGGGCAGCTATCAGTGTAGGGTATGAACCTCCAGAGCCCTCCCTTCTCATCTGATCCCTGCTTTACCCTCTGCTAAGTCCCTTGCCACAGGTCTGGGAACTTTTGGAGGGGTTTCCCTTCCAGATGGATATCTGCTCCTTCAGTGCTTTGCTCACAGTCTCAAGGATGGGATGATTCCATCCCAATGAGTGCCTCTCAGATCCCCTGGCACTGAGGCCCATGGAGCCATTGCAGCCATCTGAAGTGTGAAACCTGGCCCTGGTCCCACCACACCAGCCCTGCTTCTCTCCATGGACAAATCTGGGAGGTTCACGCTGCTGGGTTGTGATGACAGGGGCAGCCTCTAACACGTTCCGCCTGATCGTTTCTGTCTGTCTGTCCCATTGTGATCCAGATCTTCCTGGCACAAGCACTGTGAGATGCCACCAGCCCCAGGGACAGCACGTGGGTTCCTGAACTCCATGGCAAGTTCTCAGAAGGCAATCTGAGCCCCCAGCCCTGCCTCCATCCACGTCAATCCTGCGTCTGTGGTTAGCCAGGCTGTAGAAGTGACTCCTTGTCTTTCTGTTCATCCAGGCAACCTTCTTGTCCCAGCACACCAGCTGCAATGTGCTCGAGAGATGCATTTCCTGGCAGTGTTTGAAGGAGCAGAGCTGCAGCTGAGTTCCAGAGATGAATTTGCAAGGGAGATCCTTAGTGCAGGAGCGGGGTCACAAGTACACCACACAGATGAGGGAAAACATTTCTTCTTCCCTGCTTCAATCACCCTTTGGCCAGCCCAGAGGTCACAGAGCAGCACAGAGTGCTGCAGATGATGTGTCCCTGCAATGCTGTGAGGACAGGGAGAGGAAAAGGACATCTGGCCATCCACAGAGCATGGATTTGGGGTCACAGGGACCCCAATATCTTTTTATTCTACTGAGATATAAGGACTCCTGAGAGGGGTCTCATGTCTTCTCTGAGCATCTGCAGACACCTGGTGTGGCACAGAGTTCCCTATAAACACAACACAACACTGGGCACCACGTCAGGTGCCTGAAGGATCTTTTGCATTGCAACCTTAAAAACTTCCATTGCACCATCTCCCCACCTGGAAAACCTTCATGCATCCTTTCTCAATGGGCTGTTGGGTCCATTTTCTGCAATGCATTGAGGTCCTGGCATCCCAAACTTGAATGACCACCCTGAACGTGGGACTGTACTCACATATGATTGCAGCATTGTGTGGGGCAGCAGAGAAGATCACTGTGCTTGCGTTCAGAACATCTGCAGAACATGCTGAATATGTCCTATAGGAATATGAGATTGATTATTTGATTGGAAGCATAGAGATAAAATATTTAAAAGGTTGTAAAATCTGACCTGATTCGCTATCTGATTATTGCAAGTGGATTTAAGCCTGGAGTTGCTGATACAAAACCATAAGTAGCATAATTAGTAGCAAGCATCAGTGTGATGAGGTTTCATTTAGTATTTTATAATCTGAAACAGAAACTGTTTGTGGTATCTTCTGGGATAAAAAAGAAAAGCACAGAGCATCTGCTTCAGACAGTTTGAGACGGATGTGCTGGATCTGATGGAAAGGAAGGAACAGACTCCAAGGCCTGAAGTCTGTTGATTTCTCTGCTGCTGTTATTTCCAGTTAAAGTGTCATCTCACTTGAATTTGCTATCAAAACTTTTTTAGACGGATTTGGAAACGTACGAAGCTCAGTCCCATCGCTGTCTTGTGCAGTGTGTTCCATGTAAGGTAGCAAAACCCAGCAGCGTGAGCCCTTGTCTCACAGCTCCTCCTGCGACAGCTGCCAGAAGGGGGATTTTTCACAGGCTTTTTATGTTCAGGAAGAAGAGCCCATCAGCAAAGCCAGCACACCAACACGGTGCTCCTCCAGGTGAATTTGGCCACGGTGCTGCTTTCCATACAAAACGATCCCACATCTTAAGAGGAAGAACAGGGATTCCCGTCTCCTGTGGCATCTGCAGGGAGATTAATTGGAGCTAATGAAAAAAGAAATGTTGAGCAGCTCCCTCTGAAGGCAGTGGAGCTCTCCTAAAAGGCAATTCATCTCCTGGCACGTCCTTCCAGGCTGGGCAGATGAGTCCCCATCTGGAGATGCCTGCTGGTCCCTACAGGCTAACCAGGGATTTAAGGTGACATTTAGAGATTAAAGCTAGCTCAGATGGCTCTCGCTCCCAGGGTGTTTCTGTGTTACAAGATTTAGCACGAGTTGTGTGTTTTGCAGTCTCTGTTGACTCAGAGGCCCAAAGCAGGGAGCAGAGATGCACCCAGAGCATCACCATGGGCATCACCATGGGCAGATGAAGGAGAGCTGGGGGTGTGACCAGCAGAGTCTTGGAGCAGGCTTTCTTAGGACACACTGGGAGGCGAAGTGCCTGGCAGGCATTTCTGGAGAGGGAATGAGTGCCTGGAAGAAAGGCTTATTGAAGTCAGGCTGATTGTGTCTGGGATCCCTGTCATTGGGTCAGACATGGGTCAAGACTTCAAACTTGAACAAAGAGTCCAATAAGAAGTAGCATGGTTAATACTGTGGGGTCTGGCAAGTGAGGATGAGGTCAGTAGAGCAAAACTCATCCAAACAATGTCAGGAAATGCATGTCCTAACAGTGAGAGCTGAAAATAGCCCCTGTGGAGATGTGGAAGACCTTGGTCAACTGTCATCTGTCCATACTACAGCACCAAGACATGAAGGTGGTGCTACCAACGGAAGCAGTCACCAGCAGGAGGAAAACCACTTGGAGTTTTGTGCTCTGAGCAGTTTTGCAGCTTAGCAAAAGTTCTTGGTATCTGTGAGTCACATCAGGACAGCAGCAAGGGTTATGGATGCAGAGCTGTTTCCAGATCTAACAGGGCACTTTCACTTCGGTAATGTTGATTTCTCTGCTGCTCCCCAGCACCCAGAGGATATAATATGTCAAACTGGAGGTGTTTGCAGATGAGAGATAACAACTGTTGAAAAAAATTAAATTAAGTGCCTTTAGAAAGTGTTAGCTGAGGCGCAGAAACAAAACAGCTGTGGCTGCAACACCTGGGAGCGAGTGTGAACTCGAGGAATGCAGGAGGGAGATAATATCTTGCTGTTTCACCCAGCAACAGCTCCTGAAGGTAAGTTGTCACCCGGCCAGGCAGGAGGAAGGGACCCTTGGAGCCATAAGAAAGCATGCAGGCAGGTTTCAAGAGGCACATGTGGTCTTGCCAGCCCTTTTATCTGTGCTTTCAGTGCATGTGCTAACATTTACATTCCCAGGGCAGTTACGCCATCATTTAATCCTTCTGCTTTGACTCATGTGCTTGCATTCTATCTGTTAGCTGGAGAGCCATCATACTCCCGTTGAGCTTCCCATTACCCAGGCAAAGGAGGTGCATTTTGGGTGGCAGAGGATGCTGTGGCTGCCATGTACGGTGACGTGGGGCATGGCGTGTCCACCTGGAGCCCCAGCATGAGCTACAGACCTAAGGGGACACCTTTGGGGGTGACAGCTGTGTTAGGTGGCATTGCTCAGGGGGATGGCCCAAGCCATATAGCAATTGTGAGGCTTAATGTGGGGCTGTAGGGGTAGTTAAGGACCAGAGCTCCTTCAGAAATTCAGGATTTGGAGTGCTCCTTGCAGTCACATTGCTCATCTGCCTCTGAAGGCATCAGCAGATTTTCTCCCCACTGATACTGAATTTATGCCTGTCCAAAGGGAACTGGCACAACACTCCCAGACAGGGTCCTTTATCTTTTTTTCCTCAAATGGAAGCAAAAAGATGAACTTGTTCTTCCTCTTTTTTCATGCTGCCCAATCTCCTTTGTTATAGCTATTCCAAGACAACCATCCCCCAAAGCAGTTCTCAGCCTCAGCCTTGGCCAAGGGGTCACGCTGCAGCCTCTACCAACAGCAGATGAATGAGATGTAGGAGCTGGCAAGGAAAGCTTGCATAAGCACAGAGTGCTGGTAGACAGCAAAGCTCACAGCAGCTTTTAACTTTGGCATTTCCAGCTCCACAAGGAAATCTCACTGCTTGGGTAGAGGGCATGGAACAAACCTGGAACCTGTAAATGTGGCACATGAGTGCTGTGATGAGCCTAAATGAGTGGTGGCTTTGTCAGATGAGTGAGCAACAGGGGAACACTGCCTATGACTAGTGTCTCACAAGCAATCTGATTCTGGTCCTAGCTGGAACTGGAAATTCTGCTCTAGATGATGAAGTGGAGGCCTGTGATGTCACAGTTTGGGAAGCCTTGTCCTAGCTTGCTCGGGTGTTATGAGATTGATGTAATAAATGTGAGCGTTGTTTGCAGAGCACAGATTTGGAAAAGAAACCTTGGAAAAGCTAAGCCCAAGACTGTCAAGAGAGAGGTAGTTTCCTTTCTCTTTTCCTATTCATCACACCTGCCAAACACTAAGGGCAATCCCAGGAGAACATCCTGCATTCAGGAATGGAAAAAAGAGTTTCAGATTTGTAAGGGCTCTTCACTCGTTGCCAGAAGAAACAAAGCAATGAGAGGTTTCGACTTTACAGATGTACAAGATATAGAGAACACTGCACCAATTGTGCCAAAGAGCAGTGGCAGAGGGGGGGCTTAGGTTTGCAGTGTGCAGGTGCTGAGTGCTGCAGGAGGGATAGCTTCACTCCTTCTGCAGCTGATGGGTGTATGGAGAGCCAGCCCTGAGCTCTGGGATGGTCTGCAATTGGGTCTTGGCTCATGTGATCCACGGACAGAGCAGAAAACCAGCAGGGCCCCATTCTCTTGCGCTTCTGAGCCAGTCTGAGCCAAGTGAGATGAACCAGGTCCTCTCTGGCTATGAAATGTTCACCTCGAAGGTGATATCATGCACAGCATCCAGCCTTGAGCAGTGCAGCAAATGGAGATGTTAGGGCATGATCCTCCCATGTTTTCATCCTGTGATCACCCCTCCATCTCTGGAGGTACCTGAGGCCAGGTTGGATGCGGCCCTGGGGAACCAGATCTGGAAGGGGGTAACCAGCCTACGGCACGGATGTTGGAACTCAATGGTCTTCAAGGTCCTTTCCAACTTAAGCCTTTCTATGATTCTAAAATCCTGCTGTTTTTTTTAGCATGTAATCCCATGGATAGCACTGGGCATTGCTTTTCCTGGCCCCTCATGAAGCACCTGGCTTTCCCCTGGCAATGAAGTAAAGCTGAGTCTATGCTGTGCCCGGAGTTATTTCCTGATAGTTACTCCAAGAGAACAACCCCAAAGACTCTTGTGGTCCTACCACCGCCTCCTTGCCTCTACCAGGCATGAATGAATGAAACAATGGCACTATCCACTCTGTGAGCAAGAGAGAAACGAACCCATAGGTTTCGTAAATATGAATTTAACAGAAATATGCCTTTCCTTCAAGTGTTTATTTTCACGACCCAGTGGGTCAAACAGCCTGAAAGCAAGGAGATGTTTTCTCAGTAGGCTTCGATGTGAAGCAGTCCAAGAATGCTGGGAATCCTCCACGGTGTCAAGCTGGACGTCTCAGCACTGGGCTGAAAGTCTGTGCAGAGCATCCGTCCTCCACATCTGTTTGGTTTTAATCACAGATTTATTACGAACAAAGGCAGCTCTTGGAGGAGCTACACTCCTCTGATATGCCTGCCTGGCCTGCTGGACCAGATGGACAGAAATAGTTTTGCATATTAGTCAAATTCTGGAAGGCTATTCACCATAAACTATGGGCAGGCATGAGCAGAATGGACATTAGATTGTTATTGATTTATAGATGATCACAGAAAATAAATTCTAGCCTTGTTTGGGGATGTTAGCCACTTACGTTTTGGTATTGATCTCATGGCCAAGAGACTGGAATTCCAGGTTTTTGTAGCCCCAAAGCCAGTAGCAATAAAAGTTTATATTATCCCTGGTGAATTTGTGCTGCACGTTGAATTGGAAAACTGATCTGAGGAGCAGAATAGGAAATTATAGCAAGTTCTGACTGATTTTTCTGAATGGTCTGATAGTGATAGGACAAGGGGGAATGGCTTTAAACTGGAAAAAGGGGGATTTAGGTTAGATGTCAGGAAGAAATTTTTTACTCGGGGTGGTGAGGCTGTTCATAGAGGTTGTGGATGCCCCATCGATGGAGGCATTCAAGGCCAGGGTGGATGGGACCCTGGGCAGCCTGGTCTGGTGAGGGCAACCCTGCCCATGGTGTGGGGGTTGGAACTAGATGATCTTTGAGATCCCCTCCAACCTAAGCCATTCTATGATTCTATGGAATTGAATTGTTGTACTGGAAACTCAAGGACTCATTTTCTAGGCTGCAGTTGCAGAGCTTTGCTTTTTACTACTTGGTTTTGAATGATAAATATTTAACAAGGCAAATGAGCTCATAATTAAGGGGAGACGGACTGCATTCCTAATGATTCCTAACAAAAGGAAAAGCAATTTTCTCCAAGATCAGCGAGAATTCCCAAATCTCCTCAAGTGAAATCAGAGCGCGTAATGAATTGAGTGAGGAACTGATCTACACCAACCGAGGACGTTCAGCATCTGGTGGAAAATGAGGGGCAGCTCTCATCCCTCCTGCATGGCCTCACCCAGGGGTTAACAGGGATTTTCTAGCACCAGCTTACCAACGGACGATGGGAAATCATCTGTCTCTGGACCTCATTTCCTATTTGTAATATGAGGATTATGTCGGCTGTCTCTTAGTTGCTGGAACATTTTTTTTTTTTTGATGCCAAGATACAAATTGCAACATCTCACGGAAAAAAAAAAATGCTTTTAAAGCATATTTGTTGTTGGAAAATGTTCATATTTGAGTTTGGAATTTTCAAATATTGCTTCATATTTTATGAGAATGTTTTCCCATGGTTATTTTTATTAATTTCAAGGGTTTTACCAAATATGTCCCAACTGCTAACAGAGTGATTTATCAATGTGCCGTAGCTGATATCAAATGAAATAAAGTGCAGACTAAGAGGTACGGTCACAGAGCCATGGATGGGGCTGCTCAGCATCCTGCCCATTCATTTAATTAAATAAAACCACACCAAACAGCTTTGCTGGGCCAATTCCTTACAGCATTTATTTTTCACACTTACAACCTGGATTTCCTAGGTGGGAACAAATGGAGCAGCCTTAACCCCAAGTGCCCCCTATTGCAACACATGGGGAAATCACAACATTTTGAGCAAAAGATGGACAGAATCAGCAGGCTGGGGAAAACAATTCTTTTTTTTTTCCCCACCCCTCCTTTAACTTTGCTCTGAAAAAAAGCTGATTTGTTTTTGGTGAAGTTCACACCCTTCCCTCCCTTTGCCCCTGAAATAGAAAATCAGCCTGAGGTGGATGCTCCATTACAGAAGAATCCAGCACAAATGATTTAAATCAAAATTATAACTCCAAGCAGCGTCCTACAAGGGGACTTTCAGAAAGCCTTAATAGGCAATGATGCTATAGATGGGGCAAGTGAATCACGCCCTTTAACTGCATAATGCTTGCACAATTATATCCAGAAACAGCAATTAAAATGAAAATCAGAAAGGGTATAAACTTTGGGCCAGATCCTCAGCCAGAGCGAACTGAGGCTGCGTAGAGACCAACGGACCTCGGCAGATTGGCCCGTGTGAATTGGCGACATTCTGCTCCCCTCCTTGTGCACCCAGCTCTGCTTCTCTAGGGCAGCCCAAGGCTCCATTTATTGAATCCTACTGCTGGGAAAAAGGCACCTCCTCCCCACAGAGGGAAAAAATCAACATCTGCCTACATCCCTTACCAGCAAAACAATTTGAGACTTTAACTTGTCTTATCAAGGTGCTTCTACTTATTTTATTTATCTACTTATTTATTTATTTTTGACCTCTTTCTGAGCAGGTGTCACATAACATCATGTCTTCAGCAAATTCATATGGCAGCCCTGGCAACTGAGAAGCCAAATGGCTCCCAGAGCGCCTTAAGAAAATTATTGCTCCCATCGGAAATTGGATTATATAAAAACGAGCCTTTTTTTTTTTTTTTCCCCCATCTTTTCAAAAAGATAACAGACAAACGGTGGGGAAATGGAAGCGAGGAAGTTTCAGGATAGCTACACTGAAGGGAACATCTGGATATGGAGATGCAGATTTCAGCTCCATCTACCCACAGACCCTGGGGAAAAACCACTGCTCAGAGCGAGGGGCGAAAACAGACAGAGAAAAGACTCAACCTCAGATTTTCCAGTCCCGCTGGGTTTGCTTTCCCCAGGGGGTGAGCAGTTCAGCTCAACTGACGCAGATGGCTTTCAGGAAGAGGAATGCTCTGGTTTGGATGAGGGCCACATCTTCCGGACGTCTTCTCCATCCCCACCATCAGCACTTCAGCGTGCATTTCCACGGCCAATCTCAGCACCAGAGATGTGTGTGTTGTTGAGATGGCTCTCCACCATCCCAAAGGCACCCATGGAGGTGATGCAACAGGACGGGGAGTGCTGCCAGGCGGTGCTGCTCCAGGCTCTGCTCTATGGTGTGGTTGGCAATCAATGAGCATCACCTCCTCCCTGTCCTCACAGCACAGAACATTCCCATAAAACACAATGCTTGGCTCTCTTGCTGACTTTCTTAATGCCCTCTACAAAGGGCATTTAGTGAAATATTTGACCCCGCTGCGAATTCACACCGGGAGGGAAATGATGAAAAGTCGCCTCTTCTTGCCTTTTTGAGGCAGAAAGCAGCAAAAATTTGGTTTTCTTTGAATGCCAAAAAAACTCAGCAGTAACGAGGGAGGCACCCCCTTCCTCCCTAAATATAGTAGGATCAAATTAAAAGTCAAGATCTTTGTTGCTGTTATAAATAGCTAATGAAGTGACAGCATTTGCAGCACGCTGCCAGCCCCTGCCAAGCCGCAGCTCATCAGGAAGTTTCAAAGTGACATGCACCATGGCAGCAACCAACTTTTGTAAGCACAGTCTGGGGAGAAAACAGCAATTATGCAAGAAAACATGGCAAAAACAACCATCTGCTTCATTTTCTCTGTTCGTTTGCCCGTTGGGTTTTTCGAGTCTGTAGGGCTCGAGTTTGCCACGTTTGCTCCAAAAGAAATAATTGGCATTTTTTTAATTATTTTTTTTTTTGTCCCAGTGAAGCCTGAGATTATCACATAATCACCTGCTGCCCAAAGGAGGCAGTGGCATGGCCAGGAAACGCAGCAGCGCTGGGGAACGAGGTGTCTCTGGACACGCAGAGCTCCAACCTCTCACTTTCCAGCAGTGTGTGAGAACCAATGAACCTTTCCCTTCTCCCCCAAGGCTTGCAATAGCCTCATATTTAATGTAGCTGATCCAGAGGAATAAAAAAAAAGTCTCTGAAAGAAGAAGAAGAAGAAAAAAGAAGTGTTTTCCATTTGTGTGCCAAAACATATGTGATTCATTATATCTCTGGCTCGCGCATCTCCCATGTGCTGTGAGAGGGGAAGCAAAATGCAGTGATTTCACTGCTGCTCCTTGGTCATGCTCCTGTTCGCATTGTCTCCCAATAGATAACGCTGGCTTGGAAAACATTGTCTGTGCTTGAAAGCCACATGGTGAGAAAAGGGGGAAAATCCCCTGCCTTGCTGTTTGCAGGTAGTAAATCCTCACTGCGGGGTGATGCCGGCATTCCTGGGCGCTCTCTGCCTTCAGGTCAGGGTTTTTCCCTTTCGTCCCGGCAGTGCTGGGAGCAGCGAGCAGTGGGGCTCCCCTTTATCAAGCACAGCTGCAGGGAGATTCCTCAGCTTCATTTTCCTATAACTCATATTTAAAGGCCAACATATCACCCTGCACACACACACAGACTCAGAGCAAATGGGAGAGTGGAAAAAGAGGCTGTGTTAAGAAACATGAAGCTTGAGGCAGCCCATAGATAATTTTTACCCATCACTTTCCCCAGACTTTAAGCCTATCCCAAGGGAGGGATGGCACAGGACATCAACCCCAATCCCTTTTGTTTCTATGGATCAGCAGAGCAGTGACTCACATATGACCAAGTGGCATGTTGACCTTGGCCATGCTGGTGGGAGTATTCGCAGCTGCAGATGGAAATGTGAGGCACCATGGATGTAGATAATAACACCAGAAGGCTGAATGATATGTAGTTTAGCTCTAAAATCAGCTGAAACTCTTCAGGTGCTGACAGTAACCTCTGAGCCAGGGATGGTTGGGAATAGAGGTCTTGTAAATGAGCTGCTCCCACTCCTGCCCGGTGCAGAGCCCCAAGCCTATCAGCAGTCACTGAAAAGCAGAAGCATCAGTCAAGATGTCAGGAGATGACTAAATGAAGATGAAGAAGCCTCATGTTTGCTGCTGCTGTCAATCAAGCACATGGACATCATGAGAAGCAATGGCCTTTATTTGCTCCAGAGGGCGTTCAGGAAAAAATTATTCTCTGAAAGAGTGGCAATGCAGTGACATAGGCTGCCCATAGAAGTGGTGAAGTCACCATCCCTGGAGGTGTGGCACTGAGAGATGTGGTCAGTGGGCATGGTGGTGATGGGTTGGCTGTTGGATTTGATGATCTCAGTCCCAGGTGCCCAGTGTTTCTTTGTTCATGAAGCCAACGTGTTGTGTTTGGAGAAGAAACCAGGTGATGGAGCACCTGGGTCCACTGCTGCTTGCTGGGAGGCACTCATTGTCATAAAGATATTGATGCAATCAGTCTCATTATGAGACATTCATCCATTGATGGGTTGCGAACCACCTCGTTGTTTGATCTGCAGGGTGACCTCATGCTGTAAGTGGTCTCCAGTGGGCCCCCAGCAGGCTGAGGTACATTTTGGAGGCGAAATTGGAGCACTGCCCACACCATGCCTTATATTGCTCGTGGAACTTCTTTTCCCAGCAGCTGCAGGACGTCCACAGCATTGGGCAGAACATGGCAAGTGCCATTCACACAGTGGAGACAGGGGAGCCTGTTTTTTGTGCATCACAGCCCCAAGGATGTTGGGTGGAGATGAGGACATCTCAGCATCAAAACTTGTGTCCAGCTGCTTGTGTCTTTTTATGCAAGCAATGCAGAGGAGTTTGGGAGGCTACTCCAGTTATTCTCCCTATAATTAAAATGCAGAATTTACTTCTTCTTCCACTGGCCTCTTGAAGGGAATTAAACTCAAGATTAATGAGGTGTCTAATGGTTTGTGTGGCCCCGCTCAGAAATAAAGCAACTGTTTGCTCCTTGTGTGATTGGACATGTGAAAACAGCCAGTTTCTCTCCAGATGATGTGCACTGCTACCAGTGACAAGCGCAGATGGATGTTTACGCTGCTTGCCAAGCTGTTGAGAAAAGCACTGACGCAGATCTGAAAGAAATGCACTCAAGCTTGCTGCTTTGCATCAGGGCTTTGAGAATAACAGCACAGGGAAGGAGCAGCACCAGGGGTTCAGCTGTGGTCAGGGCTACTGGAGGTTGCTCTCATGGCGAGGCCGCTTGCATCCAGCTGGAGTGACGGCTCCTGGATGGAGGTGGCCCAAAGCTGCTGGTGGCCAGCACAGCTTGTCATCCAGAACCACAGGTCCATGGGTGGCCATGACAAGCACAATAACACCATGCGGATCTGTCTGCAGTGCAGACAAGCAATAAAAGTGTCCTTTCTATAACCACAGCGTGTGCTAGAAATGGAGGTGTTATCTCTTATTCATTCTCCTTTCTCTTTTTTTTTTCTTTTTCTCTAGGATCACCCAGTTGATGCATTAGCTTCCAAAACACTTGGTGTCTGCATAAGAACCACACAGGCTTTGCTCTCCTGCTGCAGACACCCAGGTTGCTCTCCGCTGTGACCAGGACTGGGAGAAGCAAGGCAATGCCCATTGCAGCCAGCGTTCTCATTGGGCACATTCTGCTTCTCCCATTTCCACAGTTTTTTCCAACACTGTTCTGGCCAGTACTCAGCAGCCTGCACTTCTTTTTTCCTATACAACCACCTTAAGTAGGAATTCAGGGATCTTGGCATCACCACTGGGTTCATCACCCAACCTCACAGGTAGGAACCACAGGCTGCAAGGTTTCCCTTCTAGAGCACAGGAGGAAACTCCAGGAGTTTGAATAAGCCATGCTCTGGATGCACACCAGCCTGTCTGGATCCTCCAAACCGCTGATGAGATCCCAAACCTCCTCCATAGCCATACCTGTGTCTTCCTTACTCTCCCATCAGGATAATATTTCCAAATCACCCTTCCCCAGCACCAAGCAGCCCCAGGCTTCTTGCCTTGCTCCCAGCATCACACATCATTCTAGAATTCCAGCATCATTCCCTTCTTTTTCCAGCAATCTCTTGCATAGCTGAGGGCCATTATTGTGTCTTCCCTCCTTTTAGACTAAACAAGTGCAGTTGTCTGTAGGACGTTTTTCCAGGACTGCAGATCATGATCTGGATGCTCTTTGGGTGTCGCTCTTTTAAAGGTTCTGCCCAAGCTGGATAAGTTTCTCCAACTCTGACCTTCCCAGCTGCTGGCAGAGCACAAGAACTATTTTCACATTTCTTATGGACAGCATTCAGATTTATACATCCCAGGGGATGAGAGAGGGGAGAAAGCTAACCTCTGCTTAATATCTCTACTGATCACACACTTATAATTTTGCCTCCCACTCAGGCTTCCACTGTCATAGAATCATAGAATCACAGAATGGCCTGGGTTGAAAAGGACCACAATTCTCATCCAGTTCCAACCCCCTGCTGTGTGCAGGTCGCCAGCCAGCAGCCCAGGCTGCCCAGAGCCACATCCAGCCTGGCCTGGAATGCCTGCAGGGATGGGGCATCCACAGCCTCCTTGGGCAACCTGTGCCAGTGCCTCACCACCCTCTGGGGGAAAAACTTCCTCCTAATATCCAACCTAACCCCCCCCCCCCGTCTCAGTTTAAAACCATTCCCCTATCTAAGAATCACGAATCATGGTGCTTCAGGAATCCCTGGGTTGACCCATTCTGACACTTCCCCCATCTGGGAATGCCAAAAGCCCCATGAGCTACCCCAACACACAGTGCTGAGAGGTTACAAATGGACAGAAAATAGTCCGAGTCAGAAAAAAATCCATCTCTCATCCCCAGGGGAAGGGTCAGGAGAAACTTAATGCTTTTCTCATAGAAAACCAGAATTCTGAGAATTTCAGGCTGAAAACCAATAGCTTTTTGTTTTTGTTTTTATTCCAGAAATGCTGTGCAGTGTCTCGTGCATCTTTCTGGACTTCAGTCTTGGTTCTCTGGCCAAATCCCATCCCTCAGGACACTCCATTGCCTGACCTCCCTGTTTCCACCATGCAGGAGTCTCCATCTACACTGAGCCATCAGAGATGTCATTCTTTGGCAAAAAACTCAATTTTTAGACAGACAAATTTAGATTTGTGCAATCCAAAGAAAACCCCGCCACGTCCCAAAGGTGCCAATAAACCCAACACAGGAGACAATGTCTCAGCAACAAATCATCGAGGACTTTTTGGAGTAGGTCTCATCACTTCTGGCAGAGGGAGGGATGTGGAGATTCTGACTTTCAGCATCCCCACCCCGACCCATGCCCAAGGCAAAACAACATGGGCAGAAGAAGCTGCTGTTTGGTCCTGGGACTGGGAGCTTCAAAGGGCGCCAGAAGTGAGGGGCTCAAATCTGCCACTTGTCCAAAGAGCTTTGGGGAAATTGAGCAGGGCAGGACTGGGCACAGCTGAGCTGGAAGCACTCCCTGACACTAACTAGCATCCTGTCCTGTCCCACCTCCCAAAATGCAACCAAATGGGACACAGCTCCATCCAAGTGCTCATGCTGCAAATCCACCAGACGCTGTATTTCCTAACCGAGGGGCTTTTACAGCCCTTACAGTAAGTCATAAAACTTCAGGAGGATTTTCTTGTGGTTAAACACTGAGGCCTGTTTTGGCCAAGCAAAGTAGGCTCTGCTCTGTCCTCCGGATGGAGTGGAGCTGGATTTATTGTTATTTATGTTTCAGTATAAGCATTACTCAGAAGGTAGCATTAGTCATAAAGCTGGCTCCCTGCACGGCTACCCTTGTTTTCCTTGTGTTTCTCTTCCTGCCTTTAGCTGAATTCCCTTTGACATCAGCCATCAAACATTAAACTGCACATAGATCACATATTGTCAGGGGCTGGCAGGGTTTTGGATTTGGCCTCTCTTCTCTCTACAGCTGTTTGGAGAGCTCGCTCTGCAGGAAGGAGGGTGGTCTGCCTCTCTGTCCTTTGAAGTGCAAGGAGCCCCCAGACAGATGCTCAGGCTCTGATGTGCTCTCAGCTCTTCCACATTCAAATGTCAGCTGGGCTGAGGCTGGAGAACTGCCTCAGACCTCTTCTGGCCCTGCCACCATAGCTTGGCACTGCTAGGTTAATGGTTGGACTCGATGAGCTTAGAAGTCTTTTCCAGCCGAAATAATTCCATGATTCTGTCAACCAAGGGTCTACTCCTTTGTGCAGGACATGGCAGTTAATGGTTGGACTAAATGATCTAAGAAATCTTTTCCAGTCGAACTGGTTTTATGATTCTACTACGTTACGGTTATGGCGGTGGAGATATCTATGGAGGTGAACAATATGCCCACTTCAGCTTTTCTCTGAGGACTGAAAATACCCCAGCAGCTCTGCCCATCACTGCTCTGAGTGCTGCAAGTACAGCCAGCAGCTCCCACAGTCACCCCAGCTCTCCATCCCATCACCTCCCAGAGCCTTGGACTTCAGTGTCCGTGTGCCTGACCACGGTCCTCAGCTTTCCTCCTGCAGCCTCCACGCTAGGCAGTGTCTCCCAGCACATTTTCCAAAACAGATTATTATTTACTCACCCAAGGCAAAGGAAAACATTCAAACAACAGGCGGCCTCCTGCACTGCACTTACCCAACGCCTGCTGTATTCCTCCCTGGGTGCTGTAATTTGGGATGGGGAAGGCAGACAGCCTTGATGTGGTTTTTTCCTTCTCCCGGAGCTCCTCCAGCACAGTCATTCACCCTCCCCATGCCAAGTAGCTGCTTGCATTCCTTTCCCAGACAGAATTTAATCATCCTCCAATATTGGGAAGTTAATGAAGAAACTGTTCGGTTACTTTCAGGTTGGATATAAGGAAAAATTCCTTCTCTGAAAGAGTGGTGATGCATTGGCACAAACTGCCCAGAGAGTGCTGGGGTCACCAACCCTGGAGGTGTTCCAGAACCGTGGGGATGTGGCACTGAGAGATGTGGTCAGTGGGCATGGTGGGGTGGGCTGGGGTTGGACTGAGGTCTGAGAAGTCCTTTCCAACCATAATGGTGCTGTGATTCTGTGATTCTATGACACTGCTTTGGACACGTGCTTGCAAGGTCTGTTACGTGGCTGTCCATAACTGTCGATGCTGAACTATGTATACACACCCCAAAGTAAGAGTGCACTCCTCCAGCTTTAGATTATTTTCAAGGATTCTCCACCTTGAATTGCAGCAGTTCAAGGATTTGTGGAAAATAAATCATGCAAGGGAGATGGGACAGGCTGATATCTATGTTCCTGAGTGTGGATCCACAAACTCAGCAATGGCTCTGGGCTTTTGGTGCATTTAGGAATGAGCCTAATCCCAGTTCTGGAGCGGGGTCACATGTGGGTACCCAGAGCATTACGAGCTGCTCTGAGATCAGTGCTAGAGGAGGATTAGGATTAGGGTTAGAGTTGGAGTTAGAGTTGAGGTTAGGGTTAGGGTTGGGGTTAGAGATAGGGTTATGGTTAGGGTTGGGGTTAGGAATAGGGTAAGGGATAGGTTAGAGTTAGGGTTGGGATTAGAGTTGGGATTTGTGCTAGGGTTAGGGTTAATCTTAGGTTTGGGGTTAGAGTTAGGGTTAGGGTTAGGATTAGAGTTAGGATTAGGTGTATGGAAAGGGTTATGGTTAGAGTTGGGGATAGGGATAGGGTTAGGGTTAGAATTATTATAGCATTAGGGTTATGGTTAGGGTTGGGGGTTCAGTTTATTCTTTTGGTTTAGTGTTAGGGATAGGACAAGAGTAATTTCCCCACAGTGTCTTGTGGAAATCTGCTATCCTGAGGTAGGGCTATGCCCTCCTGGTTATTTGTCCCCAAGTTGGGAACTGCCTGGAAGATAAAGGGAAGGCTGGACCTAGTGCTGCTCACAGTGATCCTCCCCTGACCCTCAGACCGTGTGTTCTGGCACATCTGGCTGTGATTCACAAGGCAGAGCCTACATAAGGCAAAAAGCTTGAGGTTTATTGCCCTTTTTGAATTCGACATTCTTCAAATGATAAAAATGTTGGCTTGCTATTTACTGGTGTGGCTACAGAGTTCTGGATACATCTTGTTCTGAGGCTGCACTGACTGCCTTGACAAAGAGCAACTTCCATTCAAGGCTTCATTCCATATGTCACCCCTGGGCAGAGAAGCCATCGTGGCAAACATAGCTGTGCCATTGCAGCATCAGGACAGCTACAGAGCAGATGTGACTCAGTGTCACCCAGGGAGGACGAGGGAGGCCTGCACCCACACCCTGGGTTGTCCCCATTGGACATGGCAGTGAGCAGACGCTCACCTCTGGGGACAGCAAACTGTCAGCACTGTTCCACACACATTTTTACTCCCATTAGCCAGGCAAACAACGCTACGTGCAGCTTATGACAAAATCAACCCCTTTTTTTCCCCCCCTTTTTCCGCATCGTGAACACAGAGCAGTTGGTGTGACTTTCTTCCCTCTTCGTTTGTTTGCCAAATGTTTTGTGCAAACAGAAAGTGGCTCTTGTGTCATCCGCAACATTTTTCCATGCTTATTCACAAGGTGTGTGCCAGGCAAGGTGCACGACTGGTTTGCTGAAATCAATGGCACTATTTCTGCTTGTTGGCCAGCATCCCAAAAGCAGCTATACCAGCATCTTTGGCAAGGAAGCTTGGCTTGCTTTGTGCTTTTTTGCAAAGGACAGTCGCAGTCCTACAAATAAAAACCTCAGACAGCTCCTTTCACAGATGCACATGTACATGGATTGCAAGCACCAGGAGGATCTTCAAAGAGAACAGACTTCAGAAATCACTGAAAGATTTATGGTTCTGTACTGTTTGAGCATCTGCTCGCAACCTGGGAGCAGGAACGCTGCCATACTGTGCTCAAGACATGGTCCTTTTCAAGTGCAGGATGGTATTACTGCTATGGGCCATGCTTGCTTGAACAGGTTAACGTGATCAGCATGACAGAGGAGAATCTGGGAGATGACACCCCCCGGGAGAAACTGCAGGCGTGTTGGAACATGGGGTTTGGATTCAGAACGATCTTGGCAAATTGGAGCAACGGTCTGAACAAACAGACCTCGATTCAGCAGGGATGAGCACCTGGTGCTGTAGGCACACAATTGCACCAGAAAGGCACTTGTTTCCAATGTTTGGGCAGCAAGGAGGAAATGTGAGAACTGGTGGGTTGTGAGTGAGGGAAGAGTAGTGCATTTCTGCAAATTTGGTGGCGCTTTTGGCTGTGTAAGCAGAATTCCAACCTTGCCGTGCCATCCTGGTGCAGATGGGGTGCACAGCACTTCAGAGGCAGTTTGGAGCACTCAGCCTGCTCACACACAGTGCGGTCAGGAAAGGCAATATAGCCCCAGCCCAGCTGCAGTAAATTCCTGCCCGGATAAATCAGGCAGCAGGCTCAGAGTTTCCATTGCTTCTAATCCATGCCCAGCCCTGGGTGCAGCTGCCATTCTGAGATTAGCTTCAGGATCATGCCCTGACCTTTACATTCCCTCCACAGCCATTCACTGCAATGTTTGAAAATTCCTATGTTTGAGCACCTGAATGCACTTAGAGCCTCAGAGAACCCATTGCATGGCATCCATAGCCATGGATGATTGCGGTGATGACTGCAGAAACCGCTATCAATTGCTCAGCAACCTCAGCTGAAGAACTCCCGTGTTTCTTCACCAAGGGATGAGACTCCATTTTTTAGATGATTTAAAGAGAAAATAAAGACAGGAGTGCAGAAATTTAAATCACTGGGAAAGTGTGTGCTCCCACCTGGGAATGCAGCTCACCAGACTCAAAATGGACCTTGTTGGATTCCATGTCCTGTGCCTTATTGCCAGGGGGAGCGGGGTGTATGGTTCCCTCCAGGAAACGATTAGGGTCTATCTTAGCATGAGTTTATTTTCTACTTCTTTCTGCTTGCCTCAAGTGGAGTCTATTTCTGCTCTTTGTGCTGAGAATGGCTTCAACTGGAAGCTTTATTTTTGTAAGAGAAAGCTTGGAGTACCGAAAAGCACCTGCCAGAATCACTGGGAACCCTTCCCATTCCTTATCTCACAGAATTCCCAGCTGGCTTTCCCACTTCCCCACCCCACTGAACTTTTAGGGGATGACAAGCTCCGGGTGTTCAGAGGCTGTGGGCTCAGTGTGCACCAACCCAGTGGCATAGGGACAACACAGTGACAGCAGCCACAGTGCCTTCGGGGTGCAGGATTTGTACTCATGGAGGCACATTTCTGGCCTGCACCCCATCTGGTGGGCTCTACACAGAGTGTCAGAGGGATTTCCCACTATCCTGCAGCAACCACCAAGCTTTGCTGCGGGGCATCTTGTTAGTTTCCTACCTTCTTTCTTTGTTTGCTATCTTGGATATACCACAAGCATCCCAGTAACCAGGTCAATATGCTGTACTCATAATGCAGCATAGGATCTCCAGGATCAGTGTACTGCAGAAAAGAAAGATATCAGAGCTATGGGGTTTACCAGTACTATCAATACATGGTACCAGTGCCATGCATCTCTGTGTATATGCCACCAAAATAATGATACAGATGCTGTGATGAAATCCATGACACTGCTTTTGTTCCAAACCACGTCATGGCCCATTTTCCAATGTTCAACCCCAGTAAGTTTTCCTCCTTGCTCCATTTCCTCCTTTGTTAACAAGTATCACAGGGTTGGATGACATAGTGGATTGCACCACAGTGGGTCCCCTATCCTTGAACTTAAGGTCAGGTTGGACTGGACTCTGAGCAGACTGATTGAGCTGTAGATGTTGATGTTCACTGC
Organism: Lagopus leucura; assembly: GCF_019238085.1. NCBI lineage: Eukaryota > Metazoa > Chordata > Aves > Galliformes > Phasianidae > Lagopus > Lagopus leucura. Next base: position 552,935 of record NW_024962297.1, read on the forward strand.
AGGGGAGTTGGGCTAGATAGTCTAAAAGTACCTTCCAACTCTAACTACAGTATTCCACTCCATTCCATTCCATTCCATTCCATTCCATTCCATTCTATGGAGAGCAGCATGGCCACTGGAGGCATCACTCTTCTGTGCTCACCTCCCAGCCTATGGCCATTTCCCAGAGCCTGCACCTTCACATGCAGCAGCACCAGCAACACAGAAGGGGGCCAAGCACAGCTGCTGGGCTGCAGTGTGATGTCTCTTTCCCCTTTGCAGGATATATTTTCCAAGTAAAATGCAAATGCCTTTCACATATATAACGTCTGCGGGCAGGAGCACAGCAGAGCTGGATTTAGTCACACAGTTCTCCCCATGTGTCACCACCAAAAGGTCACTGAGTCTCTCCTTACCCCACTGGCGCAGTGCCTGACAGCGCAGGCGGCATTATATAACGCGGCCTTCTCAGAGCTCTGAGCTCTGCAGACGTGCCTCTCGTCATTACTTCCTTTGAGCAAACAGCCCCAGGGCTCTGCAGAACCCAAGAGCCTCAGAAACCCTCAGGGCTGCTGCTCAGTTTGCTCCCTGTGTGCACCACGCTGCTGCAAAGCCAGTCCTCTGCTGCTCAATGTGTTCCTCCTTTGACCTCTGTTGGTGCCAAACCTTGGAGCTGGAGGGCTGCAAAAAGAGCAGTGCTGTCTGCCTGGGATGCTGCAAAGCTTGCAAAGAGAGAGGGGCAAAGCAGGAGCTGTTGTGATGGGTCTGGATGTGATGGCCATTGCAGCAGCCATGTGCATTGTGTTGTCACACCACCAGTGCTCTCTCCTTGGTCTTGCCAAGCTCTGCAGCATGACTTTCTCCCCGCCCATCTCATAGCAGAATCTTTCCCATCTAAGCTCCCAAAATAGAATCATTAAGGGTGGAAAAGACCTCTAAGATCAAGTCCAGCTGTCAATCCATCCCCACCATGCCCATGACCACGTCCCTCAGTGCCACATCCTCATGGTTCTGGAACACCTCCAGGGTGACCCTACCACTCACTGGGCAGTGTGTGCCAGTGCATCACCACTCCTTTGGAGAATAAATTGTTCCTAATATCCAACCTGACCCTCCCTTAGGGCCATTACATTTCCACTCTGCATTCTGTGGGACCTTGCCCATGGATGCAGATGACAGGACAGTGAAGGCCCCATGATGTGGCTGCATTGGGGCTGCATAACCACTCCCACTCCCAAAACCTGGACCTGCCTCTGGGGTGGAGAACACCCCCTCAGTGCAAACCCTAGGAGTGCTTTGTTCCAAGCAAGGAAAACAAACATTTAACTTCTTAATTAACATCCTTCAACTCTGAAACAAGCCAAGCAATTATTCCTTCTATATGTCACTCACTCTAATGACCGGTTAATAATAAAAGCCATGCTGGTCTGCAGTTTTCAAAGCCAGGAAGTAGATTTTAGAGTCAATCTCCTTTCACAACAAGCTTCAAAACATGTCTGTGTTTATTCTGGGACAAAACCATTGGGAACGAATAGGCCTGAACAAGGCAAGCTGGTTTTTTTTTTTTTTTCTGCACGTAATTTATTTCTATATCCTTATTGAGAAATATGTATAAGAGAGGAAAGCGCTTTGAAAGCAAGTCTGGAAGGGAGCAGCAGGGCTTTGAGCAATGAGCTTTGAGCAACAAGCTCCGAAAGCAAGAGGATTCCAGCAGCTGGTGCACCATCAGCCTTGCACCATGCACTTGTCTCATTTGAACCAAGGTTCAAGCCCATCAGCCTTCCCAGCAGGGTGACCTGTATGTCCTCAGCCTTCCCTGCTTTGGGCAGTTGCTTGCTGTGCAATGCTGAACTTCTGCTAGGCTTCTGTCTGCCTACCTTGGCCCCAGGGCTATGAGTCCTCCTCCAAGCTGTGGCCATAAGCCTGTTTCCTGATGAGAGCTGGAGCATCTCCTGCTACCAGACCATTCTTTTGCTGGCATGAGGTGCAGTGTGCAGGACATGTCCTAGGCCTGTCCTGGTAGGATGTGGGCAGCTCAGCATCCGGAGCCAGCAGAGAGCATCAAAGTGCTCTGAGTCATTCTAAGGAGAGGCTTCTCACCCATAATTGTGTTTGTCTTCAAGGACTGCTGTGTCCTTTTCCCAGCTCTCCACTTCCCCGTGCCTTAAGCACCGTTTCCCAGAAACTTAGCCCAAAGCACCAGAGACATCAAAGTGATGGAGCACTGTAATTCATGATGTCTCTGTGAGTCCAGCTTGGGGAGAACAAGAAAAATTCCTTCTCCCAAAAGATGTGGCAATGCAGACAATAGGAGAAGAAAAACAATTTGGGGAGATGTGGAACAATTATTAAATGTTGGTCTTTCCAAGTGAAGAGTTGGATGTTCAAAGATGGCAGATTATCTGGAAAAGAAAAGAAAGTGAGTGGAAATCAAACAGAAGTGGTTACACCCAGCAGAAGATCAGGTCTGGACACGCTGCTGCCGAAAGCAAGGGGAGGAGGTCAGAGGAGCCCAAACCCACTGATGGGACATGGTTTATGGGCTATGACCCCACTGTAGGCTCCCTATGGAGGTGACCTTCCGTCTCTGGCTCTGGGATTTTTTCTTTTTTTCAGGGATAAATTGAAAATATATTTGTGGGTTTTGTTGTAATGGGAGTTGCCATGACAACTGCTACAGCTCTCCAGAAAAAAATAAATATACAGGAAGGTCTCAACTGTCACTCGGGCCATCTGTCCCTTCCATGGCAGTCATTATAAAGCCATGTACAAACCTCCCTGAGCCAAATCTTCATTTAAACCCATGGAGATAAAAGTGCTTGGTACAATTTATCAAAAAGCTCCTCTCCTGAATCACTGTTTCTTTTCTCTGCATTGACATGATAATTTCCTCTCTATCACTGCAAATTAAATTCTAATGAGGAAGCTTCACATTTCAATGTGATGGAAAGCTTTTCCTCCCTGAGATGTGCAGAAGCATCAGACTCACTGCAAGGGAGAAGGGTGCAGAAGGGTGAGGCAGGATGATGGGAACAGAAGCTTGTCCAGTTGTGCTTTCTCTATGACACTCCTACACAGAGAGCACCTTTCTGTCCCAGCAGCCTGAACGGCCCTTTTGGCCCCAATGTTCCCATCCTGAAGCCCCACAGGAGGAAAACAATGAGGAAAATATGAGGGGACCCGCACTTGAAGGTTGGCAGAGCATTGGCTTTGGTTTGGATGCTTTCTGGGGCAGGAGGATCTTGCTTGAGGCACAGGGAGGCTTCAGGGTTGACTCAAAACCACTTCTTCCATGGGTCACTGCAAGTTTATGGGGCTACAAAATCCCCATCTGAATGGTTAGGGTTAGGGTTGTGGTTAGGGTAGACTTGGGGTTTTTGTTGGGGTTGGGGTTAGCGCTGAATTTAGGTTAGGGGTTAAGGTTAGGTTTAGGCTTAGTGTTAGGGCTGGGATTATGTTTGGGGCTAGGGTTGGGATTAGGGCTAGGGTTGGGGTTGGAGTTTTGGTTAGGGTGGAATAGAGTGAGGGCTGGGGTTGGAGTTGGGGTTCGGGTTACGGTTAAGATTAGGGTTAGGGTTGGAATTGGTCTTAGGGTTGAGGTTGGAGTTAGGGTTAGGGTTAAGTTTAAGCATCAGGGTTAGGGTTAAGATTAAGGTTAGGCTTAGGATTTGGGTTGGCCCTGGGTTTGGGGTTGGCTTTAGGGTTGAAGTTTGGGCTTGGTTTTTGTTTTTTTTTTTGCACCTCAGATTAGCACTGGGTTTGGTGTTAAGGTTGGCATTGTATTAGGGTTAGTGTTAGGGTTAGGTTTAGGGTTTGGGTTGGGATTAAGGTGGAGTTTGGGGTTAAGGTTAGGGTTAGGATTGGAGTTGGGGTTAGGGTTTGGAGTGAGAGTTGGAATTGGTGTTACACTTAGGGTTGGAGCTGGTGTTAGGAATAGCTGGGGTTAGGACTAAGGTTAGGACTGGGGTTGGAATTAGGGTTAGGACTAGGAGTAGGATTAGGATTGAGTTTAGGGTTAGTGTTAGAATTAGGGTTAGGGTTAGGTTTGGGAGTTTCACCAGTGAGCACAGGGGGGCTCAGAGGGTTAAACCTCCACATCCTCTCAGAGCCTGTTCCCAAGGGCCACTGAATTCCAGAAGTCTGCCTCAGTTTGGCCTTCAGCATTAAATCAGGAGCAGAATACTTCAACCCCAACCGCGCTGGTATTAGCTTGACCTCTGTAATGTGAATCTGCTGTGCCTGCGTGACGCCGTGCATCAGAATAATCTGACATCTGCGACCATCCAGGGCCAACGCCACCCTCAGTGGAAACAGCAGGGCTTTATTTGACTCAGTGGCCTTTCCTACAGGGTTGCTTTCGGTCGGGGGAATGCACGCTGCTGCCTCCATGGGGTGATTTACTGTGCGCCTGCCTGGAGTTGTAGCAGTGCTTTTTTGGATAGTGAGTTGTGCACTGCGGTTTGGAAGCTGTTTGTGTTCCAACTTTGCTTTGGAACTCCAGCCAAAAGATACAGGGCAGAAAGGAAAAGATAAGAAGCCCTGGTAGAAGGTGGTTGATCAGAGCCATTGTTATTCTAGGACTGCTAATTCTGAGAAACCTCAGCTGTAAACAAAGTTTGTGTCAGTCATTGGGAAAAAAAAAAAAAGAGAGAGAAATAAAATGTATGTAATTGAACTCCATTCCTTGGAGAAGTGCAACTTCTGGGTTGCCCCAGAAATCTTTCCTTGGAAGGGAAACATGACTTGTTCTGGACAAAATAGCTGGATCTGGGAGTCCTCAGCTGGGTGCTGGGGCTGATGTGCCTTGGGCCATGCAAGGAGCTGCCCAGGGTGAGCCCATACCCTGCTGCGTGCACACACTGTGTTTGTCTGTGTGTACAATGGGAACCATCTGATTTCCGTGAGACTATTCAGCCCTCTGTGCAAGCTGTAGGATTAACAAAACACCGTGGCTGATGAGGTCACTGGAGAGAGAGAGTCAGCTGTGACTGCAGGGGCTGCACGTGGCAGGGGCTTGGGGCAGCCCTGGGGTAACCCTAAGAGGAACAGGCAGCCAAACGCCACTAAACTTAGGTGACATGATGACAATGAGGCAGACAGGACAGGTCAATCTAAGAAGTAATGAAGTTCAGCATAATGCCCCCCATGCATCAATTTGCAGAAATGTCCAGCAAACCAATCCGTGCACTTTAAGAATAGGAATGGAGAATGGAAACAGAGAAACAGCAGTGCAAAGACATCAAGTCCCAGGGGGGCATTCGCCTGGCTGGGGTGGAGCCGACACATTTATCTGGGTCCCTACTTCTCCTGAGTTTGGAATTGAGAGGAGATGTACTGCTGCATGCTCAGCTTCTGAGTCGGGAAAAGAAAATGTGCTTTGGCACTCCCTTGGAAAGGCTTTGGACACTCATTTCAGGAGCTTAGCTCTGCAGAAACATGTTCCCTGTGCTCCTGGAGGCGAGCTGTGTGTACCTGTGTGAGCGACCCTCTTTCCATATCCCATACTGCAAATGAACTTCATCCAATGAGATGAAGGGCTTCTGAAATAGAGAACGATGTCATTTTTCTGCTCACCTTCCCCAAACAAAGCGCTGTGCTGCTGACTGCTTGAGGTCTGCTCCTGGCCTGCATTTGTTAGAAGTTCAGACTGAGTTTGACAGGTAAGCCTCTCGAGTAAAATAAGCAAATGGCTTTTTAGGATTACTTTGCCAAGTTGCTGCTTTACCTCCTTTTTGCCTGGGACACCAAAACTTTATAGGTTAGTATATAGAGAACCAGATGTACAGTCTCACTGCTGAACTAGGGATGGAATTAGAACTGGCAGAGTCCATTGAATCATAGCTTCAAATTATTTACTCATAGGTTGCATATGGATTGTCCAATGAGAATGGAATGCCCATTGCTTTCCTTAGGCTGGGCTTGCAGGGCATTGTCCCATCCTGTTCCTTTTCCTCATGTCCCTGTAGTCCCATCTCTTTGCCATTTTGAGATCTTTCTCACATACAACCTTCACTGCATGGGTCAACCTCTCTGACTTCCACCTCACTCACCACTTTGCCTTTCTAAATCTCTGAAAAATTGGTTCCTTGCTGCACCTCTTAATTGATCTGCTGACGTGGTTTTAGCATTTAGCTCTGAAAACCATCAGTGTGTTGGTTATGGAAAGGGCTGGCTCAGGAATGAGCCAGACACAAGACTATAAAATCTGAAATATGAGATTTGCATCTCAGACAGGTAGCTGGTCGGGGTGCCACTGGTGTGTGGGTGAAGGTGACTCCGAGCCCTCAGCTATGAAAGTTCTATCTATCTGCATTTGGTTTCTTTCATGCTTCCTGGATAGGAGAGAGAACTTGACAACCAGCATGGCAGAATCTTAATTCTATCTATGACCAGTCTGCAAAAGACATTTACCGATGACATTTACAAAGACATTCACCAACTCAATTGTTCAGATTCGCTGGAGATGATTAATGAACACCGTATGGAAATTTCAGGGGTGTCATCACCACTGTTTTGTCTGTAAACAATCTGAGATGGACGTAAACCCAGTTCTGAACAATGGTTCAGCATCTTCATGGCCAAAAGGCTGCCCTGCGAGAAGAAACCATAGCTTCCAAAAACCACACTGTTGGTTTGATGTGGATGGTGATTTAGCTTCACCAACACTTGTGGTGAAGAGCCCATCGTGAGCACTCAACAAGGACTTGAACAAAGACTTTATTTTTCATTAATCTAGACCACAACTTATGCATTTGATGAAAACAAAAAAGTGTTTTCTGGCAGCATTTTGACATTGAATGTCTGGAAGCGGAAACCAAGGATCACCACCTCCGTTCCCAGTACCAAGCTTTTGCCATTACAGCTCCTTTGAACTGCCAAGGAAAAGGTGAATAAACACCTTTCATGGCCTTTAATGTTCATTTTATGCAAAGTCTTGGCAGAAATTCTTTGCCAACATGCCAAAAATTCAACATAGTTTCCTTTATGAGGGCTGCTTATTCAAACTAACATTGCCAGCTTACTGATCTTAAATGGTCACCAGGAGTTTCTGGTAAATACTTATTTGCCCCAATGTATGTATTGATAGGTCCTATGGGCAGAAATAAAATAAAATAATAACATGATACATCTTCACTGTGAATGAAATAAAAAAATTTTCCTACAAAGTCAGATGAATTTCATTAACTTGTGACAAAATCCTGAGCTGTGTGCATCCATATAATTATATATCTCAGTTAAGGACACATAAGGAATTAGGGGATTTCAAAAGTTCTTGTTCATACTCTGTTGATGAGAATGCACTTTTTTGGAACATTTACATTTCCAGATAAGGAAAATGCTGATAACAGAAATCTGTGAATTAGCCGCCCTTCTCCTTTTTGTCCGTTTCTTTTTCAATCTCTTTGTTCCACCAGAGAAGCATAGTAATTAGCACTGATAGCCTGACTGGTAAATTATCAACTACCAACTTCCATTCTACAATGTGCTTGAAAGACAGCTTTGATTGTGGAGACCACGACCACAGCTCAGGCTGTCTGGGGTGCAGTGGTTTGAACAAAGCCACTCCGATCATGAAGGAATATCCATTTTTCTGTGATATTTGACAATTTTCTGGAAAGGAAACGATGTGAAGATGTTAAGCTTTGTTGTTGTGTAACCATTAGTCTGATATGGAGGGATGTCCTGAGACATACAGTGAGTCATAGCTGTCATAAATTTGCTCAGATCACACCAAATTGATCTAATTTCCTCTTCTATAGAGTAAGAGAGAGTAAAGAGATGAGGAAGAATGGTCAAAAATCATTTGTCTTGGTCTTAGGAAGGCTTCTGTGTTAACTCATGTGGTACATTCTCAAGCCAGCTGTGGTATAAGGCCCAAGGATACCCCATTTCAGGGGTAAAATTGGTTGGAAAACTGTTTTTGCTCAGAGAGAGTCACAGTTTGCTGCCAGGAAGAACATCCGAGTGGTTGTACAAAGAGCGTGAGATAATTGTGTGCAAGCTGCACACGTGGCATTGTAATACTGCTGCACTTCAGCAGAGATATGGGCTGATGGAAGGAAGTGCAGGAGAGAACACAAAGGGGATGAGATATCTAAAAATGAGAAGATTGAAGGATGACACAGTAACAATTTCCAATGCACAGTGGACTAGCAGAGAGAGAAGGGGAGGAAAACATGTCCTGTGTCCCAAGGCTGAAAGTTCAATGTTATGTAAAGTCCTCAACTAACCATCCTCTTTTCACTCCCCAAAGCCCCCACATCTCCAGCATCACGTGTCAAACTTAGGGCTTTTTGCTTGAAAAAAACCCCAAAATTCAATTTACACAAGGAAGCCATCAAGGCAGCAAAATAATATAATAAGTACCTGGATATCTGATCCATCTTCATTGATGGAACAGGTCCACAGCAGTGCTCCACAGCTTTAGGAAATGCTACATAAAAAAATTAAGGTCCAATCGGAGTCTCAGTGATATCAGCGTAAATCATGGCTAAGGAGTTATGGAGGCATGAAATGAGATCAGAAGCAGCCCTGGAGCTCTATTCCATGCTCAAGACCTAGCACTGGTTCCCTCTTGGACTCCAAGAGAGATTTCACTTGCAGACCATTGGCACGATGCCACGGTTGGACTTTCTGCTGGAATCAGCCATCCAGTAACTCATTACCACCAAATCATTAAAATATTTCTCCCAAATCCAATTAGTCTCGTAAGCACAGAACAATCCATTCTTTCTCCTATTGGATATTTAAGAGGGTGGCTTTGTACTCCTTTACTGCTGCCTGAAGCATTAGCTTTGGGGTGACGCAGGTTGTGTAGGCAAATGCAGGCAGACAGCAGGCTGTCACTGGCACAGTTTGAATCATAGAATCATTAAGGTTGGAGAAGACCTCTAAGATCACCAGCTCCACGCCCCATGCCCCTCAGTGCCACATCTCCATGTTTCATGAGCACCTCCAGTGGTGGTGACTCTCCCAGCTCCCATTGGCAGCCTGTGCCAATACATCACCACTCCTCCTGAGAAGCAGCCTTTCCAAATACCCAATCTGAACTCCTCGTTCCCACTCTGCATTGCTGTTGCTGTGCTCTCAGGAAGAGCTCTGACCATTGGAAAGGCTTTGAGCTGCTCATAGCAGCCACAAGGACAGCACATAATGAGCTTTCAGCTTGTTGTTGCTAAGTGGGGTGGCACAATTAAAGCCCATTAGCTGACATGATATCACCAGCACAGAGGAAACACTTGGTGCTGGGCAGGAAGGGAGCAGGACAGCCCTGCTGTATCTGCAGCACCTGTGAAAACACTGAGAGAGTTCTGTTCCTGCAAAGAAGACACCGACAGCCCCTTTCCAAACCCATGGCTTCACACAAGCTTCTGTTTGCAGCAATGCTCCGTCTGCAAGCTCATCCCAGCAGCTGGGATGATTTTCTTCCCCACTGTGGAAAGATGATAAAAGTTTTGCAATCCAGCAAAGCTCGGGCCTGAAGGCAACAAGCCAAGAACTGTGTAAATCGAAGGGAGTTCCCCTTTGTATTCAAGGAGGCCAAGATCTCACCCCAAAAAGTCTTGCAGATACGAAGGTTCCTGGGTTTTCCTTGGAATCCCAGGAGATTGTTTTCATTGTAGATTATCTCAGGCCAAAAACGGGTTCTGCCCACTGCAATCCATCCTCTGTATTTGGGGTAGTGCTGTGTGGATAGGGTGGGAAGAAGGCTCTGCTCTGCTCCCTGAGCTCCCCAAGGCAGAAACACAGCGCATTGTCGGCAGCAGAATAGCTGCTCTCCTGGATCCTCCCTTGGCAAGGGCAAAATTGATGCACATAGTGCAGGAATGGAGATGTGAGCTTGCCAACTCTTAGTTAAGCATGTTGCCCTCTTTAAGCAATTAATTACATTCTCTTTTGCTACAGTGGGGCTCAGAAATGTGAGCATTTCCTGGTTCAGGCAGACCCACGCATGGTAAACATGGGATCATAGTATGCATTAAAAGAAAAACCTGTCCTATTGCAAAGGGATCACTGTAATCCAAAATGTCACTTGCATTTTTGGGAAGGCATTTGATGACTCTGGCACGAGTGAATCTCTGCTGGGCACCGGACACCATTCATCTCCATAAAAAAAAGGTTCTTTAAAACCGAATTCTTACCATATGCACATAGCACAGAATTAGAAAACCACACTTCTTGGAAAGTCCTGCTTTTAGCTGGGCTACAAGGAGTTAATGGCTCAAAGATGTTCTGCCCACATTACATGTCTGTGTCGGACATGTTTTATACGCTCATCGAGGAGCAGCATTAGAGATCCTTTATAGGGAGTTTTTGCCCGGTTGGATTCTTTCAGAAACACTAACAAACAATTATCCCTGTTTATTAACACTTTGTAAATTTATTAGCACGTTGTAAAATGTCTATAAATGGAACTTTAGTGGGCAGCACAGCCCAGAGCACCACCTAACTAAAGAGGCATCGAAGCCCAGGTGCTGGTGGGGCAGCTCTGGGGTCTCTCCCATGTTCAGCACATGGCTTGGTGAATGCTGCTTTCATCCTGAATGCAAAAACATTTGGGTTTTGCTGAAGAGGGTTTGGAAATGGAGGTTTTCCTTTTCCACACAGAAAGAAGAAGATAATAAAAATGCAAAAGCTGTGTTTTCTCAATGCTGTTGGGTTGGAATGCATGAACGATGTCGATCATCTCCATATGCCAGCAGTTGGACTCAGTGATCCTTATGGGTTCCTTCCAACTCAAGATGTTCTATGATTCTATGCTGAGTTCTGCTCCAATTCAAACTTCTTTTATTTGTTTTGTCCTTCTTGGCTGAGATCTGCCCATCTCCTGATAGCTCAGCCTCACTGGTTCCATGCAGTCAGGGTGGGGGACCGATCAGATCAGGCTGCGCACAGCGAAGCCCAGTGAGAACCCAAAGATGCAGCACTTTTCATTTCAGTGTAAAACAAAGAATTCTATTTATAGAGAAAACAGCTCAAGGTTCCTAAACGGTGTTTTGCAGATTTCCATTCTCATGGTGTCTCTTTTTCTGTAAGCATTTCACATGCACACACCATTGTAATTTAGGAACCCGGTGACCCCACACATTTTATTTTTCTTTGCCACCCGTTTGCCCCCTTGTTCCAAGAGCAGGAATTTCCTGCCAGAGCCTGCAGAGCAGAGCCAGCAATGAGCACTCATGATTCTTTGCACAGAAAATGTCCTTTCAGGCCCCCTGATCTCAGCCTTTTGCAGCACCCCTATACAGAGTGCAGCACCACATTAACAATTAATAACAGGGCAGCAATAAGGAAGCAACTTGACAATAAATTTGCTTTAAATGGACAGGAATGTTGCCAGGTAACCTTCCCATTTGCTATCAGATCTCTTTATTACTGGTGAGGCTCCCCCCTCCCTCAGGCCCTTTTTCCATCCAGCACTGCAGGATGCTCATCTTGGACCTTACCCCACTGAGGCTTTGGGTGTCATCTACACATCATCTCAAGGCTGAATCAACACCATGTGCACCCAGCAAAGCTCTGGAACAGAGAGGAGAAGCATGGAGAAGGACTTTATTCCTACTGCACTGTAAAAAAAGCATCTGGTGTATACAGTCTTATTGCCTGCTGTCTTGCAAGAAAAAATAATCCAGGGAAGGTTCAGACTGAATATTAGGAACAATTTTTTCTCGCAAATTGTGGTGATGCATTGACACACACTGCTCAGGGAGTGGTGGGGTCACCATCCATGGAGGTGTTCCAGAACTGTGGGGATGTGGCACTGAGGGACGTGGTGATGGGCATGGTGGGGTGGGCTGGGGTTGGATGGGTGATCTTAGAGGTCTTTTCCAACCTTAATGATTCAGTAATAATAACCAGGAAGGACTGGAGCCCAAGTGTCTCAGCACAATCAATCCAAAGACCTTACACACAGAAAAAAAAATCTCATTTCATTGGTTGATATTGAAACTACCGAAAATCCACTACCAAAAATCCACATCCCAGCTCCCAATGAGAAATCCCACCCATGGAGGTGACCCCAATCACCCAGGGCAATAGGATGTCACAGGGGGGTAAATAGGGTGATTGTTAACTCATCAGATCCTGCCTCTTCGGATATGGCCCTTTTCTCAGACATTTTTGTGCATGATGTAGGAGCAACTGAGAGTAATTAGTGTGAGATGGTGGTTGTGGTCACCAAGACCGTCAATAACCCTTGTTTTGGATGGGAATACAGCCTGAGCAGCTTCTAGAAAATGACTCCATCCATCTCCCGTCTGATTCATCTTCCCACATTTCAAAGTTCAGATTATTGCCATCAAAGGAATGGAGTAATTATGCTCTGGGAATACAGGAAAGGAGGAATCCAGCGCTGAGTGCCTCTGTAAGGCAAGGAGCCAGAGCAAGGTGTTGAACGGCAAGCAGGTCGTTGGGATCTGCCCCCATCACTTCCCTTCTGTGGTCTGTTGTCAGAGGATTCTTTCCTTCTTCAATAGAAGAGAAAAGAAATGTCACTCCAGCAATTCAATTCTCTGCTGTGGGTGAAAGGAAGAAGGAAAAGAACAGACGTCTCTTGGAATTCTCCTATTTTACTGGTACCTGTATTCACACATTGCAGAATTCTTTTTTTTTTTTTTTCTTTCTAGCTAGGCATTTTCCTTGGTTTATAAATACGTCATATAAAAGTGCAAGATCATAAAGTTTACAAGTTATGCAAGGGCTGACTTACTGTATAATTACCTTTTTTCGCTCTCGGGCATTTCTGTCTTCAACTGTTACTCTGCAAGATCCAGCGGGCAGCAGAACCAACCAGAAAAATAAAAATAAAAGCTAGAAAAAGGAGGTGGCCTGGTATTTGGTGGCTCAGATCCGACATAAACACTGCCGGGATAAGCAGACGTGCTGGAACGCTGCGGGATATGGGGTCAGGGTGAAAATCCCCTGGTTTTCATATTCTTACACCCCAAACCACAAAAGTGCAAGTTTCTCATCTTCAGCTTGAAACCTCAGAGCTCTTGTAGCCAAAAATGGGACAATTGACAAACAGGAACTCCAACCAAGAAGCGCTGCAGAGAGATTGGCCAGGAAAGGAAAAGTGAAACATTTCCAAATACAGAAATGTGCAAAAGCTTTGCTGCTGAAGACAAGGATAATATTTGCTATGCTATCCTAACCAAATATGCCACTCAGCACTCTCTCCTTTATCACAGTTATTTTAGTGGTGTTGAGTGGGGTCAGGACTAAGTCAAAAATCTACAACTTCTCCTTCCAGACGAAGCTGCTTTCCCAATGAAAATAGTGACTTCACCAAACGTGTCCTAAATGCAGACACTTCGTTAGATGTAGCATTTGCTGCCCACTGTCTTCTTAGCAACTGCTGTGCATAACTAGCTAAAAAAAAAAGAATCCCACTTCCCAGCAGAATTCCCATTGGAAATTTCAGGTGAAACGGCCACATTTTGGCAAAATTGAAAAGTATTCCTATGCAATGTGATGGGTTGTGCCTATAGGAGGAGCAGCTCTCCTACAGAGACCTCCATGATGCTATTAAGAACCAACATGGCCATGAAGTCAGAGTGGAGCACAGCTCGCCAGAGCTTGGTGCAACACCTATTAAAACCAAGAGAAACTCTTAATTAAGGACAGTGCTGGGGACACAGACCCTGTAACTCAGCTGAGTGCCACACACTAAGAAACTGCTTAATTTTACGAAGAAGTTTAAGTGGTGTTGGCTTTGATGGGATGGCAGCACTTGTTTAAGTGTCTCTGCAGCAGACAAATGGATCCAAGCATGGGCTGAAGTCCGCCACTAAACGGCAGTCTTGGAATGATGTATCTGGGAGAAAGAAGCATGTTGGTCTTGCAAAACAGCAGGATCCTTTTGATGCTTCCAAGTCCTCCAAAGGCACCCCATGGTGAAAAGCTTCTATTAGGTTTGACGTGTTAAAGGCATTATGGGGCTGAAGAAGCTCGTTTTTGGTCTTAATGAGTCCTTTTAAATGAAAAGCAAATGCTTAGCTTCACATTTTATGTCGCAGAAGTGCTTGGAGGTTGGAAAAGGAACCATGAATCATAATTTTAAGTTGCAGAATAGGATTTTCTTACTTCCCAAGTAGAGTTTTAGAGCTCTCCAGCGTAAGCAAATACCGCTATTTTTATTTACACTTTAAAATTATAGTGAGGCTTTTGGGAATGAAGACATTTTTCAATAACGTTTTTAGAGCCCTCTTTGCAAATGCACAGCTTCTACAAATAAATTTTACAGCCTCCATCCTGCAGTGCAGAGCCTGACGGGAGGCACAGAAGGAGCCTCCTTTGATCCACGTTGGAACAAATATCACCGGAGACCTGAGGCCCTCCCCAGCTCTGTTAGCGTGTTTGGGGGCTGTAAACATTTTAAGACTGGAGGAGGTTGTTCATTAGGCATTTTGGCTTTGCAGCCCTCTCCTCTGTGAGTTGGAGTGGTGTGTATGTGAGGGAGGGCACACAGAGCTCATCCAATGCTTGGGATAAATAAAGCTTTCATGGTGGATCCATGCACGTAACCAAGAGAAGCAACAAGGGTAAGCACGACACACAAATCCTTCATGGACAAAACAGCCCTGCTAGAGCCGTACGAAATAAGTGTAGGGGTTTGGGCAAACTGGGAGTGTAGACAGAGAAACTGCTCTTGAGCCCATTGCCAGTGCCTTTGTCTTTTTTATTCTTTTTCTGTTGGTTCGGTTAAATTTTCACTCAGTGGGGGAATGGAGAGGGAAAATGTGGTTGTCTTCTGCATTTGGTCTCAGTGAGCTGGCAGCATGTTGGCTGGGCAGGACAAGGTCCATGGGAGTGAAGGGCTGAGGGTTGGGATGGGGGTTGGATATGGAGAGCAGGGAGGCAGGTTGCCCCACGCTGTCTCTGCAGCAATGACCTCAAGGCCCCTACTGCCTCAAAAGTAAACTTTGGAGAAGCAGAGGTAGCTTCCTCACAAGGGAAAAACAAAATACTTATACATATAGGTCAATCCAAACCAGAAAAGGCTCCACTTAGGTTTTATAATCAGAAAAAAAATACAGAACAGTTTTCAAATGAAAGAGAGATTAAATAAATATCGTGTAACCTATTAACATCTAGGAAATAGCCCTACTGCTTCTTCACTTAACAGCAAACACCTCATTTTCTTCACCAGATGGATGCACAGAAACAAAGAAATTGATTTATATTGTTCAAAATTGGGCCTATGTATCTAACTGCTGCAGGATACTGGAGGGAATAATCTCCTGACTGCGAATGCATTTTCATCCATGGGGTAATAACTGTCTCTGGTAAATGTCCAAACGAATGGGAATTCTGCTAGAAGATTTAAGATGTTATAGGTTGTTTTTTTTTTAAACTTGTAAATAGAGACATCTTAAAGTGCTCTTAAAGCTGCTCCATAACAATTAAGAAAGATTTTAAGAGACCACAGCTCCAGGATGTCAGCCTTAGCACTTTAAATAAAATTAATAAGTCTCACTGTTATAGACGTCTTCCTGCTTGAAAAAGCAAGCGAGAGCCACTCATCAACCTGAAAGCCATTAGCAGAGAAGATCGAGGGCCTTTCCTCCCCAGTGCAGTGGGGTAGCAGCACCCTAGTTCAGATTTTGAAGGTTTACATCTTCGGTAGCCCTGTGAGATTATTCAGAACTGCTCTCCTAATTAACGATAGGTGATCTTGATTGAGGACCACACTGATCTCCCTGTGCATTCAGCAAATCTCTCGTATGCAGGACGGACCCTAAGATCAGAAAAAGAGACTTTTTGGGTGCTATTTTAGACTTCTTATGGCTAAACAGGAATAGAAGCATGGGTTAAAGTATTCATTAAAAAGATAATTCAGACACCTTGAGCTTCACAGTGCCACTTTAGGAGCAAAAAGCTTTTGGTCTCCGTGTTGTTCATACACATGCCAGTGAAATAAATGCAAAATAATGCCAAAACGTTTTTGTCTCTCTCTCTTCTTCCAAAAAGGTGAACGGAGCACAGAACATACTTTTTTTAATGCACTCCATGGTTATGTGTTTGTACAGTGATTATAGCACAGGAGGACAACCACTGAGCACTCCGCAGGGCAAGGACGGGATGCAAAATGTGTAATGGATGTTGAGTTGGGTTTGCTCAACCATGGGGACTCCAGGGAGCTGGCACAGTGATTATAGTACAGAAGGACAACCCTGGAGCACTCTGCAGGGCAAGGATGGGATGCAAAATGCATAACTGACACTGAGTTGGGCTTGCTCAACCATGGGGTCTGCTGGGGAAAGCTGCTTTGGAAAAAAAAAAAAAGCTCCTTCTACACAATTGAGAAATATTCCATTCAGGCATGCCAGCATTAACGGGGCATTTCCTTTGGGAAATGATGTCTTCCTCCATGGTAGGGGCCCTGCAAATACAGTCCAGCACGTAACTACATGACAACAAATGAATGCCAGCAGCAAAAGGGCAGGCTAGCAGACTGCAGGTAAAATGCAGCTTCCAACAATTTCTCCTCCCTACACAACCCATTCATTAGCCAATAGCAATGACTTCTGACCTTGCTATATTTTAGTATACCAATATTGGCCTTCTGTAATGCATGGATGTGCAAAGCGTCCGCTAAGTGGAAGAAATGCAGAGCCGCCCAAAGGTGCACATGGGATGCAGAAGCACAGCTTTGGAGCACCACACTTGCAAGGCACCTGCATGGAGAGGATGCCTTGTGGGGAAGAGCTGCCTGGAAAGTCTGTGTCACTGCTTCAAAACCTGCTGCACTTGGAAGCTCCGGCCCGAATCCCAGGATGAGTGGAAGAAAATTCCATGGCTTTTGCTGCATGGTGGTTGGTCTCTGAGATTATGGGGCCACAGTGCAGCAGAGAGGGCAGATTCAGTGGAGATGAACAGTCAGCCTACGGAACAGAAGGAAGGTGGTGATGAGGTCAGAGTTCACAGCCGTGACTTTGCCCTTTTGTGTTCATGACTGGGAGGCTCAGGTTGGCTATCAGGAAAAATGTCTTCTCAGAAAGAGTGGCAATGCACTGGAACAGGCTGCCCGGGGAGGTGGTGGAGTCACCATCCCTAGGAGTGTTCAAGAAAATGGTGGATGTGGCACTTGGGGACATGGTGGGGGTGCATCGGGGTTGGACTTGGGGTTCTTTTGGTGATCTTGGTGGTCTTTTCCAACCTAAACGATTCTGTGATTCTATGATGAGTAGGACTGTGTTTGGATGCCTCCTGCAGAGCATGAATCAGGTGGAGAACGTGTGGTCTGAAGTTATATTCCAGAAATACTCTCTGATAAGGCCATTTATTGGCCTCTTAAAACTGAACATTCTGTGGTCTATTTCATAGAGTTTCCTAAAACACTTATTTTCCCAGTTAACTTTTATGCATGAGCAAATATATGGGAACATATATGAGACGCCATCAGGATTTTGTGCAGCCATCAGCTGTAACTGGAGAGGGGTGTGAAGCTGCAAACTTTAATGGAGGGAGCCACAGGGAATTCCACTGCTTGCAATGTGGCCCTGCGCTGAGGAAAGAAAGGAAGATCCCTGGGCTCGAGTCGTGCTAGTGAATGTGAAAGGAATGGAGGAGAAATGGGTCTGGCACAGTTTCTGCTCCTGCTCCCACAGACCTAATGATAGCTTGGGGTGGTACCTTCTGTTCCATGCATTTTGGGCAAGGATCTCTGCAGGGGGATTTTCAAAGGGTCAGTGGTCCTCTTTGAACAACTCAGTGTAAAGCAGCACATGATAAAACCCATAAATATGAAGAGATTCTACTCCACCAAAGACTGCTGTAGCCCCTCAGTGGAGCAAAATCCATGCACAGACTGATGAAATCCTGTAGCAATGCCCAACAAAACCATATTTCATCTGTGGTATTGAGTAGAAGCATGGGGCAACCCTTTTACATATGGATATTTGTTACAAAGTGCCCCTCAGCTTATTTTTTTCTCCTCTTTGTTCCAAAGAGTGAGGTACCACTGCATCAATTCCTCAAAAAGAAAAAAGAAAAAAGGAACTTTTTGCCTTTCTGTCCACCTTTGGCCTTCTGGAGTTACTGGGGCACTCACAGCACCATCACAGATTTATAGGGCAGACGAACGTTGTTAAACAATCCAGAATAAGTTCATCTTTGAATGGATTTCAGACCACAAGAATTTTGAAGTCTCACTAACAGGGATTTTTTTCTTAAGGCTTGTTCAAAATTAAAAGCGTTTTTATGCCAATTTAAATAGGGACTTGGAGATAAAATTCCATCCAAAATATGCTACGTCTCTGGACTCCCCAAAATGGGTTGGTTATTCTAAGTGAAATGTTACGTGTTGAACAAGATAGGCTTGTGCAGAGAATACACATTCCCTGTACCAGACTAAACATTGAAATACAGGGAGGTTTGTTCTATATAAATTCCTGGTAAAGATTAATGTTAAGTGAAGAGATAAGCTTATAGTGCATAAGATGCAATCTGAATTTAACAGCTGAAAGGAAGAAAGTTCTGGGCTCATTATCATAGGAGTGCATCTCAGTGAAACGTTACCTTGTTTTGGAGATAATTTTCTAGAGAGACTGCAAAATTTATCAGGAGTTGTAACATTTTAGGATCATTGGACTAGCTGGGCTTCGGGGGTCCCTTCCAAATGAACTCTATGTTCTATATTCTGTGTTCTGTGTTCTATGTTCTATATAAGTGATTGCTGTTCTGCACTGGCACTGGTGAGGCCCCTCACTACAAGAAACACATTGAGGCCCCGGAGTGTGTCCAGAAAAGGGCAATGGAGCCCTGAGGGCTCTGGAGTGCAGTGCTATGGGGAGAGGCTGAGGGAAATGGGATGGCTCCACCTGGAGAAGGCTCAAGGGAGACCTTATTGCTCTCTACAGCTCCCTGAAAGGAGGTTGTGGTGAAGTGGTTGTTGGCCTCCATTCCCAGGTAACAGCGATAGGGAATGGCTTCACGTTGTGTGAGGGAAGGGTCAGGTCGAAAAATTTCTCCTGCAGGAGAATGGACTGGCACTGGGATGGGCTGCCCAGGGAGGTGGTGGGGCCATTGCCCCTGGTGTTCAAGAAGCATTCAGATGAGGTACTAAGGGACGTGGCTTAGTGGGGAAATAACTGGTGGTAGGTGGATGGTAGGACTGGGTGATCTTGGAGGTCTACTCCATGGTTCTATGTTTATTCTATGTTCCATACTATATTTCAACACATGAAATGTTCATCAGAGCTGTCTTTACGACTTCTTCACCTCTCATATTTAGATTCAGCACTTGAGGAAACGGAGCAATGGAACAAGCAGGAGAAAAGCTGCAGAGCTAGACCTGAAACATTCAGAGCTCAGTGTGAGAAAACAACAATTAGAACGGAAATCGTATTGCTGTAGTTCTCTGTGTGGTGCTCTATGGGTTGTAGTTTGAGCTGTATGCACTGGTTCAGTCTTAAGCAAATCCAGTGCTGGCACAAAGCAGGACCTCAGCTCCCACCCCTGCCTGGGACTGAGGGGCCGTTTCAGGGTGACTCAGAGGAGCTACAGAAGCCAAGTGTGGGCTGTAGGCAAATGCACAGGTGCTTCTCACCCCCAGCCCCTTCCTGGAAGTGCACAGTGCTTTGCATCATGTCTCTGCCCTTGGTAGGCACTACACCAATGCAACCTTTGGGAGCCCTTCTTTCCCAGATTCAGACCCAACATTGTTCCAAGCTCAGCCCACTGCCTGAATGATGCCCAGAAGCTTCTGTAGTTATGATTCCGATCCCAGCGTTGCAGTCAGGCTTCACTACAATCATTGCTATTGTTCTGGAGTTCCAGGGGCCAATAGAAGGGTTTTCTGCAAGACGAATTTGTTTTCTTCAGTAAGCAGTATTTTTTGCCATACAGTGCATCAATACACAAGCCAACAGCAGGGCAGGTTGAAACGCAGCTTTTAAGTGGTTTGCTCCTTCTTTCCCTCAAAATAAGGACAAAAATGAAAACCATACTTAGATTGCGGTGCAACGGTGCAGCAGACACTTCTTGTGATCCAAGAGGAGCAAAACATTAACTTGACTTTTTCAATGGGTTGATTAAAGTGTTAACTCTTGTGAGGCTCTCTGTACATGCACAAATAGAAAAAGGGGGCATTTCTAAACCAGCACAAATGAAAAGGAAACCTATTGGAGTGTGGGGAGGATGAGATCATCTCAATTCCTTCCGTGCTGTTCAAAGTTTTTCCTCTATTCAATGCATTCTACCACTTCAGCTCCAAATGTATTTCCCTTAAAGTCATTGGCTGCCATTTGAGGAATAAATGCAAAGGAAGAAGGGTTGCTTAAGTATTCAGCTTCTTTTTTTTTTTTTTTGGTCTTTTCCTGTTGGAATATAAACTGAAATTAGATTTTGCCTCTAGTGAAATAATGTATTAATTTTAAAGGCCATTTGGTTCTTTTATCAAAATAGCAATTTCAGAGTAATCAGACTTGAATCATTTGATTCCAGTGTGAGATGGATAGCCCTGCCTACTGAAATAACACATGACCATTCAAAGTGGTAATTTTGAGCTGCTCCTCCCTGATGCAGTCCTCACCAGTCACTATCAATACAAGCCAGCATCAATACCAGCCAATAAAATGTCAGTTCTTTCATGGCCCAACCAATTGTTTTCTTGTGAGGCTGCTACATGATGGGGTTGAAAATAAGCAGCTGTCAACCTGGGAGCAGTAAGAGGACATCAGACCTTCTTGCACTGCCAGTAGATGGTACTGGTTCCAATAGCCTTTCATCACTTGATCCAACCTTAAACTTAGAAGCGCAAGGCTGCTCAGCTTATTCCCTGGGAGATCCATCTTGATTTTTTCTGTATATTTATTGCATTTTTTCTCTGAATGGGAAGCTGAACATGTCTTCGGACTGGGCACCCAAGGGACACCAGGTCTACCCAAGGGACGCCAAGTCTGTCCAAGGGAATGCCAAGCTCTAACTTGCTGCTTTCCATCAATCATGTTTTAGGAGAGTTTCATTTTGGTTACAGCTCGGGCATTACTTGGAATAAGTCTCTCCCTGAACAGAAACAGCACGTGCCTCCAGGGAAAAGAGTGAACGCACATGGTGGGATTCGCTCTGCAAGCTGGTGCTGTGTTATGGGGTAAGAAATTCTGTTCCAGCATGAACTTGACCTCCTTCTCACATAAAATAGACCAGAAATGTTACAGGAGTGGGCAGCAGACTTCTTAATATCCCCCCAGACTCCAGCAAGCTGACAACAGCATATGCCCCAAGCCTCGAAGCGCTGCGTGCTTCAAACTGCATCGTTTTCTCTGCGGAGATACAGGAGTTAAACATATCCGTTACCTCAAACGACCTTTGCAGGAGGCTGAATCATTTGCATTTTGATGCACTGGCACTTTCTAAGCCAAAGAGACATGAGAATTTTTATCACCTTCAACAACTGCGTTGCCAGGGGCAACGTGCATAAATCTGCTCCCCAGCATCGGCCTCAGCATGCAGCAGAGGGCGGTGTTTGTGTGTGAAAAATGCATATTTATGCAAAAAATTACAAAATCTCACTCGAACCTTGGGCAAAATTTGGGGTCTGAGGCTTACTGTTTATTGCTAATTGCCATGGCAACCGTATCAATCCAAAGCACATGTTAATCTGTTTGTAAGTACCCCTGCGTGTGAACCTGAGTTGTTGGGATGCTATTGGGAAAACACAGGCAGTGTGTTTTAACTCATGCTGGATAATCCCCGTCCCAGAGGACAGTGATTTAAAAACACACCTCCTGATGCACTGCTGCTGTCCTCCTTGATAACACAGCTTTCTCTGTCTCCAGTTCCTCAGGATACTGCCTGCCCTCATTCTAAAAGGAAATCTGTGCGTGGAAAACAGCCCCTTAGATTTACATTGGGATGAGAAAACCAAGGTAGAGTGAAATTCTTGGCACTCATTTCCTTGTGAAGCTTCTTCAGTGTCGGCCATGAAGCTTCAGCCCAGTGTCAAACGATGCTCTGCTACTGGTCTTGATGCCATTGGCTGTTATAGAAAACAAAGTTATCCACTGTTTTGTGCCCATTTTAACATGAGAACAAGATGCTGGGGGAATCCCAGAGCAGGCCTCGAGGATGGCTCTTGTCAGCCTTTGGGGAGTCCTGCAGGATGTTGTGTCTGGTCTCCTACTTCCTCCCCACGTATAATGATGGGGTTGATGTCTTCCCACGTTTCAAGTGTTTGTGGAGCTTGTGGAAGGAGAGGTTGGTGCCCGCAGAGGCAGTGGGCACCGTGGCAGCTGGGTGCCAGACAATTCAATGTTCTGTTTCTGGATTTAGGAGGAAACTCTCCGACAAATTAGACAAGAAAATGACATGTTGCAAGAAATAGTGGAGCTGCTGGTAGGCTGATGGCATCCCTATTTCACTTCTGAGCAGTGTGATGCTTTTTTTGGCTGGGCTTTTACAAGAGGGAGAAGCACTGCATCTCAGGGATGGGAGCAGCAGCAGGGAGCTGCCCTGCAGAATGATACCACATGTAAACCATGGAATCACAGAATGGTTTGAGTTGGAAGGGCCCTTTAAAGTCATCTGCTCCCACTCCCAGTAATAAATAGGGACACCCACAGCTCCATCAGTGCTCGGAGCCCCATCCAGCCTGACCTTGAGCGTCTCCAAGGACATCCACCACCTCTCTGGGCAGCACCCCTGGCTGCTGGTAGCATCATTTCAGCACTGATCCTGCCCCTGTTAACCTATTACTGCTGTGGGTCTCTGAGCAATAGGAATAAAGCATAAAGAAGCTTTGCCTTGTGGCTACGTGCAGTAAACTCAGTAGTTAGCTGTAGCTGACAACAGCAAGGTGAGCTCACTGTCTATTTTTTGTTGAGTAAACATCTTGAATAACTTCATTATGTCAAATAGGAACCCTTATGGTCATGTGCTGCTTTGGTTTTAAATAAACCTCCTTGAATGAGAGGGTAAGAGGTGGTGGGGTGATAAAAAGGCTGCCAGGAAAACCAAAACTTTCTCAGAATAAAGAGGAGGAAAAAAAAGTAGAAGGGAGAAAAGAGATTAAACCCTGTTGCTGAAGCACTGAATGGAGTATACATGGCAATAGAATCAGACTGGGAAGCCAAGCACCAAATGGGCTTCCTCTGACAATAAACTTCTTGCAGCATCCCTGGCTATGGAAGGAGCTTTATGCTGCACCAAACAAGCTCCTCTCTGGATATAATTATGTGATGCCTGATAGGCTGCAGTGACCCAAAGCGTGTGGTTGGGCTGTCTGGACCTCAGGTGTCAGTGCTGTTTGTAAGAGAGATTCTATGCTTTTTATCATCTGTGTTCTGGAGAGCAAAGAGGATCATTGGCACTGGCAATAGAGCCAGAAGGTCCAACAGTGGGTCTGCTTTCAGCAAAACCTGCTGGAAGCAAAGGCAGACCTTGCTCCTTTCTTTCCTACGAAGGTCTGCAGATGTGGGTATATGCTGAGAAGGTCTGCTTTTATTACTTGGACTGAATTTGATGCTGTTTGTGGAGGTAGGGAGGAGTATTCTGGTTTAGGTTCAGCTTCCCGCACAGGGCTAAGGGTACAAAGGACAAGAGTGAGACCCACATCATTCCTTGCTATGGAAACTCCTTTCTCATCACGCAGCATCTGCTGTTCCAACCACTCAAAAGTGCAAGGGGAGATTTCCCATCTGGGCTCAGAAGTGCTGAGCTGCCTCATATGATGCTCAGCACTGTGCACTGCTCTGCCCTGCGCCCATCAGTGCTACAGCTACAGCACTTTGCACTGGAATATGCATTCTTCCCTTCCCTTTCCTTCCCTTCCCTTCCTTCTCTCCTTCCTTTCCTTTCCTTCCTTCTCTCCTTCCTTCCTTCTCTCCTTCCTTTCCTTTCCTTCCTTCCTTCCTTCTCTCCTTCCTTTCCTTTCCTTCCTTCCTTCTCTCCTTCCTTTCCTTTCCTTCCTTCTCTCCTTCCTTCCCTTTCCTTCCTTCTCTCCTTCCTTCCCTTTCCTTCCTTCT
>NW_024962297.1:576889-630709 GCF_019238085.1 Lagopus leucura
TCCTTCCCTTTCCTTCCTTCTCTCCTTCCTTCCCTTTCCTTCCTTCTTTTCTTTCCTTCTCTCCTTCCTTCCTTCTCTCTTTTCTTTCCTTTCCTTCCTTCTCTCCTTCCTTTCCTTCTTTTCCTTCCTTCTCTCCTTCCTTTCTTCTCTCCTTCCTTTCCTTCTCTTCTCCTTCCTTCCTTCCTTTCTTCTTTTCCTCCTTCTCTCCTTCCTTTCCTTCCTTCTCTCCTTCCTTCATTTCCTTCCCTGAAGTTCTGTCATGCTTTCAGCCCCAAGCTACCATCAGCTGATGCTGCTTATCAGGAATACAAAAAAGAAAACAAACAAACAAACAAACAACCCAAACAAGACAACCCCAAAATCTCGAGGGGTTCTTGCTGTCCGTAACAACAAACAAGAGGCACCCCATTCCTTCTCCTCTTTCCCCCATGGAGATCAGGAATGTGCATGGGGCTGTGGTGTCCTAGGCTGAGCCTCACCTACAGCTGCCTCTGGATGTGATGAATCGGCATCGCCTTCAGTTATTGACTGCTTCGCGAATTGCTATTGAGCAAGCAAGGAAGTGATAATTGCTGCTTTCGTTCCTTTTCTTGTGACGATGCAGGCTGCCACTGAAGGACTGAAGTCCTCAAGGATTCCTCTTTCTCTCTTTTAATTTAAAGCATAAAGTCATTTTAGTTAAGTGCAGTTACGTACAGAAACCTGCGGCAAAATCATATGACAGCTCCGCATGCAGATTGGAAAAAAAATTAAAATGTTAGAAATGTTCTTGGAAACTCCCAGGGAAAAACCGGAGCTGGTTTAACAAGTCACAGGTGGGATTTCGTTAATGGGTGTCATAATCGCTGTGCAACTCGTGGCCAATCTACAACAATTGCTGCACTTCGCAGCTGCATGAAGCGCCGCTTGTGATTTTGGCTCCCTTGCCAGCATGTGGTCGGGATTGGGAGCATTGCAGCAATCGCCGAACGGTGCTAATTAATGACAGCCAGGGGGGGTTGGCGAGGCTCTTCCCCTGCTGTGCAGGGTCGTTGGTTCACGGGAATGAAACCGAAGGGCATTTCGGACCCGTCCTTCGGGTTTCGTTGTGTTCTTCCACGTGGTTCAACCTTCGGGCGGATGGTCCTGAGCCCTGCGGCAAAATCCCTCTTCCGAGGCTGAGCGGGCTCAGTCCCAGCGAGCTGCGGGGCAGGAAGCTCTGTTTCCTGAGATTGGAAGGAATGCATTTCAGAACTGCCTGGCTCTTAGTGGGATTTAGCCGCTGTTGAGTGCTTTCTCGGCAGGAGCTTCAGAGGAAAACGCAGACACCAGCAGTGGGTGCCAGGTGAGCTTGGCCACGGTGCTGCCTTGGGGCTGGTGGGCTGGTTCCCACGTGGACCTCAGTGCAAAAGGGTTGCGAGCCCACCTGCACGATGTTCCTCTCCCGAGGTTCTCTGCCTTTTGCATTAGATGAGGAGAAATGCGTTTCCCTCTCCCCCTGTCCGCTTTGGTTATTCACTCGGTGTACAAAGATGAGAGGTGATGGCCTCGCGTTGCACCAGGGGAGAGCCGGGTTGGATATTGGGAACGGTTTCTTCTGCCAAGGAGTGGTGATGCATTGGCCCACGCTGCCGATGTGGGGTCACCGTACCTGGAGGTGTTCCAGAGCTGTGGGGACGTGGCGCTGAGGGATGCGGGCAGTGGCACGGTGGGGGTTGGAGGTGGTGGTCAGGACGTCTTTACCAGCCTTAATGATTCCATGAAAATGCATAGGGGAGAGCCGGGCGGATGGATGACCGCCCCAATGCGTCCTGCACCCGAACAGTGCTCCGTTAAGAAACGTTTTGCACCGTTGTGCTGAGATACTGCAACCGTACAGAAACCACAGAAGTGCAATAGGAAGACATTAATGCTTTTACCAGCAGCGTGTAAACCTTGGCACTTATTTTTAACTAAGCTCCAGGTAACTTTAATTCTCCGTTTATGAAGTGTTCAGTATGAGAAGTTGTACCTGTGTCTGGTGACTCTGAAAGGGTGAGCTGGGTGCTGTGAGAGGAGATGCCCTACAAGTGATAACCTTACAAGGCAGCGGGGAACCTCTATTTTGTTGCTAATGGGTTTAAATTACCCAACATTATCATCGCTGCAGTTGCCTGACGCTAATTTCTTTTAAAATACAGGAATTTAAAACAATAAGCCAATAAAAGGTTTGCTCATTAAATATGTTAGCTAAGGTAAGGAGTTGGCACATGGAGAGTCTACCGACAACATACAAATGGCTGTCGAAGCTCCTCTGTGCCAGGAGTACGTGGCTATGCTGTCAAATTGGGGACCCCAGTACTTTGCCTTCTGGGTCCCACGTGAGGCCATGCTGTGTGCTGTGAAATCTGCATCTTTGCCCGCTTGAAGCAGTGGAGGATTAGGGCTGCAGTCTTTGCATGGGATGTTGATTCAGAGTTTTACCCGTGCCTTGGAAGACGATATCCAAAGGGCTCTGGGTGTCTGGGGACCCTTTCTGCAAACTTTCTCTAGAGGTGTAAGAAATTCTTGCTTGTGTGTGAGGATTTCAGCAGTTTTTCTTATGATTCTGGCTATCTGTGACTATTGCCACCTGTTCTTCAGTAGCTCCAAGCCATCTTACACCACAAACATGGAAAAGCATCCTTTTACTGAGGGCTCTAGCATCTCGTTAGGTACCAGCAGGTCTCACTGGCTGCCAAGCAGTGCTGTCTGTGTCACTCCACATTTTCTCTGGAAGTTTAGTGAAGCTGTAGAAGCAATGAAACGTGGAAGAACACCAGCTCTACTTGTTTTCAGCTACAAAACACAATAGATTAAAGCCAGATCTAACTTTAAAAGGTTAAGAATGAGCTCCTAGTTGGAAATTAGATTTTTTTTTTCCTCTCTCTTTAAATCACCACCAACGAGGCTGCGGAGTGTTCATCTATTGGGGGCAATAGAAAGGAGAAGGCTTTGCTGTCTTGGATAGCAAAGTGGGCCTCATAGCCCTGGAAATTCCCCTCACACCTTGTAGTCAGAAGGAGGCCATGCTTTGCTTGGCAGCCTTGTAGAAGCAGTGAATGCACTGAGTGATTTATTTCTGTCATAGTGCTGTGACTGGCTGTTTGAATCAAGAGAACAATCTTCCCACTGCTTGAGCTGCAATCCAGCATCATTAATAAATAGCACTGGTAAGAAAGTCAAGTGGCTAAATTGTCAGCTCCTGTTTGGAATCTGCCCTGATTAAAATATCCATTAGTGTAAATTGTATTTTTATGGTTAACCCACTGCGCTAAATACAAAACTGCATTAAGTTATTATATTGTATGTAGCCACTAAATTGAATTACCTGGTGCATCTGTTAGCAAACTATAAAACCTGAAGAGTTTGGCAATCATTATTTAGTTTGTGTGCTTTAAGTCTTTCTTTTGACTGTGGGGCTTTGCTTTGTAGAAATACACCCCTCTGCATTTCAACGGGGTTGTATAGTGCTGAAAACCAGATTTAAGAACATTGCCTTGTTAACTTTTCTGCACTCACGGCCGTGATTTCTTTCTTTTAAACTGTGGGTGCTCTAATGCCAGAAGATTCGGTGTGCTTTTTATGTGAAAGATATGTTTAAAATTGCAAAAAAAAAACCCCAAAAAAACAACACCTTTTAAGTTTCCCTGCCTGTTCAGATTCATTCTGACAGCTCAGCTCCCATTGAATGACTTAGCTGGCTCTTCCACCTGCTAACCAAGAGAGTGACTTGACCCCACGGCACCTGTGTGCATTGAAAAGCCTCTTGAATTCTCACTCAGGAGGAAAGTGTGGTTCTCATTACCACTGCAGGGTTGTGCCTGTGTAAGAGCAGCAGGAGGACCTGGGCTGGTTCCGTATACGCGGGGTGGAGAAGGTGATGGTGTGGGAGATGCTGATCTGGGCCTGGAAGGTGTGTGAGCTCTGTTGTTGTGCTGGGCATGAAGCTTTAAATCTGTGAAATGAATCACAGAATCATTAAGGTTGGAAAAGATCTCTAAAATCATCTAGTCAAGCTGTCACCTACCACTAAACCACGTCCATAATCCCTATGGCCACCCTTTCCTTAAACACCTCCAGGATGGTGACCCCATCACCTCCCCGTGCAGCTTGTCTCAATGCATCACTGCTCTTTCTGAGAAGTATTTCCTAACACCCAACATGGCAATCTCCTGGCACAACTTGGGGCCATCTCCTCCCATCCTATTGTTGTTACCTGGGAGCAGAGGCCAACCCTCACCTCGCCACAGCTTTCAGGCAGTTGTACAGGGCAATAGTGTCTCCCTGGAGCCTCCTCTTCTCCAGGCTGACCCATTCCGTTCCCCCAGCTGCTCCCTATTAAGAGCTGTGCTCCAGACCCCTCATAGATCCATTGCTCTTCTCTGGACACACTTCTGGACCTGGAGAGGGGCAACAAAGCTGGTGAAGACTCTGCTTTTACATGATTCCTTTCTCCCATATAGAGCCATAATGAGCTTCATGGGGTTTATAGGAACGTTGGATGCTGTGTTATTTAAACCTTCAATGAATAATGTAGTCTGTGCCTTAAGGTTAAGAGATTATTGACCAGGAGCATCAATGGGCTGCACTGGCAACATCCTGAGTAGTGAGATTGGGGCTTTGGCCCATTGCTGATGGTGCTGTACTGGGAAGCAAAAGCAGCAGCACCGACTCTGTCTTAGCCTGAAATTCCCAGATGCCAGCAACTTCTTGAGATATTCACAACTACTAAATTTGCACTAAAAACAAACAAAACTGCTGACTGAGCCTGCTGATTGCACTACTTAGAGCACAGTTTTACTTTTTCTTCCTCTTCTCTCCTGAAGAGCTGATGCTTGATGCAGAGAGCTGGATCTATCTCCACTCCTGAATCATCACTACCATTGTTGCCCACGCCAGCTGCAGAACTCTTGCTGTCAATGATCCTGAGCCAGTTTATTCCCTCCTCCCTCTAAGCCTGCAAGGCTGGAAGGAAGAACAAATCCTTTTTCTCCCTGCCAATAGAGACAATTCTGTACAGTGTGTGAAGACTTGGGGGTTGGATGATGATGATCCTTGAGGTCCCTTCCAAATCGAGCCATTCTATGGTTCTTTTACTTGAAGTCTACTATTTCTGTTTTTAATCAGGGGTCGTACTTCAGCCTTCTACTCCATCTGGTACAACTGAATGCCATGGGAATGGGCTGGGAGATAAGGCTGAGCAGGTTCATCTGTGGGTATGGTCTTCATCAGTGACCTGGATGAAGGAATAAAGTCCGCTCTCGGAAGCTTGCTGATGATACAATGCTGGGAGGAGTGGCTGACACACCAGAAGGCTGTGCTGTGCAGCAGGACCTGGACAGACTGGAGAGCTGGGCAGGGAGGAACCTGATGAGATTTGAGTGTAGTTGAGCAAGTGTAGAGTCTTGTGAATGGGGGGGAATGACCTCATGCATCAGTACAGGTTGGAGGCTGATCTGCTGGAGAGGAGCTCTGCTGAGGAGGATCCAGGTATGCTGGAGGGTGATGAGATTGCTGTGAGCCAGCAGTGTGCCTTGGTGGCCAAGAAGGCCAGTGGTGTCCTGAGATGCAGCTGCCAGCAAGTTGAGGGAGGTGAGCAAGTCTGCCTTCAGAATACTGTGTCCAATTCTGTCCAATTCTGAGATCCCCAGCTGGAAAAAGACAGATCTCCTAGGAGTCCAACGAAGAGCACAGAGATGAAGGGCCCAGAGCATCTCCTTTGTGAGGAAAGGCTGTGCAACCTGGGCCTGCTCAGCCTGAGGAAAAGAAGACTGAGAGGATCTGACTCACGTTTATAAATATTTAAAGAGAGGTGGGAAGCAAATGGATGAGGCCAGGCTCTTCTTGGTGGCATGTAGTGATAGAGAAAACTTGGACGCTGCATGTTAGTATGGAACATTCTGAAGAGCTTCTGCACAGTATGGGGGATGGAGCACTGGAACAGGTTGCCCATGGAGGCTGTGGATGCCCCATCCCTGCAGGCATTCAAGGCCAGGCTGGATGTGGCTCTGGGCAGCCTGGGCTGCTGGTTGGAGACCTGCACGCAGCAGGGGGTTGGAACTGGATGATCCCTGTGGTCATTTTCAACCCAGGCCATTCCATGATTCTACGATCTTTCAATGAACAATGTTCCTCTTGCTAGTTATTAGCTGATCATTGGTGACACTGATTCAGGTGGCTAACAAAGCTGTTATTGCACAGGCGCTGTAGGAAAAGACTGAGAGAGCAGACACATGAAAGGTAACAAGGAGCTTGTTGGCTGTGCTGTATTTAATAGAAGAAACAACAACAACAAAATTATTCACTAGTAAACGTCTCATTTCTGCTGCATCTGCCTCTGTTGAAAGGATCAGCTGCAGTCTAGTGACTATCATGGTTAATAGACAGCATTGGCAGACACCATCTTTGATTTGAATAGAGAGAACAGTCTTGAATTCTATTAGAAGCGTGTTTTCAGCTACCTTGAGCTTACTTAAATATGAGAAATGAAGCTCACACCTTCTCAATTGCCAGTGGCTGCTCCTGTGATATCCTGCAGGACAGCAGCTGAATACCAAGCTTTGCAGGCTGAGGGAAAGTGGCAGGGGGCTATCCTTATTATATCTTTATTTTTCATATATATGTATAATTATATATTTTTAATGTAGCTGCAGATGCATGTGATAATGTTTTAGAAGGCACTGAGTTAGGAGAATTATGCCTAGGTGAAACAATTACAGAATGGATGCAAAGTTGATTAGAGAGCCAGATCTGTGGGATAATTATGATTTCTTGTCAAAGTGGGAGAGTGTATGGAGTGGGGCTTTATGAGGGCCTGCCCTGCTTCTGGTGACATCAACTATTTTAATTAACGAGAGCATGCAAATTTAATAATTTGCAGATGGCACAAAGCTGAGATGGGCTCTCAGGCCATTAGAGGGAAGGATTAGAATTCCAAATGACAATGGCAAAATGGAAAAATCAGAAAGTAATCCAATCAGGGCACAAATAAATTCTAAATATAGTCAGGAATGGTGAAATGCACGCACGTGAGTGGGGCTGGGCAGGCTGTCACCTGTCTGCAAGGCATCAGCGCTGGGCTGCGTGCGGTGCAGGCTGTGAGACGCGTGGAGCCAACGTGTGCTGCTCTTAAGCAGGAGGTTTTGGTGTCTCAGAGCCACAGCAGGGTGAGAGCTTAGAGGAAAAGCAGCAGGAATGATTGGAGGGGTAGGAAACGGGACTTGCAAAGAAAGATAGGGAATGCTTAAGCTATAACAAAGTGTTTGCATCCTCCACGTGTGAGTATTGATACCATTGCAAAGGGCAAAGAATATGATCTGGATCTGACCTTCACGGCAGGTCTTGAAATGCTGGTAAGAGGTGGGTAGATATTGTGGATGTATTGTTTCTGTAACCTCCATTTCCTAAATAGAAGGGCACCTGATGGAAGAAGTGGAAGCCAAAGAAGGAAGAGTAGCATCCTCCTTAATTCTATACCCACTTCATTTGGAGATCTGCATTTAATCCCAAAGCCCTGAGGTGATCCTTTCAGTATCACCCAGTGCCTTGGTGTTGGATGCAGCCTTGCACAGGTCCCCTTGACCAGAGCTTTTCTTGCAATTATGCATGTTGGGAGATCTGTTGCTTGTTCCCAAACTGGTGAACAAAACCACTATTTAATCTGTGGGCCAGCATTCTTCTGTTTGGAAAATGGAGATGATAACAGAGGGAAAGGGACAGAAATCCAATAATATCTTATCAAGCATTCAAACTCTATAGCAGCGAGTGTCATAGAAAACACTCTGAGGAAATAAACAGATTTCTGTCTTTGGAGCAGATGTTGAAATAATTACAGTAAATAAGGCACGAGGCCACTTAGTGAACAGCAAGAGTGGGATGGGCTTCTGGGTTGTTGCTCACTGCCTCACGGTGGTGCTTGTGAGGGAGCCAGAGGGCCTGGGGACAGCAGGAGGGCCATGGGATGCCCTATGGGAGTCCTGCTGTAACATTTAAGCTGTTATGATGGAATACTTCTGTATGAGGACAGGCTGAGAGAGCTGGGCTGTGCAGCCCCTCCAGGGAGACCTACAGCAGTGTGTCAGTGTATAAAGGGGCTGTAAGAAGGAGGGGGGACTTATTCTTCAGCAGGGTCTGTTGTGATGGGACAGGAGGAAATGGTTTCAAACTAAAAGAGGAGAGATTTGAATTGGGTATAAGAAAGAAGTGTTTACGATAAAGGTGGTGAAGCACTGAAATGTGTTGCCCAGGGAGGTGGTGATGCTCATCCCTGCAAACAGCCAGGGTGAGGCTGGAGGGGCTGTGAGCACTGATGGAGCTGTGGGTGTCCCTGCTCACTGCTGGGAGTTGGACCAGATGGCCTTTAAAGGCTCCGTCCAATTCAAGCAGTGCTGTGATTATAGTGTTCGTGGGCACCATAAGAGAATTGTTGATGACAGAAGTTCATCTTTGCTATGCCTTCTTTTCCAGGAACATTTTGTTCAAATTTTGACTGTATCTACAGTCTTGCCTCTTTTTCCCTCATTCCCAAATCCATCCTACAATGAAAGTGAAATAATCCCCATGCTGGCAAATTGATCGCAGTGAGCCTTGGGATCCTGCTGCATCTTAGTGCTGCAGTCAGCACTGAAATCCTACCTAACCTCTGGTTCAAAACCTGACACAAGCTCTCTTTTAATCCATAACAATTTTGTTCCTGTGCTTTAGCAAAACTTAGGGCATTGCAAGGTCTGCTCTTTATTGCATCGTGTCTCTTCTGCATTAAGTGAAATGGGTTGATGACTTAGGTGATCCTGGTGGCCTTTCCAAACTGAATGGTTTTATGATTCTGTGAATCCACAACGAGTGTGAAAAGGAAAATAAAACTACGTGAGTTTATCAGTATTGTGTTCATGCTTGCTGCTTAAATACAATGGAATGCATTTGATACATTCCAGAAGGATCCTTACAGCAAAAGGTAACTTAGCTAAGAGGCTTCTCAGCAGATCCTTGGTAAGAGAATTTGTGAAGATCTGTGTGGTCTGTATGAATGTGGAGAGCTGAGAGATGGAAAATCCACACTGACTTTTGCTGTCCCAGGTGTTCAGCTTTACAGCAGGGATGTTTCTAGCAGTGCGAATCCCGCATCGTAAGCCCACAGTAAGTGTGGCATCAAAGGCGGGCTGAGAAAGTTATGACAAGTGGTGACTACATTACTGTGTGCTTTAGCAACTTCTTTTCCAAGGTCTGAAAAAAAGCTTAGAGTTGCTTCAGTCTCCCTCTGTATGGGCACAGCTCTCTGCTTTTTACCCATGTTCTGGATTTCACTGCAAGGAGAACGTGCAGCAGTGATGGCATAAACCTTGTTTCTGTAGGGAATCTTGCTAATAAATATCATGGCAGTGCACAGCAGTTTGAAAAGCCACCAGGACCACAGCCCTATACTTTAATTCTGTCTTTCCCTGCTGCTGGCGGGACTTGTCAGATTCTGCTATGCACAGCCACGTGTTGGGGCACGATGGTGCCTTGGGCTCCCAGGCTCTGTAAGGCCAAGTGCTAACAAATAGAAGAAACACAGAGGTTT
Organism: Lagopus leucura; assembly: GCF_019238085.1. NCBI lineage: Eukaryota > Metazoa > Chordata > Aves > Galliformes > Phasianidae > Lagopus > Lagopus leucura. The sequence continues at coordinate 586,449 of NW_024962297.1, forward strand.
GCCTCCTGGGTATGTATGCTCCATAAACAAACAAACAAACAAAAAATACAGAAAGGCATGAAAATAAGCCAGGAGCTCTATAACTAACATAGCACCAATCATAGAATCATAATCCAGTGCTTGCTTACCGGTTAGACCGGGACCTGTCTTTGTGTTGCTGCCATTAGGTGTACATGTATGTATAAAGGTACTGCTGGAGGCTTGGATTCCTTCTTCAGCACCTGTCTCTTTTTTGCTTCAATCACCCCAGGGGCAAAGCTCTTGTTTCATGTCAAGAACCAAGAATTGGCGGCTCTTCCCTTATCCAAGTCAGTTATACCACCAGAAAAAGTGACAAGGTTGGTCAGGCAGGACCTGCCCTTGGTGAGGCCATGCTGGTTGTCCCTTATCAGCTCCCTTTCTTCCATGTGCCTTAGCACAGCTTCCAGGAGGATCTGCTCCATGATCCGGAGTGGTCAGGTGCTGCAATGGGCAGCAGGGAGTGGTGGAGTCACTGAGCCTGCAGATGTTCAAGGACCATTTACACGTTGTGTTGAGGGACATGGCTTAGCGAGAACTATTGGTGATGGGAAGATGGTTGGACTGGATGATCTTGTAGGTCTTTTCCAACCTTGCTCTTTCTGTGGTTCTATGATCTTCCTCAGCACAGAGGTGATGCTGACAGGTTGCTAGTTCACTGGGTCATCCCTTCTACTTGTCTTAAAAGCAGATGTGACATTGTCTTTTTTCCAAGAACCAAGGCTCTTGGTTCGATTCAGCTGTCCTTGTGTTCATCACAGCACCTTCATGAATTTTGCTTGCTGAACTGCAGTGTTACTACTTTTTTTTTTTTTTTTTTTTTTTTTTCTCCCCACACGTGGACTTAATTTCCCTGTAAGTTTGGAAAAGAGCAGAGCAGGCTGAGCACTTGTCTGTCTGTCTGCTGTCTCCTGCTTTAGACTTAGGCTGACACCATTATGGTGAGGAAGCCTTGTGGTTCAGCAGTGCAAGAACTTCTTTACAGTGAGGTGACGGAGCACTGGAACAGGCTGCCCAGGGAGGTGGTGGAGTCTCCTTCTCTGGAGATGTTCGAGACCTGCCTGGATGCCGACCTGTGCGACCTACTGTAGGGAACCTGCTTTGGCAGGGGGTTAGACTCGATGACATCTGGAGCTCCCTTCCAACCCCTACAATTCTGTGGTTCAGTGCAAAGCCTTCCTCTGATCTCTGGAACGTCATGGAGATGGAGCAATGTCTCCAGTTCTCTTGCTGTATCTACATCAGTCTATTTCCATCACTGTCCTCTGCTTCAGATTAGTTTCTTTTCTTTGCAGACTGAAGTACAAAGCATTCAGGTAGACCTGATGACCAGAACAGCATGGAGGCAACTTGGCCAAGGGTGTGGGTAGACCTGGTAGCTGATGTCTGAGCCAGTGCTTCCCATCTCAGTATACTTAAAAGCATTGCATACAAGTATCTAGATTTTGAAGATTGTCATTTTCTATTTTAACTTGCAAGAAATGAACCTAGTAAGAATGATAGAAGCATTATTGAAATCTCGGGTATTATGCAGGGCTTTGTGCATTGTCTTTGTTAGATGTAATTAGCACTTTGGATGTGCACACATCAGATGGTGGCTGAATAAAGTGCTCATTTAACCCTCCTGCTTCCACATCACATCCTTCTGCGTGCCTTGGAATGGCAGTGTTGGGAAACAGGCAAATTCCTGGTTTCAGTCAAAAGCACCCAGTGCTTGCTCTGCTTTCAGTGTGTTAAGGAGGCTTGGTTAACACTTCTGTTATTGATTCCAGCATTGTATCTCCTGTATCTTTCCTGACTTTGTGCTACACCTAGTGATGTTACCACGAGTTTAAACATCTCCAATCATACACAGGGCTTCAACTGTGTCTTTTGAAGTTGCTGACTTGTAGTGTGTGTGTGATGTGATGGTCAAGGGGGGATGATGCACGGAGGGAAGGTGGCACGTTTTTGCAGAAATAAGGAGGAGGAGCCCTTGGTATTCCAGGTGCTTTGCTTTTCCTTCTGAGAGGAAGTTTTTTTAAGGTGGAGAATAACAATCTATGAAATGAGCTTCACCCTGAGCAAAGCACATTCTGGATGAGCAGCATGGGAAGGTCAGGGTCTGGCACGGTGCCGTTCTTCTGCCTCATCCACCATGACGTGTGAGACCAGAGGATGTCTGTGCTTCTTGCACATCTGGGGGGCTTTTCCAAAGGAAAACCCCATGGAGTGGCCCAAGCTGGGGCTGGGGAAACTAAGGAAGATGTTCAGCTTTGAGCAGCTCTTTGTCACACATTGGGTCACGCTTGTAATGGGCTGTGGAAAAATCTTTGTTCTCTATGGAGCAACAGTGGCAGCAAAGCCAGGAGCTAGAACTCTTGTTCTTCATCTCTTTATTGGCTCAGCCTCAGTACAGGGCTTGACCTACTGACATCAGGGGGAAACTCAGCCTAGGCTATCAGGCAGCTCCTTCGTGGGCACATGTTGTAGTGGGCGAGGTGAGCCACGTCTCGTGCCAGCCTTTCCCACAGGCTTATGAGCGAATGGAAAGCAAATTCTTTTTTATTTTTTTTCCTCTGTTGCCTGTCTCCAATCTGAAAAGGGGTGTTTTTGTATGAAATTGCAAACCAATTTGCATACTTCATTTTCTTTACTCTCACAAGTCCAAACAGATCCTTCTCCCCCCCCTCCCCATCCTTCTGTAGACATCTGTTACTAGATTTCTCCTTTTGCGCTCACCAAATCTGAAGCCTGCTGCACGAGTTGTGCAGCCTGTGGGGTGTTTCCAGCAGAGCACAGGGATCCCAGCCGTCCGGATGTGTGACCCCATCCCACCAGCATCTGCTTCAGCTGGGATCACAGCCCTGTAACCTTCCATGGGCTCTGACTTCGTGTTGCTGCTTTTGATCTCCATTAATAATGGCTGAAAATAGCACCAAGGGGCCCTCCCCCTTCCTCCTGCTTTGTTCGTCTCATCGCTATTAAAGAAAGTTGAGACTCCTATTGGAACATGTAATGAGTGTGTCCTTTATTTATTCATTGCATGCATCCCTACATAGGAGGAGGCACTGTGGCTTTTAAAAAGGGAAAGGCAGGAGCTATGTGTGCTCTGCCCCAGGTTTTATGCAAATTATGTATATTTTTATGCCAATTTGCAGTCAACTGCCTGTCTTGCTAAGGAAAAGTGGCAAGCCTGGCTATGAGCCAGAGCCACGAGGCAATACTTCTGCCTGCGGTGCGAAGGGAAGGGGCTCCTGTGGGTGCATTACCAGCACTGAGCATCACTGGTGCAGGTGCTTGGGGCTGGGGCTGCTGGCCCATCAGATAGGAGGGTGGGTGAAGCCCCAGGCAGGGAATTGTTTCCTCCCTGTGTATTTCCCTCTGCCTGCTGCTGGCGTTTATCTTGGCTCCAGCACTCTGCGCTACCATGTTCTGCATTCACATCTTGTTTGCAATCCCATCTGCCGGCCGTCCCCAGCCCCGAAAGGCAGCAATACCTGAATTAGAGAGGAGATGAGGATCTGCTCCTTGCAGCCCCCCTCCGGTGCTCATTTCTCCCTTTATCAGCAGTTCCTACCTCTGAGCTTTGCTAAAGCAATTGGAGAGAGAAGCCGCCAAGAAATCCGTGGCATGCGGGGCTGAGCGGCTGCAGGAAGCACAGAATTATGTGCAAGGATGGAAGCCCTGCAGCTGTCCTCGACACAGGAGCAACTTTCCATAAACATTTTTGGATGCTTTGGGCTTTTCCGATGAGATTTATTTTAAAAAAAAAAGAAAAATTGAGAGATCTTAATGCTGGGGAATGCCCATTTAATCAGAATGCTGATAATCTGTGTCAAGTTATGGTTTGCATCATTTAAACTGACTGCTGTGAAGGAATCTGAATGGGATGTGTGAGTTGTGATGTGTTAAAATACTTCTCAAGTGATAAGAGTTATCTGAAGGGTCGGAAGTAAGCTCAGGCTTGCTGCAGATATCCTTTCATGTATTTGTTAAATTTGTGGTGAAAGATTAATTGCTATAAGCGAGTACTGGGGAGGAATATCGATTAAGGTTTCCTCCCCCATTTCTGTGCTGCAGATTTATCCACCTTTGTTTTCAATTTAGGTGAAATTTTCAGAAGGGTTTTGTGTAGTTTGGAGCAAGTGGCAAGGAATTACACAAACAAGAAAGTTTGTTCCCATGCACAGTTGAAAACATGGAAATATGCTCAGCCACATCCCCAAAGCTGGAGCTGGACTCTCAAAGCTGCTTTCTTACCTAAAGGGCTTTGAAAATTACAATATAACCCATGCAGGCTGGGATTCAGCTCCTCAGTTCAGAGGTAGTACACTGTTTAACCTATCTAAAACTCTTGATAGGTACTTTATGAGCATTTCATGGCACATATATTTGAAAATAGTGTATTAGCATGGAAGCCAGCTCACCAGCTTCTGTTAATCTTGCTCATGTAGAAGTCACGTGTTTTGTATGCAAAACATTTGAATAATCTGCATCTTTCCAGCATATATTTTTAAATTTGGAATGGGTCCAGAGGAGGGCTGCTAAGATGATCAGAGGGCTGGGGCACCTCTCCTATGAAGACAGGTTGAGGTAACTGGGCTTGTTTAGTTTGGAGAAGAGAAGGCTCCAGGGAGACCTCATTGTGGCCTTCCAGTACTTGAAGGGAGCGGATGAACAGGAGGGGAAACGGCTGTCTGTGAGGGTGGATGGTGATAGGACAAGGGGAATGGTTTTAAATTAAGAGAAGGGAGGTTTAGGTTGGATATGAGGAGGAAGTTTTTCCCCCAGAGGGTGGTGATGCACTGGCACAGGTTGCCCAAGGAGGCTGTGGATGCCCCATCCCTGCAGGCATTCAAGGCCAGGCTGGATGTGGCTCTGGGCAGCCTGGGCTGCTGGTTGGCGACCTGCACACAGCAGGGGGTTGGAGCTGGAGGAGCGCTGTGGGCCTTTGCAACCCAGGGCATTCTGTGATTGTATGAAATTTTAATTAAATGACACTGTTCTTGCTGCTCAACTGAATCTCAATTTCAACTTGGTTTGACAAAAATTGCCAATAGTAAATACGTATTGGTCTGTACTTCCTAGACCAACAAAGCATGTAAAAAAAATGAGCTTAAATACTGATTCTGACGAAAATGTAGGCTGTAATTAATGGACAATGCTTTTGCATTCTTTTGGTAGCAAACAGCACCAAATTAAACTTGGATACTGAATTACTGTATTCTTACTGCTACACCAGTCAACAAGCACCCGGCTGTCTTCAGCAGAATGGCTCAAACTAGATGAATCAATTTTTAAAATGAAAGTTCCTTACTTGTGGTTTTAAACCACGCCTGAAGTTGCTGTTTTAATTAAGGCTGCTGTGAGCTTGGTGTAAATTACAGGGAAGGGAAGGTGATTCTTGCCTGAATTCTGGTGCTGTCTTAGAAAACAGTCATGCTAACAGGGCATGGATAAGAGCAGAGCATCAGGGAGACAAATGTGAGGTTATGGCTGCTTGTGATGATGGAAATTTTTGCTCTTCTCTGAAGCAGACCATCCTACATTAAAAAAAGCCATCCACCAGGAGCCTCGTGCTTTCACTAGACCATGAATTGGCCCAAATAGGACAAATTTGGGATGATAATTATGCTCCTTATAAAACCTTTATTAATGCAGTTATTGGACTGTCTCTACCTTTTATTATTTCTGAGTATTTCAGTTGTATGAGAAGTTGTGAATATACACTTTGTGATATGGAGAGGAGCAAAAGATCAGGTGAGGATAAGAAGGAAACCAAATGACTTGGGCTGCAAGTGAAAATTGAACTGAAGTTCTCCCTGGTGAAAGGCTGCAGAATGAGTGCAGCTGAGCATGGCTGGGCTCTTCCTCTCCTTGTCACGCCTGTGCCTCTTGGGGTCACTGCAAGGCATCACAGCTGGAGTTTCCATTTCTATGGGTAGATCCTTGTTTTCATGCTTGGTGTCTGTTATCAGTGTTGCGGTGAGTAACTGATAGAGACTCGAATGGTTGGGTTAACGAAAGGGAGGAAAAATATCAAATCATAGCTGTGACACTAATAAAGCACTGATGTTATTTTATGGGCTGGTCAAGGCATCATGCAGCAAAGTCCTGTGTGCACCTTGCAGTGACTGCACCTCATCTCTGGTCTGGAATGGCACGTCACAAAGTGGACTCACTGCACAGGAGCATCCATATTTCAGCAAGGAGCATTTAGCAGCCATCCTGGCTCCTGGGAGGATCACAGGATCACCAAGGTTGGAAAAGATCCCTAAGACCCTCCAGTCCAACCATCCACCTACCGCCCATATTTCCCCACTGAACCATGTCCCTTAGTACCACATCTAAATGTTTCTTGAACTCTTCCAGGGACGGTGACTCCACACCTCCCTGTGCAGTCCATTCCCGCACCTGACCACTCTTTTGGAGAAGAAATTTTTCCTAATACCCAACCTGAGCATTCCCTGGCACAACGTAAGACCATTCCCTCTCGTCCTATCACTAATGACATGGGAGAAGAGGCCAACCCCCATCTCACCACAGCTCCTTTCAGGCAGTTGTAGAGGTCTATGTGGTCTCTCCTGAGCCTCCTCAGGATGAGGATGGAGGACTGCTGGGGTGTGCACGCCTTCCCTCTCAATGCAATAGGACAAAAGGTTACAAATAAATAAGACTCCCTTAGTCTTTGCCTCTCCAATGTAACTTCTTTTAGCTGTGGCACCAGGGACAAAACTGCTTTATGGACAGTGCAGTTGTATCCCACGGACAGATGCCCACTCAGTGCATGCAGAAGGATGAGTGGGGTGTTGGTTTAGGCTTGTGCACCAGCAAATTGTGAACCAGAGCTGAGCATTTTTGTGGTTGATGGGATGGGAATCAAAGAGAAACCAGCCTGAGTTGCAGCCGCTAACTGGTGTTCCCAGGGCTGCCTTTTGAACTGCAAGTGCAGCTCAACACAGTGCAGATACATTCCTAGAGCTCATGAATAAAGTAGTGGAGAGATCATTAAAGCACCCTTCCTTGAGGAGAGCCTCTCAATTTTGGAGATGCAGCAGATACAGAAGGTATGCTGTGCAACTTCCCTCACGCCTCCTGGTAAATTAATGTTTCAGAGCCCTGCAGACTTCGTGGCTTCTGGGAGCACAAACAAGCTAAAATGGTTATTTCAGGTTGGGAGAAGCACTGCGTGTTGGAAATTAAAATACTTCCGCTGTGGTTTGCGTGTAAGATGTAGCTTGTGTTTCTTCTGACATCCGTGGAAATGGAGGTTCTGGTTTCTGTGCTCAAAGAGCATTATTGAAAAATGGAACAGTTGCATAGAATTGCCCTAAGTGGAGAACGACTTCTCCCTCCGGAAAGTGCAAGTTAGAGACCAGTGGCAGTGTGGCATCAAAGCTCCCTGGGCAGCTCCTGCACCTCTTGGGTTGCTTTGGGTGATGTGTGGGGATCTGAAGAAGCAGCAGTGCTTCTGACCTTTGCCCGTGGCTTCATGCTCCAGCTCAGGAAGAGCAGATAAGCCTTTGTTTGTCACCATTCCTTGATGAACGATGCTAGATACTCTTGGCATGTATATTTTTAAAAGGAATTGAGGGTTTTCTCCAGGGCTGGGCATACCTGCAATAGCCAACCATCCTGTTGGGTATGGATGCCTCATCTGGAGGTGCAGCTGGGTGGTGGCCAGCCCAGAAGCTCCCTGTACTCAAAACCATCCTAGATTTGTGCAGTGAGAACTGAATGTCTTGGCAAGGTCTGGAGCTGTATATATTGCATGGCACGATGTATTTATGTGTATTGACAGCTAAGAACAAATGACATTTCCCACTTAGTGTGCACTCATTTCAGCTCGATGTCAATGCAGGGCACTTGGGGGAGAGCAAACAGATCTTTTTTTTTTCATTTTTTTCCCCTCCTACTGTATATTGTTACCTATTACAAGTGATATTTCAGATGGCAAAGTATTAGTAGTGATGACACCCTGGAGAATATGCAGTGCCTTAAAAACAATAAAAATAAAAGTCCAGGAGCAATTTTCCTGTTGCAGACTGGTTTGCAACGCTGAGAAGTTAAAAATAAATAAAGCAAACTTGGGAATTGCACAGCAAGCACATTTTCTGTGGAATTACTGAGAAAGAAGCCCATGAGGTCAATTGAGTAGAAATGCAAGTTAAGACAAAGCAGTTCTAAATTAGTAGCTGTCAGGAGAGAGCTAGTTTGGCAGAAAATGTTAAACTGGAAGGAGTTGTAGCCAAGAATGAGTTGCTAGTAGACTCATTAGCACATGGGGAAGATAGATTTCAAGTTAAAGGTCTCTTTAAAAAGGAGAAGGATTAAATCCTCTTTTTCAAACCGAGGAATTTCAGGGTCAGATTTCTGCCCCAGACTAATGGATGTATCAAAACTGGGATGAAATGCAAAAATATCATGTGAAATATCCCTAAATGAGTGGTTGTGGAGGCTGAGGGTTGGGAAGGAAGCCTGGGGTAAGAACAGGCTTTAAATGACTGCAGAAAAATGTACAGAATTGGAGTGCAGTCATCAAAGCAAGCGTAGCCTCTAAAATACCTGACTCCTCCTGGAGTCTGCATTAATATTCACTAGCAGCATCTATAATTGCTATAGGAAATCGGGTTAGTGATGATTTGGGCAGGAAGATGATCTTGCTGGGAGACACAGAGAGCTGACTGTCTTGACTTGCACATGTGCTGCCAGTCATAACTTTGCAAAATGGGCACGAGATGCAGTGCAGTGATACTGATGCTCTTGTTCACCTCTCACACACTCGGCAGCTGTCCAGGTGTGGGAAGATGAGGTCTTGGGAGCAGAAATGAGGTTCTTCAAGAGAGGTGGGGCCAGACCACGTGTTCTCATGGTGCTTGGCAGTGAGGGGGAGGAGGGTTGTGTTGAGGAGAGGGATTGCTGAGCGAGAGGTTGAGTTTCAAGCCATTGCTGAGGCCATTAGATCCTCCAGGGTGATGTCCAGTGGATGACAGGCTGCCATGGGGCGTTTGAATGCTTGCTCTTCAGTTAAAGACTTTATCACTTCCTCTCAAGCCAGCAGTGCTTGTCTTCTCTGTCCTGCAGTCCGCTGAGCTGTAGCACCACCAGCCACCAACCCTTGTGCAAGAAGAGCCACATGTGAACTTGCACCCATAGGAATTTCTGCAGTAAATGCCTCCTTCCCCCAGCTCATCCACCACATTAAAAGCCTTGGTATGCCTGAGGAGGAGGTGAGGCTGCATGGCTGGGGCAGAGAGCGAGGTTCAGATGTGCACACATAAATCAGCCGTGAGCATTGGGAAGCCGCAGCCTCAGACCAAGGCATGGCCTTTGATGAGGTGACAAATACCTGAGTGATCCCAGCACAAGCCAACTGGGCAGAGTGCTTGTGATCAGACGGGCTGCAAAAATGTGTGCTTGAGTTTCACAGAGTCGCAAAAATACGAATCTGAGAGGCCTAGAAGGCAAATCAAAGGCAAGCAAAGCTTGGCATCCGTGTGAGCTGGCTGCTTGTGGGGCTGGGAGTGATGGGGCTGGTGTGCAGCCACCTGCTAGGGGTACTCAGTAGGACAGTGTGCATTACATACATGTGCATGTATGCTTCTATATATACACGCGTGCATGCCTGTGTGTGCATATATAATGTATACAGAACTGCCTGTGCTGAAAAACACACTTTATTATGATAGGAAATAGAATAGCTGTGGGGTTGTGACATGTTGAGGAAGCGGTGGGGACATCACAGGCCGTGCCCAGGCTGCTTCTGTCACCAGCACCATCAGCTGAAGGGAGAAGAAGCCCAAACAGGTGCTGCCCAGGGATGGCCTGAGCTGGAGAACTATGGCTTTTGTACTGAGTGAGTGTCCATGCGGTGGTTATAACAGAGACAGGTGGCTGAAGGAGGAATGGGAGCCTTATCCATGCAGCTGGCAACAGAATAGGAAGCATTTATTATATGTTATGAGTATGTATTTAATAGGGAGTTATGTGGTTACAGCTCTGTCTCAAATGTATGTGGTTGACTCCAAGCTGTGGATTTCAGGGAAACACGGAGCTCTGCAAGGTTCTGGGTGAAAGTGGGAGTTGTGTATTTGCTGATGTACTCATCTGGCTTCGAATCCTTTGCCACTCCACCCTTTGGCTGCAGAAAGCATGGCGTTGTGTATTTTTTGATGGTATTTAAGAACTGAAGGCAACAGGTCTTGAACTCCTTTCTGCTGTGTTCATTAGGAGAAAAATCTTAAGTGTGTCCACAATGTTGACAGCAGTGGGTTTCTGCTTTAGGAAATGGGTTTGTATTTAGGTGGTAAAGCAAAAAATTAAAGCAGGGGGTGCAGCTGAAGGCAATCATCCATTGGCATGATCCAGTTTTGCTGCCCCAAGCCAAATTTCATGTTTTAACATGCTGCTTACAGCAGTGACAGTTGCAGGGTCACCCATCTGTCTGCAGCAGAGATGACGGAAGCAAAGCAAGCTTCTCATTTCTTTATCACTTCATATGATAAACTTGTTTAAGGGAGATTGAAGAGAAATAAATAAGTGCCAGATTGGGGGCTTTTGTTTTGTTTTGTTTCGTTTTGGTCATAACTGCTGGAAGGGTTTCCCATGGGGTAGGAGGGACATGGGGAGCAGATACCTCTGAGCACTGATCTGAGCAGTGCGACGGTGGGGCAGAGTTTATCTGGAGGGAGAAGTGTGAAACTGTGAAACCTTTCACCTCGTGATGAAATTTGCTCATCCCACTACCCACCAGCAGAAAGTTTTGGGTCTCACCATTGGTACAGGATGACTGGGTGGGTTTCCAGTGCTCTTTTCAGGAAAGAAAAAATAATAAATTCCCTTTTTTCAATATTGAAATGCTTCTACGTATGAAGAAAAGATGAATGGTTTCATCTCCTTGAGGGAGAGCTTCCTCAATAGGATCAAGGATTTGGGATGGTTGTACAATCCCAGCCAGCTATTTGCCATTGCTGCTGCTTGTCTCCCTGCCCCAGATGGACGTGGTGCTGCTGGAAGGACACACGGATCTGTCAGCATGCAGAGACCCCCAGCTGCTGCCATGGGTCAGCTGCAGGCTGTGGTATTAATAGCTTCAGGAGTTGCTATTAATGCACTCCGGGCAGCAATGAGCTGTAATGCCACAACATGTGATGGCACGCTGAGTTTGAAATGCTGAAATGGATTTCAGCCTTCAGAAGCAATATAAATTCTGTTATTCCAATGAAAGGGGACCTGAAGGGTGGCTGCCCACTGGGCAGTGTTCCTCTAGCTCCTCACACCCACAGAGGCACGAGTGCTTTACTTCCCAGAGCCAATGCGTCCAGCTTTGGGTGCTCGGAGAGCAGAGCTGCTGCCTAATGGAGAACTTCCCATACACTGGGGAGCAGCAGCCACCAGTGTGGCTGTGCAAGCACTGGAAAAGATGAAACTTAAAGAAATAAGTGGAGAAAAAATTAATATTCTAATGCATGTAAAGCCTATGCAGAGGGAGTTGAGCTTTGCAGTGCCTCGAGGCTTTGCTCATCACTGAGCTCCCACGACTTTGAAGCTTTGTTGTGTTTTCAGTATGCAGTGCAGGAGCTGCAGCAAAAGGCCTTGAACTGGGAAGGAAGATGGCATTGCTGGTGCAGGACCTGGGCTGACACCACGGGGTGGTAATGGGCAGCTGAATTTGCTGCCTGTCAGCCTCTCCTGCGGGCCAGCATTCCCCAAGTCACATCAAAATGATGGCTGCATTCCCAAGAGCTGCATATACTGCAAATCTTTCATGTTTCCAGGTCCAATTTGCTCTGATAAGACATATGAGATCGCTGTCAAGCCATCAAGCCACCACTGCCTGCATTTCTCACACTCACTTGTCACTTGCTAGCAGGGATGGGCTTATTGACGAGTTAAATGCTGCCCTGGCATTCCCAACCCCTTCCTTGTTTCATTGCAGGAACTGTTGAAAGTTTTCTCTATTTAAGAGGCACCAGCAGCCTGCCCTGAGGAGTTTTTCCCTTTTAGCAGAAGGTCACATGGGAAAATTGAGCTTTTCTTGCGCAGAAGTTGATGCAATTGAAAGGGAAAACTAAACACTATTGTTAGCAATGCTGAGAACTGAAAGGTGTGACATAACCTGCAGGGACACACATTTCAAGCTGGGAAAAGCCATTTTAACCTTATTTCCCGGGGAGATCCATTGCTTCTGCTGTGACCAAGCTGCTGCCTCAGAACCTTGTTCTCAGGACTCAATATTGCAAACTATTATGTGAGTTAATTTTGGAAATTCCGTTGAAGTGCCTCATCCAGCAGCTGTGAGGCTGGCCTGGGTGTCTGCATGCTGCTGTGTTTCCTCCGTCTCCAACCTATAGAAATGTTCTGGGGTTATTTGCAACCTGGAGGGTTGGAGTTAGGTTTGGGGTTGGGGTTGGGATTGGGGTTAGGGTTGTTACGGTTAGTGTTAGGTTGGGGTCAGGGTTGAGGTTAGGGTTGGGGTTAGAGTTAGGGTTACGTTTGGGTTAAGGTTAGATTTAGGATTAGGGTTAGTGTTAGTTTTAGGGTTCAGGTTTGGGGTTGGGGTGGGCTGATGACCACTGCTTGATAGCAGAGGATCAAGTATGCTGACACGAGGCTCTTCATTTTGCTACTGGAAGTAATTAGTGCTGCTTGTTGCTCTTAATTCCTCATCCAGTGTTAAGTGATAAAGAGCCCTCAGTTCTTGCTACAGAGAAATCTGATTTCCAGATTCAGTTGCACTTTGAGTTTTTTAATTAATCCAAGCTGGGAAAGAGAGGATGATGAGTATATGCAGAGATTGTGTGGAAGAACTTGAAATCTCTTCTTGCAGAGAGCCTCTGCTTTCAATGGTCTTATTCCTAACCTAAAACATCTGCTTCTGGTTTTTCAGAAGGGAGCAAAACGAATGAAAACCTCCTGCCTTGGAAGATCAGAGGTGGGGGTAGGTGGTGTCTGTACACTTTCATTAACCAAATCCCAACGTTTCCTTGGCTGCTATCTCCTTGGACTTCGGAGTTATAATCGGGTCAATATGTGGATGGAAAACCTCTCCATCTAAATCTCCAGTGCTGCATTAAGCAGGTGACTGCTTATGACTTTAAATGCCAAGGAGTGGGCAGGGTGGGGTGTTAAAATTGCAGTGTCTCGTTACAAAGAAATATTTTTTGAGAAGGTATTTTGATTGCTCTATCATTACAGTGCATCCAGAGCTGCACACAAGGGCAGCACTTGGAGGCTCTGTGAAGCAGCTCTCCTGCTGACAGTGGCTCTGTGTCCGACTGCAGCTCTGGTGAGGCTTCCCATTCAAATACCCCTGAGTGATTTTTTTTAGGCTGCTTGGACCTTCTCCAGCAGAGTACATGTGCAGTTAGGCCAAGCCTCACTTATTTAAAAAGTTACAGCTTTGGGGTTTTTTAAAGCACTGCACAGTGCCAAGTCTAATGTGGTGGTCCAAGTTGGAGAAATGCATGGAAATACATTTCTCTTGGAACAGGTTCAGAAGAGGACCACTAAGATGATCAGAGGGTTGGGGCACCTCTCCTATGAAGAAAGGTTGAGGGAACTGGGCTTGTTTAGCTTGGAGAAGAGAAGGCTCCAGGGAGACCTCATTGTGGCCTTCCAGTACTTGAAGGGAGCGGATGAACAGGAGGGGGAACGGCTGTTTGTGAGGGTGGATGGTGATAGGGCAAGGGAGAATGGTTTTAAATTAAGAGAAGGGAGGTTTAGGTTGGATATGAGGAGGAAGTTTTTCCCCCAGAGGGTGGTGATGCACTGGCACAGGTTGCCCAAGGAGGCTGTGGATGCCCCATCCCTGCAGGCATTCAAGGCCAGGCTGGATGTGGCTCTGGGCAGCCTGGGCTGCTGGTTGGCGACCTGCACACAGCAGGGGGTTGGAACTGGATGAGCACTGTGGGCCTTTGCAACGCAGGCCATTCTAGGATTCTTTTCTATGATAGCAATTGCCCTTCTGCCTTTGTATTTCCATCTGTGTGGGCCAGCTGTGCCACCCAAACTGAATTTTGCAAAGAACAGTGCTGATTTCAGACGGCATCTTTGAAGGATGCATTTTATCACCCTGCTGGCCCAGCTCAGCCATGGGACGGCTGCTTTGATGCCATCAGTTTGGTGGTGACAGATGATGTGTTGCTTCTACTGGAGGTGAAGAGCGTTTGGCTCACCCAGCTGTGGGAGGGAGCACTGTGTGGTGATGGGGGCACCCAGCTGGGGCTGGAACAGGACATTGGTCCTCAGCCTTGGCTCCAGAGCTTTCCAGATTCACTTCCCCTCCTTGGTATGTGGGAGTTTTCATTTTTCAATCTTCAGTTCCTAAGGATTGCCAGAGAGATGCAAGGAAGTCCTGATTTTGGAGCAGATGTTGGTTTTCTCATGTTCACAGGGCTCAGAAATGTCCATTATTTTGACAGTAATTCTCTCAGCTGAAGACCCTCAGCCGTGACCCGGAATACTTACTTGCTAAAAGACACAGAATTTTCTTTACAGACACATTTGAGTTATATCCATGAGTTATGTCAGTTGAACCACAATTGTCAGTAAATCTCAGTTCCATCAGAGGTATATTTTATAGCTGTATATATTTACAAATACTTAATAACATTACTTCTATTCCTAACACCACTTCATGGCAAAGAAAGTAACCACTTTATCTCCTTTCAGACATTTCTAAATATCCAATGCAAGAAGCTGGAATGAATGTGGCCTTTACAAGTGAAATGGTTGTGCCAAAATAAGGCCACGATGCAGTCTGTAAACTCTTGTTCATGCACAAGTTGCAGTGCTGTTCTTGCTATGGGAATTACTTAGGACCAATGGCTAGCTGGTTTCTGTACTTCATCTTGTTCTTTGTACCTCTTGTCATCACCCATTTGTTGCTTATTGTTCCAACCCTGCTCTGACATCGGGATTATTAGTTTGCTCATAAAGCTCTCCAGGGCTGAGGATCAGCAATGGATCAGTCTGCGGATCTGAAAAGGATGGAGAGAACTGGCGAGTGAAGAGCAACATCCATAATAAATACCCAGACTGTATTGTTTTGTTGTTTTTTTTTTTTCTTTTTGATAGCAGGTCCCTCAGAGAAGAAGCAAAGCACAGCTGCCATGTGCTTCAGCCAGAGCTTCACTTGGGTGAAGGCATTGCAGCCTGGGACCTCAAATCAGAGAGTGCCACTGAAGGGCCAGCAGTGCACAGCTTGGCCGCAGCAGCTGCTGATTCCAAATCCAGGCCTTCAGGGTGAAATCCAACCTCCAATCTCAGCTGAGTGAGCTCAGCTTTTTCTTCCTTCTGTCTCTTCAGTGACACTCCTAGCTTCAGCCCTACCAGGACTAGTGCAGTGCTTGCAAGCTAATATTTAATTTCCCTTCAGCCACAGCTGGGCTCACCTGGATTAGAGTCAGCAGGAGGAAGTATAGTTTTCCATGTTGTAATGTTATTTTTGACTCTCAGATGTGCTTTGCTGTAACAGCAGGAAATGTCATCCTCTGTTCGAGCCGCAGTGCTGGGGCAGATCCCTGTTGTAAGGGGCTGGGCTGTAAGTGAGGAGCTGGGGCTGTTACCATTGGATTCAATTAAGGTGACTGTCACAGTGAACAGAGTTTGACCAGAATGGCAAGGTGCAAAACGTTTTCAGAAATTGAGGTAGGGAAAAAATTGCAAGCTGCCACTTTGCCTTTCCTGTTCCCCAGTGGTCAAGCTGCAATAAATGTCAAGCTCAATATTGCATAAATAGTCATTAAAAGATGAATAGTGGGGTGCTTGATGCAGTTCTGAATCTAATTAGAATGTTTTCTCGATCTGAGCAGGATCTTATTTTGAATATCAAGTGTTGGATGATGGAAGATGTGTGAATTCTCACCTAAAATATTTAACAGCAGGGCTGTGTCCTTCCTTCTAAATCAAACAAACCAGTGGAATTGTTTATCTTTGAGCCATGCAAAAGAAAAGTGGATGCCAGATATGGTTTAAGTCTCTTCTTCTCACCAAGAATCTGTCCTCTGAAATATATTTGCTGAAAGAAACAAGCCCAGCTCCAGATTGGTGCAGTCCAATTGCTTTCCTAGCTGCAGGTTTGCATTTGGTTTTGGCTCTCACAGCAGGCCAGCTCCTTCCCACTGCTGATGTTTATTCCTGACCATCGTGTTGACATTTTCTTGTTTCCTCCATGGTCTGTTGTGTGCTTTTTAATGTTGTTCACCTGGATTCCTCTGTGCATGGCTAACACCAGCACTCTCCTCCAAACACTGTGTGCAACACTGTAGGTGAAGCCATGGAGGAACCACACCTCTTGCTTTGGGAGATCATCGTGCCCACAAATGGGACTTGATGAGCCCAGATCCCAGTGTGTGCACAGAACCTGCCCAGCCCATGGCCAAGAATTTCCTGCAGGCTTCTTGCAGCAGACCAGGCTTTGTATGGTAGCTTTTTGCCTTTCCTATTCAGAGAGAAACATGGAGGGCAATGCCAAGCTTCCAGACTAAATCCAGTCCTTGTCTGTTGCCCCCAGAGGAAGGTCACTAAGATGATCAGAGGGCTGGGGCACCTCTCCTATGAAGAAAGGTTGAGGGAGCTGGGGTTGTTTAGCTTGGAGAAGAAAAGCCTGCAGGGAGACCTCACTGTGACCTTCCAGTACTCGAGGGGAGTGTATAACCAGGAGGAGGAATGGCTGTTTTGAGGGTGGACAGTGATAGGACAAGGGGAATGGTTTTAAATTAAGAGAAGGGAGGTTTAGGTTGGATATGAGGAGTTTTTCCCCCAGAGGGTGGTGAGGCACTGGAACAGGTTGCCCAAGGAGGCTGTGGATGCCCCATCCCTGCAGGCATTCCAGGCCAGGCTGGATGTGGCTCTGGGCAGCCTGGGCTGCTGGTTGGTGACCTGCACACAGCAAGGGGTTGGAACTGGAGATAATTGTGGTTCTTTTCAACCCAGGCCATTCAGTGATTCTATGATTCTGTCTTATCTGTATTAGAGCATTTCCTCTTGTAGAGCATTTCCTTTTGAATAATAGTAAAAAAAAAAAAAAAAAAGTAATTTACGGATTTGATTGATGTATCATTGCAACAAATTTGATAATTTTCTAAATTCTGTTATTCACACTCACTTTCTTTAGGCATTTGAGAGTAGAAATACTCTGATACCTCTTGGGAGGATCTCCAGGAGGAGAGGACTGTTGCAGCTGGTGCTGCACCGTTGCTTTTTTTGCTTTGCCCAGGAGGCAGCAACTCTTTCACTGAACATTGCAAGAGTGTGTGCCAAAGCAAAACCCACAGCCAGAAAATCGGAGCGGCTGTGGGGTTGAGGTTTGGGAGAAGAAAGGGAGGGATGTGCCCGGGGAGCTGCACCTCGCTCCGGCCTTCTGGGACAGTCAGGCTACCAAATGCCATTTGCCCTGAGTGTGATGGTCTGAGTTACTTAACCTCAACTCAGTTGATTCAGCAATGGATGTTTTCATTAATTCCTTCCCAGAAATGGCTTCCACTGGCAGTCTGGTTGTTTAGCTGGAAATAAAGGCGTTCTCCTCCTGATGGAGATACGGGCAAGGCGTGCAAAGTTGGTAATTACAGGCTTTCTGAAAGCCTAAATGCGGATGCTTTGTGTCTGTTAATGAGGTGGCATTTTGTTGTCACCATGCTGCTCTAAGGCATGGAAGGAGTTTATAAGGACTGGCCGTATCTGTCGGTAGACCAGCTGGCAGGGCTGATAAAAATGGGCAAGGGCTTAGGCATGCTGGTCTGGTTATTACTGTTCCAGTCAGTTTAGTTGGTCTAATAAAAAGATATGACTTCTTACACGCTTGAATTCTCCTGTATGCTGGTAGCTTCTAGGTATTAATGTAAAATTCGTATTTTTACGCGAATGATCAACTTTTACCACTTGGAGATAGGCAGGTGAATCTACCAACCTGATCTGTACTCAACCTGCTAAAAGACATCTCTGAGCTTTTACCTGCTGCTACCAGCCTCGCTTGTTGCCCAGCTCATTTTCTCAAGGGTTAATCGAGAGCAGATTTTCTGAACTCGAATTATTTCTGCCTGATCTGATGCAGGGCTCCCTGTAGCCCCCTTCAGTGAAAGAGGTTACATGAATTATCAAGGGGTAGACTATGAAAAAGTTGAAGTTAATTAGAAATTCAGAACTTGGCCTTCAGCCAAAATACAATTTTCTTTCACTCCTCCCAGTTTGGAACAAAGTTTTGCTGCAGATCTTAGCCTAAAAGTTCAGAATAACTTGTTTAGCTTCTTGTCTACTGTTTGTAGCATAATCCGATGAGTTATAAATGCACAGAAGTATTTCAATAAGGCAACTCAAACATAGCAGAAGTTTTCAGTGTCTGGCCTTGAGCTGCTCTCTGTGGATGTTTTCTATCCAGGGTTATCTGTCCTGAATGGAAAAGCTCTCCTTAATGTGTGCATACAAGAAACTGCATCCTAAAAGACTGCAGGAGTGAAACCTCATCATGCAGGTTCCTGCTGCTGAGCTGCAGTATTTGCCATGATGAGCAAGTGATGATGCCCCAAGTCCAGAGACTTTGATAGTACCTGGCCCTGGGCAACCTGATGGAGCCATGGATGTCCCTGTGCATTGCAGGGGGGTTGGACTAGATGGCCTTTGAAGGTCCCTTCCAACTCTACGGATACTGTGATTCTATGAACTGAAGCAGTGAGGAGGAAGCACCACACCTGGCATCTTACCTTTGTAGACTTGTGCTTTTAGTTCTGAATGTTCAAACTTCAAACATCAGCTCCCCATCGCATTTGCAATCTAAATCCAACCATGAACCCTTGGGATGCAACTTAGACCTGCAGCTTGGACTGCTCCATTCTCCAAAGGTTCTGACTTCAAGGTTATGAGGGACCCAGAAGTCTCAGGCTGTCTCTCCATGGCTGTACCCAAATATGCTGCATCTCCAGGAGACTAGTTCTCAGCTGCTGCTGCTTTATATCCTTCTGAGATGCTGCAGCTCTGAACTGGCAGAACATCCATGCTTTGGGCAAATGTGAAGCATGAAGTGTGGGGAAACGCATTGTGTCCAGTTTTCCAGTCCTGACTAGGAATCACAGAATTGTAGGGGTTGGAAGGGACCTCCAGAGATCATTGAGTCCAACCCCCAAAAGAAGGAAAGAAGCTCCTTGCTGCATCAGAAATATGCTTGCCTCTGGAGCAGAACAGAATTGACACCTAGAGCTATAAAATACAGTTCTTAGTAGCTGGTGGGTCTTATTATTTTTCTGCAAACAAAGCCTCTGTCCTTGGGTTTTTCAGCTTGGCAAGTCTTTCCTCTGCACAGTGCTGTGCTGGCACGAGCCCATGGCTGCACAGCGCATCCTCCAGCAGCAGGGTGGGAAGGAGAGGCTGCGTGGCATGCAGGCTTCTGTTCCACTGCATGCTGCTCCAGCGTGGCAACATAAAATAAACATGTTTATGCTGGGAGTTAAAAGAATAATGATAATTAAAAAAAAAATCAAACAAAAAAAAAAACTCCCAACAATTATTTGAAGACCAGAATTCTTAAAACTTAATCAACCTGAATGATGGATCTGTGATAAATGTCAGCTGCAGACCCAACTGAGACTGCAGGCTGTCCAACCCAATGCTTGCAGCAGAGGTCACAGTCAAAACCTGCAGACTCTTTCCCCAGTAACTCAAGATATGACTCTCCCCATCGCTCATCTGCCCTCCCATGCATATTCCTAAGCAGATGATTCTGTGATAAAGCAGCGAGGGACCATTAATATCTGCACAGCTTTGATGTCCTCAGGGAATAGTGCTACCAAACCTTGCAGTGCTTTTGCTGCCTTTTTTTTTCTGTTGGATCCCAGATGAGAAGCAGGTATTCCTGTTTATCATCCCGTGTCTTCAAGGGGAGAGCCATGGAGCCCCAGGTGTGTACGGCAAGGACGGCTACCTTGTGCCCTGCTCAAAACACCTCAGGATAGGAAAGCAATACACTCCCTATTCCACCTTAATGGTTTTATAATCACCCCCCAGCCTTCATTTTATTCTTGTGCCCATTCACTATTTTAATTATGATTTTTTTTAATCTCCCCGGGCACTGAAACCTCTTGGATTTTGCCTTTTGGTTCAGTTATTTCGGGAACTCATTAAATGCCCAGGTCACGTGCTCATTATTAGAAAGTGAAAACAAGTCCCTGGCTGTGCCACGGGAGAGACTTCATGGTGAATTACCGTAGTTAAGTAGTGGCTTAACAGCTTGAGACTCTTCTAACATTAGGCAGGGTTTTTTTAGACCCTTAATGCACGGCAGATTATGATGCTTTCGTTACTGAATGGTATGAGGTTATTGTCTGTGGTTGCCTTAATATGGCTCTTTGTAGAGGGATAACATGCAATCCTGTGCACGCTGTAGAGGAATTAGGTAATGTTCTCTGTTTGACAAGAACAAGGAATGATTTAAATCTAGGGGGAAAAAAAACCCCACAATAATAAGCAAAACTCATCCTACTACTTAGCTACTTTTACAGATCTTTCTAATAGGATTCAGACTGGAAGCAAAGTTGAATTGTGATGTGATTCATCAAAGTCTAAATTTCACTGGAGTGCCATACATGGGTAAAACTATTTGCTCGGAGTCGTTGCTCTCATGCCATTCCTCCCCACATTGAGATCACTGAAGGCTGTTGTGAAGCTGGGGCATCACAAAACCCTACAAGTTGCTTTGAGGAACATCGTTTGGAGGCTGGACTTGATGATCTCCAGAGATCCCTTCCAACCCCTACAATCCTGTGATCACAGCTGGTAGTGGGACAGCAGAGAGTGTTAATTATAATTATGTGTAATGCTGCATTGTAATTATGACTCTGATCTATGAACTGGGTAGAGCAAGAATACAGAGTTCTGCAGAATTCTGTTCTTTAACCAGTCATAGGTTGATGTGCTCATTCCGGATGCATGGACAGGTGTGCATGCTAAGAGAGCTGTATTCTAAAGTGAGGGCAGGTGATGGGAATCCAAGGTAAATGTGTGAATACTCTCAAGTGTGTGCCTGGAGTTTGTTGCAGTTGGCAATAGGCTCAGTTTGCTCAGGAATCCTTTTATCTCTTATCAAACTGTGCTCTCTTAAACTTCAAATGAGCCAGGCTGGGTAACGTCCCCTGCAAAGTGGTTTAGGTTCCTTGGTGCAGCATTTCCCTTGCTGGCATTCCATCCCTCCTGACCAACCCTGGGACACCTGTTAGGTTCCTGGGCCATGCTTTGCCTTTATCTTTGTTGCCTCCTAAAGAGTGCAGGAAGAAAAATGGCAGAACAGCCAGCATTCCTTGCCTTTCCATAGGAACACAGAATCAGGAAGGTTGGAAAAGACCTCTGAGATCCCCAAATCTCACCCAACACACCCCGCCATGCCCACTGCCCACATCCCTCAGTGCCAAATCCCCACGTTTCTGGAACACCTCCATGGACCCCACCACTCCCTGTGCATCCTGTGCCGATGCATCACCACTCCTTCTGAGCAGAAATTGTTCCTGATATCCACCCTGACCCTCCCCTGAGACAACTTAAGGCCATCACCTCTCATCCTAACAAGACCCAAAGAGCTTTAGTAATGATGGTATCCAAAGGAAATGGAGATTTGTGCTAACAGTGGAGCAGGACAACTTAATACATACTTAGGAAAAAAAAAAATGGCAAAAACAAAAGCAGCAAGCAGCATGTGAGAATCCATAGTAATTTTTTTCCCCAGATAAATGCCCATTTAATGTCAGAGCCAAAGCACTGAGCTCATCCTCGTCCTGCTGAGAGATGCGCACCTGACTGTGCGTACTGCATACACAGCACTGGAGATGGATGCTGTGCAGTGCATGGGGGAATATTTCCTTTTGCAAATAATCCCAGTGCTCAGGACAAGCTCCAACCTAGCTGTTCTCTGCCTGTGAACTTCCCCACTTACTCGGTTGGGGCTGAAACAGCTTAGTGTTTCCAAAGCACAAGGCAATGTCAGATAGCTTTGAATAAATATGAAGATCTGTATTAAATAACAAACAGGGGCAAACAGTGTGAAGGTAATTGGTCCAAAGCACTTGCATGCTGTATGCGTGCTGTTTTCTGTAAGAAGGGCTGATGCAAACTCAACATGGCACACATGAAAAGGATTAAAACCTCATTAACTAATTGCTTTCAGGATGAGTTTATTGAGGCCTGTTTCTGGAGAGGATCAGGTGGTTGTGTTCTGCTGGTGTTGTTGCAACTCCTTGCTGCCTTCCAGCACCTGGAGATAGAGCTTGAATGGTCATAAATGTGAGGGCCATGCATAGAAGCTGGAGGACTCAGACACCTCTGAACCTTCCCAATAGACTTGGTTTAGTGGGCAGTGTTGGTGCTTGGTTGGGCTCAGTGATCTTAGAGGTCTCTTCCAACTGTAATGATTCTGTGATTCTAATCAAGATAGGAGCAACACGAATGCAGTCTGCAAGGAGACGCTGTTAGCAGGGCTTCTTTTCAGCATCCTGCTGTGCTTGGAGGCTTCTCGTTGGGATTTTGTGAGGGATAACAGGATTCAATCCTTTCCTTCCCCCTGTGCAGCTCCTTGGGACTCCCGAAACTGGGGACAGTCCTTTTAGTACTGTCCCCAGTTTCGGGAGTGGACTCAGAGTCCAAAGGAGGGCTGTGGAGGTGGGGAAGGGTTGGGCTGTGCACCACTGTTCAGTGCTCAGTTATGGATCAGTCCTCTGCCAGCAGAGCCTCGAGCTGCCTCCTGCAAATGGCTCAGGCTGGCAGATGTGACAAAAAGAAATCCAAAGAGAGAATTAAAACACAAAGAGGTGTCCAGCGTGAGGCTGAGAGTGGTTTGGGGGCTCAACAGCCTAGTTATCTCACTTTCTTCCCTCTTGCTGCACTTGTTTCAATGCCTACAGTGACACACAGTGGTGATGAGTTCTGCGGTGCCAGAGCTCTACCTGAGCTGTGCCCCGGCCTGCAGGCTGCTCAGAATTTGGCCAGACAAGGAGGCTTTGGTTTTGCCCCTTCCAACACATCACCTGCTTGTTACAGCTTTTTCTCACGATCAGCAGAGAGCTCTGGGTTTCATAAGCTGATTTATGCCACCAGTGCCACGTTCAAATCCTCTTTGTTTGTTTTTCTGTCATAATGCAATTTTTTATCCCTGTGTAAGCAGCAATGGCATAAGATACAGAGTTCTGCCTGGTGTGTTTCTTCTGCTCTTTATGCTCCTGGGAGGCACCAGGAAAGTGCTGCTCATCTGCTCCTTAAGAGAAGTCTTCCTGCATATTCCCCATCTGCTTCTGGATGTAGTGTTTGCACAGGAGGTAGATAGCAGTTTTCACAAGGATTCTTTTTTTTTTTTTCCTTGCATGTCATTGCTTCATTTCCCAAGAAAATTCTGATTTTTTTCCTTCTCCCCCCCCCCCCCCCATCCAAACTCCCATTCAAAGAACAATTAGATGAAGCATTGGGCTGCCTGCCTGCTTGAGCCATTGCTGCACGTTTGGTAGCTTCAACCTGAGCAGTCCCAGCTTCTCCACCTATTAAGATAACCGTGCTGATAAGCTTGGTCTTGAAAGGTCTGAAAGGTGCGTGCAATCTCCCTCTTCTGGAAATTGCTCCTCGCTGGTGTGTGGGTCAAGGTCAAGCTGCTGGCAGCCCACATCCATCTGGAGTGCTGCCAGAGGGGTTGACAAACCTCTTTTTCTCCTATTTGAGAAGCAGATCCTTGCTCCCTCAGGCTGTGTTTGCAGGAGGACCCCGGGGGCAGTGGGTGGGCAGTGATGCTGGGCTGCTCCTGACATTTTTTCCGCCTGCCAGTGCTCAGCCAATTGGCGAGGCTGGAGCAGCGACACATGAAATATGATGAATTTCAGCTGGGGGGGGTGGAGGGAGCACTGCCTGCTTCTTGGTTTGCACGCTGGGGGCTGCAGGGAATGGCCCTTTGCTGACTGCTCCCTGCCCAGGAGAATGCAATTGGCAGCCTGGTGCTGGGGGCACCGGGACACCCCCAGGGTGCTGAGCTTTGGGATACAGTGCTGCAGGGGGAGCTGACACCGCCCCCCCCCCCCCCCCCCCCCCAACTCTGTGCTGTCCCCAGGGAGCTGCGTTGTTAGAGGAGGAGCAGTTTTGGAGGGGCTTTGGTTTGGTTCGTTAAACCGAAATCCCACCTCCTGGAGAATGCTTTATTGCCGTGCCAGAGCTGCTGGGTTCAAACTTTGCAGTCTGATCCTTGGTTTGATGGGAAGCACTTGACAGAGCCGTGCTGTGTTAACCCTCACACAGCACCCTGGGACCGAAACTGTTAATACCAAAAATTCAGTTGTAACCAATTCAACCCGGATCAGGAGCGGCCGCGCAGCTCCCTGAATCGCATCCAGCAGCTGTTCATTTTTATAATGACTGTGCATTTATCCAAGAGCCAAGTGGCAAGTTCTCTGTTTATTATTATTCCCCCCAGCAGGGAGGGCTGGGGGGGGTGGGGGGGGGGGCGAATCCTATTAGAAAAAAATATATCTCTAATAATATTAATGAAGAAGGGCTGCTCACGCAAACCACACCTCCTCCTTTGCTCCGGCTGTGCCACCGCTGCCACTTTATTAATTTATTTGTGCTGCGAGCGATGGTCCTCCAGAAGTGATAATTGGTGCACTGTATCTTTAAAAGGTTAAAACCCTTTTCAAAAAGGCCCAGACTCATAGTGGGAAAAGACAAGAGAGGCTTTGGCTGGCTTTGGATCCAGAAAACAGCTGCTGATTAGAGGCTGCGTCTTCAGGCTGAATTTATTACATATTTTTCAGCAGCAGGGATTCTAGGAGGAAGCTTCCGTTTGGGTTTCTTGAGCACGGTTTATTTTTATTCAGAGGAATAACAGAGGAAGGATTTGTTCCGGCTGGAGCATGCTCACAACCTGCAAGATCTCCCATTATTAAACTGCCTACTTTGGGGCTTTAATATACATGTGTGTTTTTTTTTTTTTTTCCCTTTTTTTTTTTTTAATTATTAGCGTTGTTATTATTTGGCAGCAGGCATCCCCCTCTCTCTCTATTTTTTTTTTTTTAATAATTTATTTCGAAAGAAAGCTGATCTCGTAATGAGCTTTCTCCTTCCTCACTCGAAACAGGTGCTAATGAAAGAATGCAAATAGCACCGCCTGAGCCGAACATCTCATAAAGACGGGAGCAGCGCGGAGCGCGGATCGCTGCCGGCCCCCACCCCAGGTAGGCACCCGGTTATTTGTCGTGGCGTTTTGCAGATGGTCCACCCCCCCCCAACCCCCAGCTCCTCACTGTGGCCGCACAGCGATTCCATTTTGCTTCCCCCGAAAGGTGTCAGGTTGCTGCTGCGTGCGACCGCGTTTGGGCGATAAGCGGGCATACAGACGTGTGCGCATCGCCGGGCTGATCGCTGGCTGCGCTCCCCGCCGCGCTCACCTCGGAGCTGTCACGGCCGCCCCGTCACCCCGTCCTCACCGCCGCTCCTCTGCCTGCCTTCTCCCTCTTGGCGCATGAATTCATCGTCCGCTGACAGCAACTTCATTTTCTGGCGGTGCGAGTGGGCCGCTAGGATTTCTGCCCCCGGCAGCGTGGGGCTGCTCGCCCTCCTGGGCGATGCGGGGCGGCCCTGCTCCCTTCCCACCCTCCCTTTAGGAGCACAGACTGCCGTTACCTACGGCGCCCATACGCGGGTTTTTATTTGTTGTTAACGCTGATATTTTAACACGGCCCCGAATACCCTTCTGCCTTCACAAAGCCTTCCAACGTTGCTTTTTATTTGCGTGTCGGCATCCGGGATGTGATCCTCAGAGGTTTGTCCTTTGCTGGCAGCAGGAGGTTTCCCTCAGCTCGGCGGTGCAGCAGCTCCATGCAGCACTGCTCTGCTCTGCTCTTTGCTCACCCTCCAGCTTTTCCGCTCTGCTCTCCCCCAGCTGCACGCTTGGGTTTGCAGCAGGGACTGCAGTGGCCTCTCCGATGGCCCAATCCTGCCCTCCCTGGGATCCATCCGGCCACGTGAACCTCCAAGGGCACAAAATCAGCCCTTTGTCTGCAGTTGGTGTTTCTGTCATCTCGATGTATCGCTCCTCTGTCTGCACGCAGTTTTTTTGGCCGTTAAGGAAAGCCAGCAAAAAGTTTACCCTGATTAATTGTGCGAACTGAGAGTGGGCAGCGCATGAAATAAAACACGTATTTTATACAAACAACCCCTTGGGGGCTTCCTAGAAATAGAACTTGTGAATATTTAACCTGACAGATATAAGGTAATCAAACCTGAATATGCACCCTCCCCCCCCCCCCTTTCTTCCAAAAGCAAATAATTGTTAATTAAGAGCTTGATGTGGGGTGCGTGCGGACGAACGTGATTAAAATATGATTAAAATATGCTTTTGACCCGTGGTGGGGAGATACTCTTCCAGGGCTGGTTTTTGGCTGTGCTGCTCACAAGGACAGGCAGAGGGGTCCCAGTCGCTGGGGCTGTTGTCCCATGTCCCCCAGTGAGCACATCCTTCCCTGCCCCATCTCTGGGCATCCAGAAATGGCAAATCCAGTGAGAGGGAAGTGTGTATCTCCCCTAGATCTTATGCTCCCTTGTGCTGAGCCAGCTGTGCTCAGTTCTTGCTGGTTCTCAGTGCCATGCCAACAAACACGTGTGCCCAATGCTGTGCTGTCATTGCTTTGCTTCTTATTATTTTTTGGAGACCTGTTTTTAATCGAGTGGATGCAAGCCTTCCCAGCTGTGATGGAACATAGAGGCTTCTTGGTCTGTTTCCTCTTCCTGCTTGCTCTGTGGGTATTCTGTGAGCTGGTGCCATGTGGGATGTTGCTACCTGTCTGAGGCTTGCTCAGGTCATCAGTGCTGGTGGGAAATGGCTTGGTTGAGAAAGCCAAGCACTTTGGGGACTGAGGAAGGGAAATTGGCTTCCTTCCTAATAACCATCCCCAGGTGTTGCCTCATGATGATAGTAGGCATCAGCTCCTGCTCTTGGGATGCCAAAACCCTCTGTTGCTTTGCTCAACCCCACCAACCCTCCCAGCAACTGGAGTGGGACACACAAATCTCGCTGCAAGAGCTGATGCTCCTCTGCAGACCTGGCTGCAGCTGGCACCATGTGGAGCTGCTCCCATGGAGTACCGTGGTGGGAGCTGGAGGGCCAGCATCCATCTGACTTCTGTTCCTTGATCAGCTCCTGAGAAAGGGAAGTGAAACACACAGACTGTCACTCCCCGAGGAGCCCCAGTCACCCGATGCCATCGTGTTTGCAAAGGAAGCTGTTAATTATTTTGCTGGAAACAGTTGTAAACTTCTGTAAACGCATACGATGTGGCTTTCAGATGGGTTTTTCAGCATTGTGGTTCATTTTATGGAAGATACTGCAGCTGGCTTGGTCAATTGTGCTGTGCAGTAGGGATATCTGCTGGGGGAGCTGATTGCTATAGGTGGGTCATGGATCCCTCCAGGGCTCAGTTCCTTGGGTACAGCATAGTTCTGGATTCCTGCCTGGTTTGGCAATTACCACAAATCTCAGCTATCTCTATGCGTGACATGGATCTGATGAGGAAGGTACCAGTGCCAGGAGAGAGCAGTAACCCAGTATTGACCTAAACCCATCATTTTAAATTGGACCAGCTAGGAGTGAGCCTCTGCCTTATGCTGGTAGGAGCCCAAAGCACACTGGTCTTTTTGGCTAAAAAAAAATATCTCCTTTCTCCATGGAAAGCTAAATACCAGCAGCTGGCCTGGCTGTGGCGCTGGTTAGGATGGATGCATCAAGGAGTATGGAGTATAACATCCCAGCATGTTGATTTACAGGGTGGTTTGAAGGTGCATGTGGTTATCTGAAGATCAGAGGAGTGCTGGTTTTTGCTTATCCATATTTAACCACATTGCTGCAAAATAGATGGCAGAATTCGTAGCCCGGATCTCCTCAGTTAGTTTTCTAAAAAGCTTGGAAACTTTTATTTCAAGAATGGAAATGTACCAGCTATGCAAGTCATGGATTTGCTCCACTCTGATCTCAGTGGTGATCTGAGGTGGGGGGAAGAAAGCAGCACGGCCTTTTTTGTTCCCATTTAACCTTTCTGCGTCTTACTTTCTCTTCTGTGTGGGAAATGGGGAGGAGGGAGGGGGAGCCCATTGGCCAAGATCTCAGTGTGAGTCCCTGGCAGACTGAAAATACGAGTAATAAGTTTTGACTCTAAGCTCCAACTGCAGACAGCAGTGCTTGCTTGCTGGGCCAGCACCAGTAGGAGAGGGAAACGCATCGGGGGAGGCACACATCTGACTGCACGGATAATACATATGGTTGGATGTGGTTTAGTGCGCAGATGATGCTGAGAGCAGCCCAGGCTCCTGGGGTTGTGGTGGGGTCTGGGCTGCTGGGAGGTGAATGTGGCAACCAGTTTCTGTCACCAGAAGCTGTACATGGTGTGGACAGCTTGGGGTCTCAGCAAGCTGTGTGTGAAAGCTCTGATGACCGGAGGATGTGGGACACTGCTGGCATCCCCTGAGAGCAGAGGGAGTCCCAGAAATAGATGCAGGGATGGTCCCAGCCCGAGGTTGGGCTGGATGTGTTGTGACCCGGGATGCCCTAAGGACTCTGACCCTAATGGCGCCGGCTGCTGAGCATCGCACTGCAGCTGGAAGGGGAGAATCCCACAGCCCTGCTGCTCCAGGGCTCCTGAGTGGGGATCCCATGGGACGTTGGATGTGCTGACCACCCCCTCGAGCACCCCAGATGTTTCACAGCTGGGACAAAAAATGCAACAGAGAGACTGCCCCTCGCTTCCCCTCCCATGTGCCATCTCATCGTTCTGGCAGCTCTTGATGTGGGATGCATGGGCATCTCTTGAGAGGAGCTCGGTCGATGAAGTCTGGTCGAGGAGGTGACCACGGGTGGCTGGACCATCTCCCATGGCTCTACAGGAAGGGCTCAGGGCTGCTGCTGACTCACGGCCCCCGCTTGGGGGCTGCCGGGAAAATGGAGTGAGTAAACCCTGATGTAAGGAGTAATCTGTTGAAAATAATTCACCGCGGAATTCATCGTTCTGTTCTGTGAGTGAGAAAGGCGAGCGCTGCTTGTAATGATGTCAGGATGATCTCAGAGTCCTTCAAAGCACACCTCCGCTGCAAACAAAACTTTTAACCCCCTTTTTTCAGCTGCCCTTTGAGTTGAAGCATGTTATACCTACCCCTGGTGGGTGTTGCTGCAGAATGATAAATTTTAAATCAAAAGGTCTAGAAGGCTTGGAATAAGCAAAGGAAAAATTGAGAGGGGTTTGGTTAGAACTTGTGTGGTCTCCCAAATAAACCTCATGTGCAGGAGAGACGCCGGGAGGTGCCCATCTGTGCAAGCAGCATCCTCTCCTGCCCCAGTGCTGGTTTATCTCACCTGCATCCATCCTACATCCTCTATTTCCAAGGAGTTCCCAGTCCTCACAAGCCAGTTCCCATTTTCCCACAGGTTTCAGTCCCCCAAAATGCATTTGTTGGCCCTGACTCTGTGTTGGCTGTTGCAGTCAGGTTGGCAGTCCTGTATGTTGCAGGTGTCCCCATGCTGACATCCTGCTTTTAGTTGCTTAACTTGTATTCCCACCCTGAATTTTGTTTTTGGTTCTGGCATCTTAGTGAATTTTATGGGAGCGTGAAAACTGTTGAGCTGAACGGATAGTTTTGTTTTTAATGGCTGTACCAAAGCAGTCTGGTCAGGTTTCTGCAGAAAGCTATGTGCTGTATTTGCTAGAAGTGGATGCTGTGTGCAACCTGGCATGGCCCGTACATCTCCAGCAAGCACGGGCAACTTCTCATAGTTTAATTATAGCCAGAGCAAAGGATGTGCTTTTCAGCTGGGGCAGAAAATGTTCTTTCACTCCTCTGTTAAGCTGTGGATTAAGAGTTGATGGGATTTGCTTTTCCTCTTGTGAGGATGTGGTGCTGAAGTGGCGTGGAAGCAGAAGTTGTGCTGTAAGGTGTGCTCCTTGGTTGGATGTTGCTTCAAGTTATTCTTCCTCCTCTTTGTGTGCCCGAAAAGCCACGCGTGTGCTCTGCTAGGAAGATATGAAGACAAATGGCGTAGATGGTGTGAGTGGCTGGGTTACTATTAGCAGTGCTGGTGTAAGGCAGCAGTGGCTTTCACTCACACTTCTTCTTCTGCCTTCATTGTGCACCAATAAGAGGCATAACTGAGGTGATCAGAGGGCTGGGGCACCTCTCTTATGAGGAAAGGTCGAGGGAACTGGGCTTGTTTAGCTTGGAGAAGAGAAGGCTCCAGGGAGACCTCATTGTGGCCTTCCAGTGCTTGAAGGGAGCGGATGAACAGGAGGGGGAATGGCTGTTTGTGAGGGTGGATGGTGGTAGGACAAGGTTTTAAAGTGAGACAGGGGCGGTTTAGGTTGGATATGAAGAGGAAGTTTTTCCCCCAGAGGGTGGTGAGGCAATGGCACAGGTTGCCCAAGGAGGCTTGGATGCCCCATCCCTGCAGGCATTCCAGGCCAGGCTGGATGTGGCTCTGGGCAGCCTGGGCTGCTGTTGGTGACCTGCAGACAGCAGGGGTTGGAACCAGATGAGCACTGTGGGCCTTTGCAACCCAGACCATTCTGTGGTTCTATCATAACATTGGTCTTTGTGTTCCATCCCCTTAAGGAAGTGCTTTGTGGGATCCTGGTCTTGGTGGGGATACCAGGGTGCTTTATGGTAGGGGGTAGGGAGCAAAGGAGATGCCTTTCCATGAACTGTGCAGAAAGTTTGACTGGGCTGTGTACGTGAGGGTAATGCAGGGAAGATCTCCATCCTTGCTTCAGGTCTTTGTGGTACAGCTTATATTTCCATGCCCTGCTTTGAACAGCTCTTTGTCAACCAGCAGAGATCGATGCTCCAAAATGCCAATAATATAAATAGCAGCAGACCTGAAAGTGTTCTGCAAAACAAACTTGCACAAGGAATACCAGCAAGGTAGCAAAATTCCAAGAATACCCAATCTACCAAAAGTACGGCTGAGGAATGAGTGCAGGAATGAGGTAAGTTAGGGTAGAGCTCAGCAAAGGCTATAATTTGTGTGCCTTCAGCTGTCAGGACCTGTATTCCTCTCCATACATCAGGGTGCTGTGGGGTTGATTTCCATCTTGAGCTCATTGGTTCTGGTGGGATTCTCAGCGCTGTCTCCTGGTGTGATGCTGCTGCTTGTGAAGATCTTTCCAGATCATATGATGGAGATGGAGATAACTATAACAAAATGCAGATTTCCATTGCTGTTTCTTGCAGAGTTTGTTTCTTCTCAGTCAGGTGGATTTTGCTCAGTTTTACCATTGCAAAGGCTTCTCAAGGTCTGAAGTGGTGTAGTCCCAAATCAGAATTGCATACTGGGATAAATGACTTGATTATGAGAAACCTTCTTTGGTTCTGCATGGCTGAATAACCATAAAATGAACCAGGTACTCAATAGAAAACTGCAAAGGGGACAAGGGGGGGGATGTGCACGTTGATACCACATAAAGGTTGCAAAGTTAAGCAGTCAAAAAATGGAACAAGTGTTTGGTTGAATAAGCAATCCCAACTTCCCCGTGTGTGCACGGTGTTTATCAGATAGAGAGCAATCTTGTCTTACTTACAGCTCTCAATAAATAGATATCTAAGATGAGCTTGGTCATGTATGAGCTCGATCATGTAATTAAAGGCTTTTGACACATGGCCAGATGCTCTGCCTTCATGTTTGTGTAAATGAGAGCAGAGGGTGGCTGTGCACCACTCTGCCTGTGCTCAAGTGGCTTCAAAATAGGCTCTTTGTGCATCTAGGTGGCCCAGAGGGATGGGACTGTCCCCTGTGCAGGAAGGGAAAGGGAGAAATCCCAATTATCTGGCCAGGTCTGTTTGTGCAAAAGGTTATGAAAGGTGTGCTCTGCAGATGGGGGGGTTGCATTGATTTTGCAGGCAGGGTTTCAGGGATGAAATTCTAGCTCCCCAGGGGACGGGCAGTGACTCTGTGGGAGGTGGCTTGGGGGGTATTTGGAGCCCATCTGAAGAGACACAGAAGAGCAGAGCAGGCCTGTCCTTCGAGAGCTCTGCTGGCTGCATGTGCTCCTGCACACTCTGCAGTCTGCAGGGATTGCTTGAGGTAAGGACCTGTTTGGCCAACGGCACCCCATGAGCACCTTGGCTTTCCTACCCCGCACGTCCACGATGGTTGTAATCCTATGAGAAGTGACTGACTTTGTACAGAGGATTGTTGGAAGGAGGGAGGGGACAACAGAACGTGTAGGGTTTATGTTGCTGTCACGGGGAGGAATTGCTGCGATGAGTTTCATGTCACTTATGGTACATTTTTCTTCTTTTAAGATGACAGATCTCCATGCTTTACCTAGGGCGTGCTGCTCCCCAAACCCAAACTCATGCCAGTAGAAGTCATCCATGAAGTTGGTATTTGTAGACTTAGCCTTGCCTGACTTTGACTTGGAGTGTTGCAAACCAAGTTTTATTCCTGTGTACGTATTTCTGTATTTGCACTACAAGAGATGGTTTGACGAGCTCCTGCAAATAACCCCACTTATTTTTGGGGAATGTTTTTTAGTAGTCTAAACCTTTCTAAAACCTTAAAGCTCCATAAGCAGCTTAAACCAATCTAAAGCCTTAGATCATTTTAAACAGCTTGTGCCAATAGAAGGACTTGGATTATCTTAAATGCCTTAAAGAGATCTAAAGCTTTAGTGAAAGAATTTGGCCAGTCTTGGATTTGCTTGGTGGTTTGATTGGATTTCATGGGCATGTTGGTCACCACTGGGTCACTGCCCAACCGCTGTTGGGGAAGGCACCCTGATTTTCTCTATCCTGTGATTTTGGGTATTTGAGGGGCTGATGTTTAAACACAGAAGTAAATCCCGAATCTTTAACCTTAACTCTGCCCTCAAGTGAAGATCATCTGTAACTTCTGTATGCTGTCCCAGGTTCGTTTGGCTAAATATATGTCTAACTTGAGAGAGAAAATACGTTCTATTGCACCAATTAAGGATTCTCAAAGAATTGTGATGGCCTGAATTGTCCTTTGCAGTTTAGATTCTTATCACTTGCTTATAGAGCTTTGAAAATCTGATCTTAAGACTTGGCGGCTTAATTAAAGGCCTTTAAAAATGTACAGAAATGAAGGAATGAGTCCAGACTGTGACTTCAGTTAATTTGGACGTTCTCTAATTATTGCTTGCTTTGTGCTACAGCATCATCACAGTGTGAACATAGGATCTAACACTTCCTTCACTTGGCAAGAGCAAATCATAAGTAATTCAGGCTCAGGGTTTGGGGGGCTCTTCCTTTTGTGCTTTATCTTATTTTTGTAATTTAAATGAGATGAATTTTTCCTTGCGTGTCAACCAGCCTTTAAGGCTGAGTTATTTGATTTCCCTTTGAGCGCAGTGGCACCGAAGGTTTTTTTACTCCCATTGACAGGTGGAGTAGCATCCCCAGGAATTATTTCATTAGAAGACACATCAATAATGGTACCAGATACATATGAAGACAGCATCAGAGTAGAACTTTTCTGCTCAAACGCCTTAACCAAGAGAAGGAGCTGATGCACTTCTTATGCTGAGTGCTTGGACGTGGAACTGAATCCTGCTGAGCTCTGCCATGAGCAGTGTCTGCCTTCAATCCCTGCTCTATGCAAACAAAGCAGTTTTGTGCAGATCTGATGTGGGGCAGCATTTTAGATCTTTCCTGTGTTATAACTGCTTGAACTCGTAAGAAAGCTAAGAACAAGTTTTGGTTTCAATTTTAGATACGGCTGTTTTCTCAGGTTTAAGTGTTGGTCTGCTAACAGGTTGTTCTCAGTGAGGCTGCTAAAAAGTTCCAATCTCCTGCATTTTATTCACTTTACTTATTAATGCATTTATTCATAGAAATGGGAAGTGCTTGTTGGAAGGTGAACTGCTTTTCCTTTCAACTTGCCACACGGAATTCTTTTGCAGATGGTATCATTCCTACTTCATACTTAAAGCAAGAAGCATGACTGCTAACTCAGCACCTGAGAATATCTAGTGGAAAATTCTGGGATTTTACACTTAATAACACTTATTTTTTAAGTAAATTTCCAAAAAAATAAAAAACCCAACCCAATCTCTACTGTAAAATGCATCCATAAATTCCAGGGCTCAGTGCTGGAGTCTCACTGTGGCTCAGGCAGCTTGCCCTGGTCCTGCTCTCTGCTACGTGATAAATAAAGTTCCTTTCCTTCCTTAGAATATCTGACCCAGGGAGTTCAGGATGAAGTTTGTTAGAAATGTAAACAGGCTGCAGCTGGGTAAACCGCTGCTGAATCAGGGCAGGGAGCAGAGCAGCCTCTTAAATCTGGTTCTGTTTTTCCCCACCGCTGACCTGGTGCTGGGGACTGGATCTGCTTCTGTCGCCAAACTGCAGTGCTGTGGACCTCTGTACCCTCGTGTCTGTGTCTGCTTGGGTGAAACAGGGTGAGCTCTTAGCTTTCCTCCTGTCTGTCAGGAGCAAGTGCTGGGTTTGGAGCCGGTGAAAAGCTGTGGAGCGCCCGCTTCCCTCTCCATGGCAGCTTGGTGCAATTACTTGTTTTACCTCGCTTAGCCCCTTTTACTTTTTTTTTTCTGCTTTATCTCCTTTGCTCCAAGCTCTTGAGCGCTCTCAGCTCTGCTTGCCTCTGCCTGGAGGCTCGAAGCAAAACCAAAGCAGCCAGTGCAGAAATTCCCTATTGCATCTTCTTGCTCTCAACTACCTGTCCCATATTCTGTGCCATTCACAGCTATAAGATAGAATGATTCCTAGTGCTGTTTACTAGTAGAAAAACAAAAGAAAGGGCTCTTCTTCTCCCCTGGATGTTTTCTATCCCCTCCCAGGAATGGGTCAGGCCCCCATGTGTGCCAGTTGCAGAGAGCCCCACTGAGCACAAAACAGTCCTGAGGTTTTGCATGGACAGAAGCATCTGCAGATGGGAATTGCCATCAAGCAATGCTAAAGCAAGAGTTAAACAGGTTTGATACAAACTGTAGTGAGGCTTCTGTGGCTGTTTTACTGAAACATCTATGGCTGGTGTGTGTGTCACCTCAGAGCAGCCTCTGTGTCCCCACTTCGCTTTGAGGCCAGGTGAGACCCTAAAAGTGGGCCTGAATGCAGATGGACTGGGGTTGGTACAAGCGTTGCTCACTTCTGCCCTCGCCCTTAGGGGATGCAGAGAATAGTTTGAGGTATAGAGGGCTGTAGCAGAGAGCCCTGCTGCAGGCTGGAAGGTCCCCAGGCCTCAGTTTGCTCCCACATGCAGATTGCAGCAGCACAAACAAGTTGGTGATAATCCACCCAGCAATCTGGCATCTTCCTTGAAAAGGGCCCTGATTTCAGAAAGTATCGCTGTCCAGAACAGTGTTCAAGCATGTGCCTGCCTGTAAGCGTGAATTTAATTGCCATCCTGCAGAATGTTGTGCTTAATCATCTTCCTTGGTGCTGCTTCTGACTCAGGGCTGCTGTTGGCATCCTGCAGGGTGCACCACAATGGGGAGAGCTGCCAGGGCTGCATATGTCTCATGTGCATGGCTGGGTGTTGCTGAGGAAACGTGTGGTAGGGAAGGGAGCTTGAGGTTCTCTGGTAAAGAAAACAGCTCTTAATTAATTGGATGAATAGGGTGAGTTGCTAAAACACGCAGTGTTTGTGGCAGCAAAGGGTTTGTAAGGACAGGAGTTTGGTTTGAGGATAAATGAACCTTTGCAGCTCTTAGAAGCTTGCTGGAACTCCTCATCTTTAGTCCTTTGAGACACAGTCAGCAGCTTGGGGCTTCTTCCAGACTTCCTGGAAAGCCCAGAGGTTCCCCACATCTGTGTGCCCAGGTGCAGGGGGCAGTGTGCGTGCATAAGGGTGTGTGTTTGGGAGCATTGTGTGAGATGCAGAGCTGGGGACTTGCACCTGCTGGGCTGCTGACCACAGAAATCTGTGCACAGCAGTGACCTGTAACAGCTTTCTACCATCGGTTTGAACTCCCTTTTCTCCATATTGATGCCTGGGGACTTGCATGGTTGGTGCCACGAGGGGAGAGGTTAGGAAGGTTGCTCACAGTGTGAGTTGGTGCTGATTCCTGAGCACAGCAGCTGCCCTGCCAACTGCTTGTGGGGATGTTTCCTCGTGATGTCTCCAAGCCTTGGTAGGAGTCACTGCACCCCTCTCATTCTCTGGGATCATAGAATGGTTTGAGCTGGAAGGCGCCTTTAAAGGCCATCTGGTCCAACTCCCAGCAGTGAGCAGGGACACCCACAGCTCCATCAGTGCTCAGAGCCCCTCCAGCCTCACCTTGGGTGTCTGCAGGGATGGGCACCACCACCTCCCTGGGTGTTGAGCTGTGGAGAACAAGCAGAGCTAACATGATCCCAGTGTTACTGGGGATCTTGTTACTGGGCCAGAGATGAAGATGAGTGAGTGGGCATGAATTAATGGAAAGTTTGGGCATGTCAGGAATTTAGGTGGAGGTTTTTTTTTTGTTATGCAGGGAGATCGGTCTGAACCAAATTGCAGTGGGAACTTTTAATATAAATTATTTCTTAAAAGCACTTGGACGTAAGGACAAACTTGAAGATTATGGCTGATTACTTAAAAAGCAAAATCACTCAATTTGCATTTGACATCAAGGGAAAGAACATTACCTGCACATACAACCTAGAATGGAGTAGGCTTGGGGAGTGAGTGAGCATCTGAAGTCTTGCTGTCAGATGCTGTCCTTTCCCTGCGCGATACTTTTAATGCTTTCCAGCTGGGCTGGACTTATCCACTCAGAAGGATCTGAGTCTTTAAAAGCACTAAGGAGAAGACCATTGGTGCTCCCCCAATGGAGAGCTGAGGCCCATAGATAGAATCATTAAGACTGGAAAGTACCTGTAAGATCACCCAGTCCAACCTCAGCCCACCCCACCATGGCCACAGCCCTCAGTGACACAAGCGCATGGTTCTGGAACACCTCTAGAGATTGTGACCCCAGAGATTTGACCCCACCACTCCCTGGGCAGCTGTGCCAATGCATCACTGCTCTTTGGGAGAAGAAATTCTTCCTAATATCCAACCTGATGGAAGGACAGCAGCTGGAGGCTGTGTACACAGGCTGAGCTCACACCCCAGATTTGCAATCAGGTATTTTAACCCAACAATGCTCTCAACCAGTCCATGGAGGCAGGGCACGTGTTGTCCTCAAAGGTCTGCTGTGATCCCTCTCACCTTCTTTGCTGTCAGTCTATAATGAAAATTTAATGCTGCTGTTCTGCAGGAGAGCTGTAGTGTGGGAGTAACTCCCTGTATGTGAAACAAAACGATGTTGTGGCTTTTGGTACAATGGAAAGGGCACTTCCTTCCCCTGCTGCTGTCTTGGTAGGTATATCCCTAAGGAAAGCATGCAATCTTTTTATTATTGACCACGTAACTCAGGGCAGAGTGACATTATTTGTCAGTAATACAACACCAGAGGAGCTGCACTGCTCTCTCTAATTTTCCAATAAGCAAATGAAGCCACATGCAGTGCTTCACTAAACCCTTTCCTCTTCGGCTTCCCACACATGCACGGTGTCTGCGTTCCTTCCATTAAGTAATTAAGTGAAGTTTCATGACCAAAGCTCTCTCCTCTGATGGTGGCTGTGAGATTGCTTCACTTGTAGGGAGAATCCATTCCCCTGGGGCAGTGAGCGGAGTGGGCTCAGTGGGTTCAGTGCCAGTGAGTACTGGCTGAACAAAATGGATATGTCCTTTGGTGCCAGCTCTGTGTGCACACTGGAGCATGTCTAGAGAAGAGTCAGAATGAAAGCACAATATCTATTTCTGTATTTTCAGTGCTAGATGGAACTTACAGTGCTCTGGAGCATGCGCAGACATCCGTGTTGTTGTAGAACCTACCAAGCAGTGGTGCCTGGAGGCCTGAGCAGATCCATGGCATCACAGCCCATCCAGGCATGGGGTCATGGGTAACTTCCTGGTCACGGGCAATTCCTTGGTCATGGACAACTCTTTGGTCACAGACAATTCCTTGGTTATGGGCAACTCCTTTGGTGTTGGCAGCTCTTTGGTCACAGACAACTCTTTGGTCGTGGGCAGCACTTTGGTGTTGGGCACCTCTTTGGTAATGGGCATCTCCTTGCTTGTAGGCAAATTGTTGGTCATGGGCAGCTTGTTGGCACAGATGATGAAACTTGAATGAGGAGCTGCAATGGTTAGAAGGGAGAAACAAACAGAAAGCCATAAGGGTTGCACTGTAACAGAAATACAGTGGGCACTGAATTGTGACATATTCAAGTGATACATGAGAGATTAGGGTAAAAAACTAATCAGTCTTAGAGCACTGAAATAGAGGGGTTATAAGCAGGAGGTATCCTTGTCCCACATTTTGGCTGCAGCATCCCTGGGAAGTTTAACAAGTGCCAGGAAAGCCATGTGGGATGCTTAGGGAAAAACTGGCTGTGCAGAGGGGAGGACAGGTGGAAGAATATTGTCCTCTGCGGAAAGAAAAAGGGAAAGTAGCAGATAAAGGCCAGAGTGATTTGCCAGGAAAGTTTCTAAAGAATAGAACAGTAAAAAATTCCATTTCCTGGAAACAGAATCTTCTGACTAAAAGATTTTGCCCTTTCTGCTGAGTAGCTGTGTTAGTATGCTCATAGGCATACTTTTAAGTTGGATATTTATTACTATGCTGTAGAAAACTTATCACAGTTTCTGGACAACTCCCTCCTAAACCCCTAAGCAATTAGTGCTTGTTCTTCCATCTTTCCAGCACATCATCTCATGTAACACTGAACATCGCTGCCTGTTCTTACAAATGCTGCAGCATTCCTGGGATTTTCAGAAGCGTTGGGCTTCTGCTGTTGTGATGCTGATTGCCAGGGGAATAATTAGACTGGATTGAAAAAAAAAAAAAAAAAGAAAGATGTTTTTTGGATTTTGAATTTTGAATTTTGGATGTCAGGGGGAAGTTCTTTGCTATGAGAGCGGTGAGGTGCTGGAACAGCTGCCCAGAGAGGCTGTGATGCCCCCTCCATCCCTGGAGGTGTTCAAGGCCAGGTTGGATGGGGCCCTGGGCAGCCTGGGCTGCTATGAAATGTGGAGGTTGTTGGCCCTGCGTGTGGCAGGGAGTTGGAGCTGCATGATCCTTGAGGTCCCTTCCAAGCCTGGCGATTCTGTGATCTTTTAAATAACTGTCCATGGGTTATTTACAGTTATTTTCCATCACATCGTCCTTTTGCTGGTTCTGCAGCTGTGGCAGACAGCAGAATGACACATACATTTCTGTGCTATTTCTTCCCAAAGCGCAAGGCTGGAAGACAGGAAAAGCTAAAACTTATTTCTCTAGGCAACATCCAGCAAGCTTCCTGTATTTGGAGGTACTGTGTGCTCCAAGGAACTCACACACGGGATTATTGCAGGGAAAAGTCAAATTGCTGAAGGAACCACCGCAGCTCACGCTGCATTCAAACCTTGCGAAGGTGCATCACCTTAAATACAGTGGCTGGATCCATCCTGCACGTTGCCACGAGCATGTGCTCCTGGAGGGAGGAGAGGCCTCCGCAAAGGATCATTGCTGAAGGGTGCATCTGGAAAGAGCAGCCTGCAAGGTGCAGTGCGCGGTAGCAATTAGGCGCTTGCATGCATGCAAATGCAGGGCAGCGGTTCGCCTGCAGTGCTTGTCCTGCCGGTGGGCATGGAGCTCCTTCTTGGCAAACTGTGTCCTGAGCATCTGCAGGACTAATAAGCTAGAAAACAGGCCCTGGGGAAAGCCCCTTTCCCTCCCCCTTTCTTTTTTCGCTTTTCTTTTTTGTTAATTCGTTTTATTTTATTTTTTTTCGTGGCAGAGAGCAGAGATTTGCAAGACAAAAGCGTTTGCTTTGCATTGTGCATTTTGTTTTGTGTCTGTGGCTGTGTGGAAACACACCTGCCATTTTACTGCTTCCTGCAGCAGATGCAAATAGAGCATCCTCAGGAAAATGTTACATCCCTTAAAATAAACTCTGCTGCTCAGCAGCGCGTGTTGCCTCTGGTTTCGTGCTGGAATGTGTCTGCAAAAACAGAAAGCCACAGGGTAAAAATACAATTGCCCACCAGTAATAAAGAGGAGTTCCTGTGAAAGCTGCACTCGGCCTTCTATCATTTACAAAGTTTGAGCGTGGAGATGTTCGGGGCAGGTGGGTTTTGGGGTTTTTCCTCCATCTCCTTCCTTCTTCCTCCCCCTCCTGTTCTGCTCTGGGGGCCCTCGCCTGGCTCTGTGCCTGAGGCTGAGCTGCTTTGGAATTGCTCTGAGTCTGCTGGGCAGTGGACAGAAGTCTCTCTGGCTGCCTGGGGTGGCAATGCCTTACTGTGCATGGATTTTTTCTCTTTCTTCCTACTCCTTTGCTGTCATACAGAAAGCCCAAACAGGAAGAGGTTAATAGGAGGAAAGTCAAACAGAGCTGAATAGGTCAGAATTTGTCTTGCTTTTGGTTTCCTTGCCCTAGAGCCAGCCTGTGTCTGGCACATAGAGACCTTGAAACCTGCCTGATGGAGTTTCATTCTTGGTTGATCACATTGCCCTTGAAAGAATCTGTATTCTGTTCTGCAGGAAAGTGGAAAGATGAAGAAGCAAATCCTTCATGCAGCTGCTGCACCCATGCAGCCACCTGAGCTCAGAGGGTGCAGTTCTGCACATCCCATCTGCAGAGGTCTCCAAGCATCAGCTGCTGGGCAGGAGCACAGCAAGGCTTGCTTTTCTTCTTTGGTGGCTGCTCGTGAGGTTTTGCTGCTGCTCAGGCTGCCTGGAGCTCTGGTTTGCAGGATGCAGGTGCAAGGAGGGGTGTGCAGATGCTTGGGGTTTCTCACCTGAAAAAGGAGTAGTTGAGTCATTGCGGAAGCTTTGCTATCTGTAAAATCGTAGATAGGGGTTGCTACCAGCACTGATTCAAGACAGAAAGCTGATAAAGCAGGCAAAACCTACCTGGAGGTCTCTGTGGGTGTCTGAAGACATTGTCTGGAATCAGTTTTGATTTTAGTCAAAATAACATCTGGTGATCAAGCGATGAAGTGGTTGTTATGGGGGGAGATGGATGTGCATGGGGATGAGGGTGAAGCATAGATGTATCTTCAAGGGGTGGGTGAGGTCTGGGGGCCACGGTGGCAAGGGCTGAGGAGGAGGACAGGGATGGGCGTGCAGCAGTCCCATAACCTTGGGTTCCATGGAGTAACCTTGGGTGCCATGGAGCTGGAGCTTACAGGAGGCTCTCGGTGGGGTAGCACCCAGGACGGAGGTGTTAGGGGAGGCTTGGTACAGTGAAGAGCAATCGCAGTGTATGGGAAAAACTGGCTTCAAGAGACTGCTGACTATTGATGGGCAATCTGCTGCAGGGCTCCAGTTTTTGGAAGCACCAGCAGGGCGGTGTCAAGCCAGGATTGCATGGAAGCACATGGGATGGATCAGAGCCGCTCCCTGGGCACACAGGTGTGGCTGTCACAGCCCCTGCTCTCAGTGTTTGTCTTGGCTCGGGAGCTTAGCAGAGGGCTATGGGACATGCCTGCCCATGCGGACAGGAATTCCCCTCGAGGCTTGCTGGGTTCAGGTGTCTTTTTGCCAGAACTGCTGTTGGATCACTATGGCTTGCTCCATTTCCCCCTTGCTCTGGTTTGGCAGCATCCCTCCCTGCTGGGTCAGTGGCTGTATGAATGGTCCTGCTGCTTTCCACACCCTGGTTGGGCTGCGAGGGGGACGTGGCACAAACTCTGCTCTGTGCTTGGCCTGCTCTGCCTGTTGGCAACCCTGCCCACAACAGGGGAATGGGAACTTGGTGATCTTTAAGGTCCCTTCCAACCTAAGCCATTCTATGATGGTATGATCTTGGCTCTTTCTTTCCCTTCATCCCAACAGTGATCTGTTGCGATCCTTTTGGTTGCCCGATGACTTGCAGGAGCAGGAGAGTGCTCTTCCATCCTTTCTTCAAATGTCAGTATCTCAGGAACATGCACATTGATTGCAGGGGTGGTGTGCAACACCTGGAAGAATAGTTCAAGCCATGGCTGACACTTCAGCCATGGTATTTTGTGCCATGAGTACAACTGTCCCCCTTCCTCATGAAGCTCTCCACATCAGGAGCAGCTGAATCTGTTTCCAAGTCATATTAACATCTCTTAACCTCCCAGATCTATTCTGTCCTAGCAGAGCAGCTTGCTGAAGTGGTCGCAAACAGCTGTATGTGCTGCTAAGCACAATGCCACACTCAGCATTGAGCAATGCCAGACATTCTGCGTGGAGAAGATCAGAGGCTTTCTTCTTTTAATCATATCTTTCCTTGCCTGGTGAGAACATCTCTGTGCTGCCTTGGCTAATAGCAGGAATCCTGAGCAAACACAGAGAGGGATTTGCTGTGAAGATCGGGCTACTGCCGGCTTGCCCAGACAGCTCTGCTCTCCCAGCAGAGCAAACCTCTCCAGCAGGGCCTCCAGTAACCTCACCTGTCCTCCCAGAGGTAATTGTGGGCAGATGAGTTGCCTGGGTATGATGTCATTATGCTTTGCTACTGCTAATTTGTTAAATGCAAGCGAAGGAGGTTGGTGAGATGACTGGGAGCATTAGCACATAGCATCAAGGACTCGAATGGATGATGTAGCCAACTGGAAGAGATTCCCTGCTGGAGCACTGTGGCACTCCCTGTCCTTGCTCAACGTGCTGGTTCCTGTTGCTGTGAGCTACCTGCTCCAGGCTCTGAGGAGGTGCTTGGCACAGCCCTGCCTGGAGTTTGTTGCCACGGTTTCTCCCAGTTGCTGGATCTGTACAGAGGTTCTCCCATGAGCCTGGGAGCCTCCTCTTGTCACAATACAGGAATAGCTATGGCTGAAGGGATGCAGTACCAGCGTAGATCTTATCCACTGTTTTCAAGTTAAGGCTTGAGCGTTGGTGCCCTCTGAGATCTGACCAGTGTGCGCTCAGTGCACAGTATCAGCTGGAAGCAGAGCAGGAATTCAGGCTCTGGTCCAGCTCCCACGGTGTTCCATGAGGTAGGGTTGCTAGACATCCGTGTAACATGAGATTTCCTGCATTTCAGACTCGAATCTTGTGAGCTGTATTGAAAACATACGTGATGCTATCCTTCCTGTATTTCCTGTACAGTTTTAATATGGGACGTGAGAAATCCTGCTATCATCTGCCCCCTCCTTTACTGTATTTCTTAGAATGTTCTTCATCTCCCTTCTTTTCCCTGAAATTGTGAATATGTCCATCAGCTGGTAAGGACAAAGCAACCCCTAGAACGTGTTTCAGGTTTTTACTT
The DNA here is from genome assembly GCF_019238085.1 of Lagopus leucura. Lineage (NCBI taxonomy): Eukaryota > Metazoa > Chordata > Aves > Galliformes > Phasianidae > Lagopus > Lagopus leucura. The sequence goes on from NW_024962297.1 coordinate 629,661, forward strand.
GTATCTTGTAATCCAGCCACTGGAATTAAGACCTTCAGTAGAGTTAATCAGACTGCCTTGCAGCTTTATTTTGCTACTCCCTGCTAAGGTGAAAGATGAGGTGATCTCTATCAGATAATTGCTGTATTACGTAATTAATTGGGAGATAAAAACCAGGTTATCCCAATTGCTTGGTGTTTGAGCTGATTTTGCAAACAGTTAAGAACTCGGGGTCTCAACTCTCCAAATTTCTGCAGTCAGTGTCACACGATTATACACAAAAGGAAATTGAGATTATTTCAAATGAGAATGAGCACGGTGGGAAGAGGTGGTGAAAAATTTATTGTCTGAAAAAGAGTGGTTAAGTATTGGAACAAACTGCCTGGGGAAATGGTGGAGCCACCATCCCTGGTGGTGTTCCAGAACTGTGGAGATGTGGCTTTGAGGGACGTGGTCAGTGGGCACGGTGGTTGGATTTGGGTCGGGCTGGGTGACCTCAGGGGTCTTTTCCAACCTTCATGATTGTATGAAACGAATCCCCTGAGGTTCAGTCATGGTCTGAGCTTCCCAGCTGCACTGATATTGGAGCATGTATGAGGAATACCCTGAGGAAATATGGAATGAGTGTGTGAGGTGGTTCCCAGGTGGAAGGGGAGAGCTGTGATGGAAGGGGAAGCTCTGGAGGACCTCACCTGCTTCTGTGCAGAGGTTCCATGGTTCCCCATGGCCAGGAAGATGAATTCACTTTAGGATAAATGTAATGACCAGCTATTACAGTGATGAGAACAGAGCAATTTCCTTACTGAGAGAAGATTAAGAGCATATCTACATCATCATAATGAGAGACAGTCCTGTCTTCGAGTTCACAGTCCACTGCAAAGCGTAATAGTGAATTCATAATGATGGAGTTGAATTTGGGATCTGCCAAATTCATTGTCCAAATGATCAAATGTACATTAAATAGAAACAATTACGGATAACTTTGGAGCCAGTCACAATGCAGTCCAGTGACTACAATGCAGTCCAGTGACTACAATGCAGTCCAGTGACTACAATGCAGTCCAGTGACT
>NW_024962297.1:630719-746780 GCF_019238085.1 Lagopus leucura
CCAGTGACTACAATGCAGTCCAGTGACTACAATGCAGTCCAGTGACTGCAGTGCGAACATCTTGGGACATACAGCCCACATAGGTGCTCTGATGTTACTCCAACAAGGCTGCTTTCCCAGGGAGACATACTTAATTAAGGTCTGATGATTTTGGTGTTTGGCTAAGCCAAGCTTCTAGCTATCGCACCTTGCTTCTAGCAGGCAGGTCTGCTTGACCACAGTCTTTAAACTGGGAAGAGAGGGAGCACACACATTTGTTTCTGAACTTGAGAGCATTGGGCTCTGCTTCCCCATCCCTGGCTGCAAGAATGAGCTGTGTCTGCTTGTTCTGGTCATAACATCTGAACTGCTGACCGGGAGCTGCTAAATGATGGCACGCAGCCACTTCTTTGCTGTAAGCTCCCTAATTTGAGACATTCCTGCTGGCCAGGTGGCGGGGAGCTGGGGCTGCTTTTTGCGGAGCTGTGTTGTTCTTTGTAACCCCCCACACTTTACAAAGCTCAGGGCTCCCGCTGCTGATGCTGGGGTCCTTAAGGGTGTGCTCCCCTTGATCTTCCTTGTGCTGCAAAAGGTGTTGAAGTCAAAAGCTGAGCTCAGCTTCTTTGCATTTTAGCAAGTTGCACTGGGATCTCCTTTTTCAGAAGGCTGAGCAAAGGTTGGAGAGCTGGGCAGAGCTGTGTGCTGGAGCCAAGTGTGGATGCTGGAGTGTCCCTCTTCCAGAATCCCTCAACCCATAAGAGTCACACTGTATGTATATATTAGACTCTGTTCTACAGCTGCAGAGGTAGGAATGCCAAAAAGACTGAGCTGCTCGCTGCCTTTCTGTGCCGTGCTGCATAATAACGCTGCCACTGCGCTTTAGGCTAGCCTCAATTACCCCTTGTTATCAGCACGGAGATCAAAGTACATCATGTAAAGAACAAATGCAGTAAATACTTTGAATTTGTGGATTGACTTTTTTAGAAAAGCGAATTGTCAGGACAAGCTCGAGCTAATCCTGAGTACTTTGCATAAAGAACTGGAAAGAGAAAGAGACATAAGTGTTACCCGAGGTGTCAATTTGCACGATGCAGCGTGATTTTACGATGCTGCTGCTGCTGCCTGTTGCGTAATCCCCAATTCCATGCTTTGGAATTGCTCTGCACGGGCTCAGAATATCCTCGTGTTCTGGGTGCTGCAGGAGCTCTCAGTGCACTCAGTCTTTAAGAACTTGCTCGAATCTCAGTGATGTATTATTATTTCTGCTCCAGGTTTTGGGGATTTTTTAGCGTCCCCCTGCAAAGTAAAAGCAAAGGCACTGTTGGACTGTCTGCTGATGGGCTGCGGTTTATCAGGCTCTTCCTTCTAGAGGGTTTATTTCACTATGGAGCAGCTTTGCTCCATTAAAACATATAGAGTATTTGAAGGAAGGAGTGTTAATGAAGTGTCAGGAAACTTTATTGCTGTCTGGAACTGGGGAAGAGGTGGAGTGAGAGGAAGAGAGAATAACTGGGGAAAATCCCATCCAACAGCAGGGCTGTTACCTTTGCTGACATGCTCTGTGAGCTGCTGCTGTTGAAGCATTGGGAATAAGGTTCAAGGATACAGCAAGCACTCGGCAGATTTTTCCATTTTTGTAAAGATCGTTCTGAATTACCCCTGTTGTTGCTGTTGTTGTTTTGTTTTGAAGCTTTACTCCCTTTGGAGCTTTCTGGAGAGCCTTGGTGCCGGGTGCTGCTGCCCAGCTCAGAGGCTCCATCAGTGCTACCCACAGCCCTTGTGATGTGTGCCTGCAGTTTGGTTTGTTTCTTCCGTACTCTGCCAGTTTGTTTAATTAAACTGCCCAATTCTTCTGAAAATGGGAAATGGAATTATCACAGGATGTCTGAATGCTGTTGGTGTGGGGAGGATGCATATCAGCTTTAGCGCTGATAACTCAAGCTGTCGCATTTTGGCTGGAGTGCTGGGCCCCGTGGCTGGGGTAGACACTTCGTTTCTTTATCACAGAGCACTTAATAGCAAAAAAGTAAGCCAGCAGGGAGCTGGGCTGTGGTGGTCCTCATCTCAAGCCAGAACTGAGCCAGGGGAACGACTGGGGTGGGATCTCCTCATGGCCACCTCCAGTACAGAGAAGCCAAATGGCAGCAGACACGGGGTCCTTGTTTGCATCTCCAACGTGCCTAATATTTAGCTCCAGTTTTGCCAGCTTGAGCTGCTGCTGTAAGTGTGTAAATGTCTTCTGGTTTATTTGGGCAGCAGATTTGTTTTGCTTTATTGGCTCAAAAATAAATGGTGCAGCCTTTGCTGTTGGAGCCACTAGCCAGGCTGCTTGCTCAACCGCTGGAGAGCTGTCTTCAGTTCTGCATTGTCAATTCAAACTGCACTTCAGTTGGTGTGGTTTGCTTTACAGATCTTAATTTATTTCCCCTCCCCAACATTCTAATATTTATTGCTGTGATTTTAGGATTTTAGTTGTTACTTTCTCTGCCACACAGGCACTCTCTGTGCTTGCTTAAGTTGCCGTGAATATTCCTGCCAAATCTATTGCATTGATACCCATTTCATGCTGACATGTATACAGAAATTATGTATTTTCATGAATGAACAAAAAAGTTCACTGCCCAGCACATGATACATCTGGTGACTCCGCTCACAGCCCTGAGCATGGGGAATGTGCCTGGTCTGCAGACCAATTTGCATCTTTTCTAGTGGATAGAAAACAAAATACTCTGTCCCCATTGCCAGAAGTCACACCTCCCTGTTTCTTCAGGGAGCAGCGTTTCCTCTTTAATCACATTTATTCTTCTGTTTGCTTACCTTACTGTAACTCTGTTCCACCATGGAGATGGAGAGCTCTTCTGCAGAAAGGCTGCTTGGTCCCAAGCACCCAGGAGGCCATTTCTGGACTTACCCATCCCTTCTCACCAGGGCATATTGCTGGCAAAAATTGTACTTGTAAGCATGACATTTTTTTAGCTGTATATTTTTAAATTGTTATATTTTTTCCTGTCTTTAATAGTGATTTTTATTACTTTGTTTGGTGCTGTGTTGTTACCTGGGGATGCCTCTTCGTGCTTGAAAGCAAAGGCTTTTGTTATTGCTGGTGGAATCAGTGGCACAGTACTTAGAGGAATCTCATCCACACTTCACACCTTCTATCCAGCTGGGCTCAGCTTTGCTGCTAGCTCTTCTGGTGGCTTTTCTGTACATGAATACACCATGGCACCGTGTTATAGGACCAACTTCACACTGCTCCACTCTGTAGGACCTCAGGAAAAAGTACCCAAGGCTCTCCATGTGCTTTCCCCACTTGTAAAATTATAGTAAACACATGCAAATGTCATTAATAAGTGTTTCAAGAACGAGAGTATTATGTCAGTGCTTTGCAGTGTCGTTATTTATTATCTCAGAGCTAATGGGATGCAAAACAAAGAGCATGGTGTGATTTGGGAAGCTGGAGGCGTGCTGTGTTTCCTGATGACAGTGTGAATGCTTGTGGCTTTTTGGAGCAGCTCGAGATGTGGAATTTGATGAGAATCCTTCATTGTTGCTCCCAGCAAATCTCATCGGGTGGTCGGTGCTTTCTGTTAGCCTGGAAGGTCACTGGAGGAATTAGCTGGTGTGAATTTGTGGCTTCCTCAATATTAAGAGATTACTGACATGCTGTTGGGAAAAGCATTTCAGGGGGCAAATGCATGAGAAAGGCAGCAGGGAGATACTGGAGCTGCAGGAGCACTGAAGTCCTCAATGACCGATTCACTGAGCTCGCATTTTGACTCCAGAGGGAAGCAGTGAATATCTGAACTCTCTTGTTCCCTTCCATTCCTTCTCCAGCCCTTTAGCAGGGGCAGCACTCGTATGGTAGAACATCCTTAGTGGTGTAGCTGGGTGCTGCAGTCTTGTGCTGGGTTTGGTCTCCTGAGCTCTGGGGGAAGCTCAGCCCTGTGCTGACAGCAAAGGGAATCTCTTTGGATTCCCTCTTGGATGATGTTCTGAAGCAAAGATCTGGCTGTCCACAGTCACTGAGGTTTTACCTAATCCAAAATCAGATTGCCAAGATATTTTGCATCTTTAGTTCAAACATATTTCAGAGGCACACAAATGGCTGCATCTCATGCCTTGATGTGGATGCTTCAAAAACTGTCTGCTTCTAGAAAGTTTTTAAAGAAGACTTACATCCCTCCACCGCGTGGCTTTGCTGGCCACAGGCTGGTCCTGACTTTCAACTCTTTGAAAGGGTGATAATAGCAGGATAAGGGGAAATGGTTTTAAGTTGATGGAGGAAAGATTTGGGTTGAATGTCAGAGGGAAGTTCTTTGCTATGAGAGTGGTGAGGTGCTGGAACAGCTGCCCAGAGAGGCTGTGATGCCCCCTCCATCCCTGGAGGTGTTCAAGGCCGGGTTGGATGGGGCCCTGGGCAGCCTGGGCTGCTATGAAATGTCCACATTTCATATCAGGAGGTTGGTGGCCCTGCGTGTGTTGGGGGAGTTGGAACTTGATGATCCTTGAGGTCCCTTCCAACCCTGGTCATTCTATGATTTTATGATGATTCTGACTCCTCACACCGTACATTGGCTTTAGAGCTTCTGAAAGAGAAAATATGTAACGATATGCTAGAAAATGCAACTCCCAATCCTGTAATTTTTTAGGTAATTCAGCACATCCTTGATTTTGCAGATGACAAATATCTAAACGTGACAGTCTTATTAAGAATGGATTGTCAGTAGTCTCTTGAGGTTAAAGCATTGCCTACCACTGCATCGTTGTTTGAAAAGAAAGGACCTGTGGCCAACAGAAATGTGTCAGACATCCTGGTTGACCCACTGTTGTCCATCAAGGTACGTCTGAGCTTTCAGAGATTGGGACTTTTCAAAGGAAAACACATGGATTCCACCTCTTTTGTATTAATATTTCCTGAGTGCTTTTCCTTTCAAGTGTTTCTGTTTTTCGGTGATGCCTTTTTTAAATTAAAAAGGCTTCCCAAGCCTTTAAACACAGCATGTGTCCAAAGTGTGGAAAATTCTCTTTGAAGAGTCGCAGTGTTTTAAAGAAAGAAAGGGAGGTTAAAAAAAAAAAGAAAAAAAAGAGGGAGAGCAAATGGTGGCTGGTGTGGTGCGAGGGGCAGCTTGGTGCTTTCAAGCAGAGTAGGTTTGATTAAATGTGGAGTTGACTTGGCTGGTGTTGTGTGTTACCCAGATAGATGAATATGCATACAGACGTACTTTGAAATATTTGTGTGATCTACATTAATCTACTCGGTGTTAACAGGGCTGTTTGAACGCCCATGCTGATTGCATCTGAGGTGGGATGTGTGGTGACTGAGGCTGGTTGCTCTGGTGGCACCTGGCCCTTCTGACATCATGGGATGGAGGGGAAGAGATTGCCAGAATGGCTTAGGTTGGAAGGGACCTGAAAGGTGACCTGGTGTGGACAGGGTTGCAGAAAGAAAGAACCATTTAGTTTGGAAAAGACCTTCAAGGTCAAATCCAAGCAACAAAACCAGATATCTATACAATATAGATTTCATATATATATTGAATGTGTATATATATATGTATGTATATATGGGAAATCTTTTATCTATTGATTCAATCTCTATTGAATGTGTATATATATATATATACACATATAATTGCCTTCACAGCCTCTTCAAATGCCAACTTATGTGTTATTTTCACTGAAATCACAGAATCTTAGAATCAGAGAGTCATAGAATCACAGAATGGCTTGGGTTGGAAGGAACCTCACTGATCACCAGGTTCCAACCATCCCTGCCACAGGCAGGGTTGCCAATTGCTAGATCAGGTTGCCCAGAGCCCCATTCCAAGACCCATTAAACTCCTCCAGGAATGGGGCATCCACAGCCTCTCTGGGCAACCTGTTCCAGCACCTCATCACCTTCTCAGTGGAAAACATCTCCCTGACATCTAATCTAAATCTCCCTTGCTTTACTTTAAAACCATTCCCCCTCCTCCTATCACTGTCCACCTGTGTAAAAAGTTGATTTCTCTCCTGATTATAATCTCAATGAGGTCTGCCTGCAGCCTTCTTTTCTCCAGGCTGAACAAGCCCAGCTCCCTCAGCCTGTCTTCATAGCAGAGATACTCCAGCCCTCTGATCTTGGCCCTCTTCTGGACCCTCTCCAGAATCTCTACATCCCTCCTGTTTTGCAGGCCCCAGGCTTGGATGCAGTACTGCAGATGGAGCCTCATGAGAGCATACAAAAAGTCTCACCAATGCCACTGGTTTGCAGGCAGTGAAAATGCAGTATAAGGACGACTCTTGTGGTCACCAAGAGCTTTACATTAAGATTTCTGTAGAGTTACTGAAAATGAACAAAGAATTAGGACATTGGTGTCCAACCTTTTGGCTTGCCTGGGATGCATTCAGTGAATAGAGATTGTCTTGGGCCCACATATATGTAGGTTGCTCTGAAAGTAATGCTTCTTGTTTATTTCCATGGGAACTACAGCTGATGCAAAGAGTGTATTAACACTGACAGAAAATTCTCACCTACAAAACACTATTGTTCAACACTGTCATCACCATGAGCTCTGCATTTTCATCGTATGCATGCTGTGCACCCTGCACAGCAGAGGTACCCCACTGCTGCTGTCACCATTGCTGAAACACACTGCCCACCCCTCACTGTGCTCACGCCCATTGTAGGGTCTTCACAAACCATCAGCAAGTGTCAGTGAATGTCAACTGGTGCCATTTCTTCTGCATGGAGGAATTCAGTTCCACCCCTTTGCTTCATACACATTTCTAGGTCAGACATCATTCTGTCAGACTGCCCCTCTGCTGCCATCTGTCACACAGACACAACATTTAGTGGAATATTGGCAGAGAGATTCAACCTTTCCTGCCATACCACCACCATCTGCTTCTGATGTCATGGGATGACATCACAAAACAGGAGGCATTACTTTCAGAGCAGCCCTTGTAAAATGTGTTAAATAGTTGATGTATGTAATAGCTAAGCTTATTTTAATATTTAACACCTATTACTAAGATCAAGAAAGAGAGCAGAAAAACCCAGAGAACCAGTGGGATATGTGACCTTGCTGTTGTGAAACTGATGCATCAGTGCCTGGTTTGGTGGCCAGTGGCTGCAGTTCTCAGTGAGCTCCCAAGGTGTTCAGTAGAGATCTCTGATGAAATTGTACTCCTCCTTTACTTCATCCTTAAAAGCAGCTGTTTACAAATGTACTGAACTGCCAAAAGGTGATGACGTGGTGAGCTGGTGAAGGAGCAGCTTCAGTGCTGGTGGCTGCCTCCCAAATCAGTGCTGGCCTCTTTAGTGGGCAAGGAACTGTTATACCCTTCTTAATCTGTGCAAAACTTTCCTGGAAACCAGCTTAGATGGCTATTTGTAGGCTGTCATTATCTGATTATCACAATGCTGATTGATGGCCAGAGGTGCTGTGTGCTGACCTGAAAATACTGCAGAGCCCCATGCATTGAAAACCTGTGAAAAAGGCAACTGTGGGTCTTCTAGGCTAGTTTAGCTGGAAACTAGGTATTTCTCTGTGATTGAAGCAACTTCAGGATAAAACTGGATGCTTTCAGACTGCTTATTTTATTTCTTAACTCAGCTTTGAGTTGCTTCTGCTAAACACAGGGCAAAAGTCCCTTCTTCTGTCTGCTGCTTGGCATTTCTTTATTCTGCATCTGCTAAGCACAGGAATGCGCTCATGGAAGATCATCCTCAATCCCAGCCAGATTCTTGGTTAGAGGTGAGGAGGTGGCGCACTGCTTAAAGGCCACAGTGAGACCCGCAGATGCAGCACTGAATTTGGATGGAGCATGATGCAAACTGTGACTGTAGTGCACAGCTGGAGGCAGCAATGCAGGGAGATTCCTTCACTGCTCTTCCTTCCAGCCTAAGGAAACAGTGACAGTGTGGTTTGCTTCTGGATATTTTTTGTGCTCAGCCTTGAAAGTTAAATCGTGGCAGAAGGGACGTGTTGGCTCCAACGTGGTCAGCAAGCTTAGCTGGCTGTGGGAATTCTTCTGAGCCTGAACTTGAACTCAGGGCTGGAGCTGCTGCCTGGGACAGCCCAGTAAAGGCTTCCCATGCTGGATCCTGGCTGAGCTTTGCAGTTTTTCTGTCCTTCGAGGCCACACTCCTTTGTCTTTGCAGTCTGTTTCCTGGTGCTTAGAGGAAAAAGGCCACCTCTGTGCTCTGAGATCTGTGCCACAATGAGAATCCCTTGCTTTATTATTAGCGCTATTTGCATAGACCCGAGCATGTGGAGAATAAGAGGCTTAAGCTGTTACATGCAGAGAAATACAAGGTAATGAGGAGGTGAGGGGGGAAACCTTCAGTGCTGCTGCTGGGGCTCAGCCATAGTGCAAAATGTGGGCGCAGAGAAACGCTCAGTGGGGGCATTTCCCTGTCCTGTGGGGGAGGCAGCACTGGGTTTTGCCTGAAATGCTGCAGCTCTCCTGCCTCTGCCCTACTCCCGCTCTGTCTGCAGCCTTTGCTCCTCATCTTTTCCTTTTTGCAATGGGGTTTATTGCCTGAGTGGCTCTGACGGGTGGTGGGATGATGCTCAGGTACTGTGGGAACAGATCCCTTCTAGGAATGTGCCCTTTTGAAAACCAATAGGCAACACGTCTTCCATATTAATATCTGTATCTGTGCGTGATTGCCCCGTGGCTGGAGCACTCTGCAGATTAGTAGGAAATGTAGTTATTAGCTCTTGATAAGCAGCCGCTTTTCATCCCAGCTGTTTTTCAATTAAACATGGATGTGGAGTGCAGCTGCTCGTTCAAAGGGCGCTTTTTACTTCCCTGTGAAACGCAGCATTTTCCAGCTTCGAATCCCATCGCTCAATGCAAGGAGAAATTTGTCATGAAGTTCCTATTTTTGTTCCCATTTAATTTTCTAACAAATTGTCCTGATTGCAGCCAAAGGTGGAGTTCAGGAACTAATAGCAAAGTTGACATGTGCTTTTCAGGTGTAGGGGAAGGGTTTACCACGTTCACTTCACAAGCGATTTTGGGCCCTTGGAGCTTTTGTGCTTTAAAAGTAAGCATAATTTCATGTGTACAGCTGTGACCTGAGTTGAGGCCTTCCAAAAAGTTGGAGCCCAGTGGTTGTACAAAAACCGTATTGAGAATCTGGGAGTAAATCAGAAATAGTAGTTGTGCGCTGCAGAATATCTCAGGACTCGTCATCAGAGCCAAAATGTGATAACTGGAGCTTTGGTATCCCCCAGTATGACTCAGAATGGCATGAGCTGCCCGGGTGGCTGCTCGTCCTGCCATCACTAATGGCAGAAGACCAGTAGGTGCTTTGGGTTAAGAAGTGTGATCTGCTTTCTGCTGTGTTTCATGGCTCCTGGGAGAGGGCAGCGTGGATAAAAGCAGGCATCCTTCCAAGGCAGCATGTGGCTGTCAGGTGATGTGGCAAAAAGAGTGAGAATACTCCTTGTTATTGGGCTGGCTGACAGCCTAAGGGAGATGCTAAGGAAGATAAGGTATGGTACATACCCTCCTCTTCAAAAGGAACCATGTGTGACCCAGGTGCGTTTCAGCTGTTTGGCTCTGTGATTTGCCTGGGTGGTTTTGGGGCACAGTTTGGCGGTGATGACAGGAGGAGTGGCATTTCAGAGGGTTGTGAGTGTGTGAGGGATTGTGGATTCCTGGTGGGAAGTCGGTAAGCGCAGATTTTCAGCGTGGCTGCACAAAATGGGAAGGGGATGGGCTGCTCTCACCGTGGCTGACTGTTGGTGTGAGCCTTGCTGCTGCCAGCGGAGGGCTGAGGATTCCCCTGGGACTTAGCAGCACTTATTCCCAGTTAACACCAGTGTCAGCGATATGCGGGATGAAGGAGATGAAGCCTTCAGGTCCTCCACGCTGAGGCCCTGAGTGCCTAACAGCTGTGTCAACCGTGGGACCAATGGCCTTAAGGTGAAAATCCCGAGGTCTGATTGCTAATGCACCAAAGCAGTGTTTGTTCCTTGCGGTCAGGAGCACTGCAGACCGGTCCTTTGCATGTCAGACCTCAGCAGGCTCAACGCTGCCTTCCTTTTGTACATCCTACTCAACAGGTGAAGCCACAGCCCCAACCTACACATCTCTTTTTGACAGGATGCTCCCTTCATTAAACCCGCAGCTCGGTGCGTTTTTAAGGGGAGAGGGAGGCAGCAGTTTGCTGCAGTTTGTTTGACCTACTTAGGAGAAATATCAAATCGCCTCGGGCAAGTAATTAATTTGTACACACTTCCTCCTGCTCATGGCGTGCTGCGTGCAGCCAGTCCTTCTGCAGGTGAAGGTTTCAGAGCTCGCAGAAAGCCTGCCCAGACCCACAGCTGCCCTGGGCTGCTTTAGGTGCATCCTACATCCCAGGGAGATGGAGGCAGCGGGTCTGCAGGAGAGCTCCAGATGGTATTTATTTGAGACCTCAGCAGCTGACTCGGGGTGTTATAAAGCTTCTCCCTGTTGCTTTCTCTTGAGCAGAAGCACTGCCTCACAGTGTTGTTTCCAGAGCAACTGTCAGGGCTGGATTTAAGGGTATTTTTGGTGTTAGCTTGAGAGCCCTGTCTGCAAAGGATGTGCAAAGCAAGGGCACAGTCTCGCTTGCTCGTTCAGCCCCAAATACAGGCACCAGAAGCCTGGAAGGACTTGCTATGTGCTGCCCCTGCTGCTGGGACAGGTTGTGGGGGGTTCCAAGGTGACATCAACCCTGTGAGCTAGTCCTCAGGTGTGAATCCTCACTCTTCTGACCAAGTGCTGGGTTATTCCATCTTGCAGCGCCCATCCCATATGTTTTTGCAGTGCAGAAGTGCACCTTGGGCTGGTTTTGAGGAAAGCATCACATACTGTAGGCCCAGGGCCAAACCACAGGGGCGAGGAGGTGACCGTCTTGCATGCAGTAAAGCTAAATGCTCAGAATGAAAATAGCTTGTTTTCAGGCCAAGAGTCAAAACTCTCATGGAGACCAGATGGGAAGACAAGACTGTTCCTGTGTATTTGAGCTGCAATAGGAAAATCACAGCCAAAGCAGGGTTGTGCTGTGAGGTGATTCTTGTAGGTGTGCAAAGTCTCTGATATCCAAGTGTGCTCAGCTTGTCTTGTCCCATCTGCAAAACAAGGGCTGTCCTGCAGGTAGAAAATGATGCATGAGAGCAGTTTTAATCTGGAGTGGGCTGAAAGAGGGATCTCAAACAGTTGTGTGCTCTGGGTCCATCCTGGCTGGAGAAGTAGCATTTAAAAGAAATAGCAATAATATTTTGTTGGTAGCTGTGGCAAGCTGTTAAACAGAATATCTGGTGTACCGAGTTCTCACTTGGATGAGTTTGCATTTTACAGAAAGTCTGAGTCTCGTGTAATACGGACAGTTCTGGGAGCAGTTGGCTGTTTAGCAGGAAGGTAGGTATGTGCTGGCATGAGGATAAAAGTGGAAATAAGCCCAGATCTGGCAAAACGCGTGCAGAAAGTTTGCTGAAGGGCTGGGCTGTACCGAAGTGAGTGTCTGGTGGTGGGGAAACCACCTGGGAGGGATGGGTTTGGTGAGGCAGCATCCAGGCGAGCTCTCAGAGGTGCACACAGCTTTAGGAAGTATTGACCAGCTGACTGTGCATGCAACAGTTATGCTGAAAAATAGAACTTGAAATTGCTTTTGCACATGTACAAATATCAGTTCTGGCCTGACATAGCATGGAGTTCTCAAGGGTACTGATGGTGACTGAAGGGTTTTAAACCACACACACACATGAGCTGTGGGAGCAGGAATGACAGCAGTAAGGTGGTAGAAACTGAAAGGAGCGGATTCAGGAATGGAACAGTTGGGTTGGCACACTCCCTTCTGGGTCCAGCAGTCCTCATGCTCCAGTTCAGTTGCTTTGCCCATTGAAAATTATCCAACGTGCAGAGTTTCCACCATGGTTTCTATGACATACAGTCATCCTTCACGTCTCACCACCCATTTGATGTCTATAAAATATATATTCATTTTACCTTTTTATCTTTTTTTTCTTTTTTTGTAAAACTGTAGGTGAAAGAACAGTGAGTGTACGCAATGAGGATCCTTGGGGGCAAAGCATCCCATGTGCTTTTTCTTCCCAATTGATATAATCCAGGTCATTTTCAAACTTCAGCATTGTGTTTCAGTGGAGACTATCTTGGAATAACCACATCTGTTTGCTTTGCATGTTTATGAAAAAGAACTAAACGGACATGGGAGCACAGCTAGGATTTGTTTTCAAACACATCTTTTGATTTGTCCAAGTGTTGGTACAGGCAAACATGGGGATGTTTCTCTGCATTCTGTGGTTTACTCTGTTTCATGGGGAAAGATCAGTGTTGATGTGAGTTGTTGGGAAAAAAAGGGTGGGTTTGAATGTAATGATGCATCTGGAGGTATTCAAGGCCGGGTTGGATGGGGGCTTTGGGCAACCTGGTGTAGTGGGAGATGTTCCTGCCTGTGGCAGGAGGTTGGAGCTGGATGGGTTTTAAGATTCTTTCCAATCCAGCCCACTGTGTGATTCTGTGATAGGAGTGGACAGGTATCGTGGGAATGGGATGGGAGAGTGGCCATGTTGTTGAAAAGCAGCAAGGAGAGGAGAGATGCACCATCAGGACACAGAGCCCTGAGAAACCATCACTGAGTTCAGTCTGGGTGTGTGCTGGCTTAATAGTGGGGTGTTGGAGCAAAGTGACACCAGGAGGGGATTTGGCTGGGGGGGATTCCTGCTCTGATCCTGACTCACCTGCAGCACTCAGGAGGGGAATTCCCAGCCACTGTGCTCCCCAGGAATGGAAACAGGAGCTTGCTGAGGCAAGCTGTGCTGCTGGAGGTCGTTCAGGTCCTTTCAGGAGATGATTATTTGCACTTTAGTTCTATTAATTTCCTCTCTTAAAATATGCCCCGTGGGCCCTGGCATTGTTGTGGCTGCTCAGCCTTGGATTGCTGCTATTTCTTGAAGCCTTCTCAGTATTGGAGGGTGGTGGAGAATGCACTGCTCCAGTTAGGCACTGTGGTACTCATGCAGCTCAGATTTATGAATCAGTGCCTCTCACTTCAGCTTACATTGCTGGGGTTTCCTCTCCTACCAGCACCCCCTCCCCAGTACCTTTCAGCTGTTTCCAAACAGCTGGCTGGCAGCATCACATAGAATGCGAAAAGACATAAATCAGAACTACACAACTCATGAAAACGGTTTGAAAGCCATCAGGTTTGAAGCATAGCACAGTCTGAGATTCAGCAGCGCTTATTTATTTGCATTTCTAAGCTCTATCTCATAGATTCTGAGGATTTAGGTGGTCAACTGTTCAAGGAAACTTGAACAGGGCGCCAGGATCTGGGCCTTTAAGGGAAGTAATGTCAGGATATTCTGGGTAAAATGCTGAGCTTGCAACATGCAGATAAATCTCCAGCAAAGCACTCAGACATCTGAATGTCGGCGTCGTAATCTGATCTGCTGTGTTGGGATCACTTTTCTGTGTGTACCGCTCAGTGAGGTGCTGCAGGATTTCAGCCCTGGCTGAGGAGATGTCAGCCAAGGAGGGAGGAATTACCCAGTGCAGCATCTTGCTCTGAGCACCCAGCAGAGATCCTCTGTGATGGAAACATGGAAACGTGGAGATAAACGTATTTATGTGTACACATGGGTCTGTATTTATGTTGGTCCAAGTCTTTGCAGGATGGGATTCCGTGTAACGATGCATACTGGTGTGAAGTGCTGCTTTCCCTGCCTGGTGAGGTTTATCCCTGATTCAGTGCATGCAGTCCTCTGCCAGGCAGGAGGATGCTGCAGGAGGATGGAGCTTTCAGCTCTGTGTTGGAAGGGTTTGTAGAGGATCAGCTTGTGAAATGCATTAGCACGGATGGGTACAAGTCTGGATCTGCTGCCTCCTCCCACAAAAGGCTGAACTTTTCCAGCAGGAATCCCCCAGTATACCCCTGGGTGCTGCCTGCCCTACAAGAGCCCTTTGGTGCAGGAATGCACTGTGTTCCCCTGCCCCTAGGAGGGACCAAAAATGAGCTTCCCTATTCCTGCAGGGCAGAACACTCCCGATCCATAAACCAGGTCCAAAACCACCCCAGCAGAACCCTGCGGTTCCGTTTGGTTTGCTTTCAGTGATGGGTAAAGCAGTCTGGCTGCACTGAACTGAACTCGCAGTGAACTGCAGTGCGTAGGCTCCCCTGAATTGCCCGTTTCATTCAAGTTGTTCAGGCTGGAAAGAAGCACGCTGTGTTAAAGTGTCAGGAGGGGCTGCTGGCGCTGAGCAATTCCTGCTTGTGGCGAGGGCAGGTCCATGACCGAGGCTGGGATATAAGGCAGCAGGGCTGAACATCGCTACTACACACAAAAATAAAGACTATTTCCTTCGTTGGCTTTGCAGCAGAAAGCAGGGCTTTGCTGATACATTCTGGGCTTTTTTTTTGTTGTTTTTTTTTTTTTTTTGGTAAAGCACTTAAAATCCTGAGAGTTAAATAAAAGGAAACGTCTGCTCCCATGGGAACTGCTGTGACCCTGTGTGAGTGGCACAGCTGAGCAGCGTCCTCCTGGCCACGTGCTGTGGGGCTGATTGATTCCTCTGGCAGCACCTGGAGCACAGCTTGGCCACGCGTGCCAGCCTGACGCACGCTTCCTCCGCGTGCATCCTTCCTGCCTGCAGCATGGGGAAAAAGCGTGGATCCGAGCTTCTGGTGTTGTGAAACTTGCATCTCGGCAGGCAGCGGAGAGCTCTGCTCAAAGCTGAGCACCCTGGGGTGGGTGCAGGATGGGTGGCAGTGCTGGGAGCTCTCTTAGTTCTGCTGAAGCTTTGTGCGAGGAGACATCACAGCCCCGCTTTGAAGCACAGTAAGAAAATGTTAATTGGCCTAATTAATGCAGGAATATAAGGCATATAATGAGTAGGACTAATAGCCGAAAAATGGCTTTTGATTCTGAGTATTGCAGTTCTTGTTCTTGCCTGAAATGAGACATGTGAATGCCTGAATGCCTGATTTCTTCAGCCGTCGTAAACTCGGGTGATCATAGTAATAATAATAACAAAAAAATATAAAAAATCCATCCAAAACCAGAGGCCGTTTGGGAAAATACAAGCCCTAATCTCCGTGCTGTGCTTAATCCTTTTGTGAAGGCAGATGCTGCTGCTCAGCCGCCCGCCGGTCCGTGAACAGCGCATTAATCCGGGGTGCTCTGCATGCCACCCCACTTGGAGCCCTTGAAAAGCAGCACTGCCCGCTGCTGCCCTCCAAACCACTCCATCCCTAAGCCTTGCTTCTCACTTCTGCGCCAGCGATAACCTGGAGCAGCATCGGGGAAGCAGGGGGATTAACATTAATGCTCGTGTAGCGATTTGAAACAGAGCTCTGCTCGACAGAGGAGCGCTTGTCTCCTCTTGTAAAAGGAAATGGATTAACTCTTTTCTTGAAAAGCACCCTCATTTAGCCCTAAAACACATCGGATCACCCAGAGCCCCTGGAGGTGCAGGGAAATGGTGCAGAAGCTGCTGCCTCCTGCAAGCAAAGGTCTTGATGTGGCAACCCATGTGGCGTGAGCATCCTGGCAGGGCATGGGCACTGAGATCACTGTGATATGGTTTTACAGTTAAAACAGTGATAAAAATCATTAAGGAGCTTGGAAGTTGGTTTTTGGAGGCCCACCAGTTGAATCCGGAAATGGCAACAAAAATATTTATATCCCTTACAAATCAGCCATGCCGTTCACTGGAAAATCTATAGCAATTTTCTTTCCCTGACCTTGGGAGACCTGGAGCTTTGCAGCAGGGCAGGTTGGTGGTCAAGGTGTTGGAAATACAGGGCATTCTTTGGTGTATTTCACCTTCCTGGGAAAATTACACACACATCGCATTTGCTTCCAGTGTCCTTCCCTGACCTCCCTGCACCGTATCACACCAGCAGTATTTCTGCAGGATATTGTTGGGATGGATACATTCTTATCTCTCTCAAGTCTGTTTTTTTTTTTCTCTTTTTTCTTTTTTCTCTCTTTTTTTTCTCCCTTTCTTTCCCCAGGCCTGGCTCAGCCCCTGGGTTCTGCACTGCCGGGTCCCTCCTGGTGCAGAGCACAGCAGTGTGCACACACAGAACTCTTCCCGTAATAAGGTCATTTAGCATCCCAGGGAAGAGAACAGCTTTTAATCCTCGCTAGATCTGGCTGGGCCGCTTTCAGGCTGGCATTAAGAGAGCCTTGAGGCATCCAGTTTCATCTGCAATGCTAATGCAAGGGAAGAAAGGGAGAGGTATCACAACCAAGAGGGGTGTGGAAGAGGAGTATGGTTAAGACTAATTGGGGAGCTGCAGAATTAACTTCTGGTTTGCATTTTATGCAATAGATCACACGTACAATGCAGATATATGGGGTGTAGGCATATATACGTACACATATATGTGGAATTTGGAGTAGAGCCCTTGACTTGGAGCACATAACAGTACTGGGGCTGAGGTCCACGCTTGCAGGCAGCACCCTCAGGACGCGCTTATTTTGAACACTGCCTTCTCACTGCATCCCCAGATGCTGTTTGCAGTGGTGCCTTTGCCCAGCCTTGAAGCTCCTTATTTTTAGCTTAGGCACATTACGGTAAGGGCGAGGATTCAAGGTTGCAGCCAAAAAAGCAGTGTGCTGAACGGCACCCAAGTCGGAGCAGAAGGGCTGAAATCGAACCCCGTCTTGGCTTTGGAAGAAACAAAAAGCGGTGCTGCAGTGCAAAAAGGAAAGATGTTTGAGGACCCGGCTCCTATCCAGATGGTGCACGGTGGGGTCAGGGCCTCCTGTGAGGAGCAGCGATTCGAATCAGCGCGTAGCACGCGGGAACTGCAGAAATGAAGGGATTTTTAATTTCTGGAACCATTACCATTATGTCATATCAATTCGGTATAGAACAATCAGCATCTGAATCTGATGGGACATTTTGCAGTTGCTATTGGTAACGCTCGCTGTTCCTTCTAAAAACGAGGAGTCTGGGGGAAGGATGCTCATGTGGGAAGGCGGAGAATTTTGTGTTTATTTTCCAAAATGTGTTTTATTTTGGGGGTCACTTCAGGATAACAGCAGGCAGTGATTGATCAGGGCTAAAGTGGCTCCATCTGGCTGAGGAATCCAAAGGTTTTGCTCAGCCTTCCCAAGCAGTTTTCCCTGTTACTGTTAAGGAGCTCAATTTTAGCCTTAAAATAGATTATATTTGTGAAAATGGCTTAAAATTCCCAGTGGATTCAGCATGGATACACGTTAGTGATACAGTAACTTTGTTAATTGCAAACCTCTCCTCTTAACAGCCTTTTAGGCATTCTTGTTATGTGAATCCTTAAAAGACTTCTACCCTAATATCGCATGGCAGAAATGACTCATCTCACCTGACTCGAAAAGTGAGAAAATGGGAGCCTGCCTTTTCTGTTTTTCTTTTTTTCACTCCTTCTGATTTCAGAATGCATCATGTCTCTGCTGTGGTTAAAGCCAAAGCCTCAGCATCCTTTCAATTACTTCATAAGAATGAGAAAAGAAACCCAATTTCAGGTGGGGAAGAGCTGGAAGAAGAGCTCTGCAGTGCTGTGCTAAGTGCAAGGGAGTCCTTTGAATTTTTCTGAGCTTATTTGAGGGTTTTTAGGCTCAATTTTGAGACGTGTTTTATTTGGTATTAACACCTCTTTTTCCTCTAACTCTGAGCGTAGGGCTGCTTACTTGCCCTGTGTTTTTACATACTGTGTTTTTCCCAATTCTGCAGCTCCACAACTGTCAGTTCCCCCCCAGAAAAAGTCTTTAAAAACAAACAAACGAAAAAAACCCAACAGTTTTCCCTGAAAAATAAGGAAAAAAAAAAATCAGGTGCCCACATGGCAAGGAGCTCTGAAAGCAATCAGTCTGGACCAGGCTCTGAGCAACCTGTGTACCCTCACTAAGTTTGCAGATGACACCAAGCTGGGAGGTGGTGTGGATCTGCCTGAGGGCAGGGAGGGCATTCAGAGGGATCTGGATAAGCTGGATCTCTGGGCTGAGGTGAACGGGATGAGGTTCAACAAGGCTGAGTGCCAGGTCCTGTGCTTTGGCCACAACAACCCCATGCAGCGTTACAGGCTTGGGGATGAGTGGCTGGACGAGTGTGAAGAGGAAAGGGACCTGGGGGTGTTGGTTGGTGCTTGGCTGAACACGAGCCAGCAGTGTGCCCAGGTGGCCAAAGGGTCAATGGCATCCTGGCCTGCATTAGAAATGGTGTGGCCAGCAGGAGCAGGGAGGTGAGCATCCCCTGTACTCAGCTCTGGTGACGCCGCACCTCGAGTGCTGTGTTCAGTTTTGGGCTCCTCACTACAGGAAAGATGTTGAGGTCCTGGAGCATGTGCAGAGAAGGGCAACGAAACTGGTGAGGGGTCTGGAGCACAAGTCTTATGAGGAGCTGCTGAGGGAGCTGGGATTGTTGAGTGTGGAGAAGAGGAGGCTCAGGGGAGGCCTCACTGCACTCTACAGCTTCTTGAAACTCCTTGTGATGAGGAGGGGTTTGGCCTCTTCTCCCAGGCAACAAGCAGGACTCGATGCAATGGCCGCAGTTTGCAGCAGAGGAGGTTTAGGTTGGACATGAGAAGAACTTTTTCTCTCATGGTCAGGCACTGCAATGGCTGCACAGGGAGGTGGTGGCAGCTCAAGAGGCATCTGGATGGGAGCTGCGAGATGTGGTGCAGTGCCGGTGGCAGCGGTGATGGGAGGGCGGCTGGACTCGATGATCTCGCAGGTCGTTTCCAGCCTTGTGATTCTATGATTCCATGAACCTGACCTAGCTGTCAGATGTCCCTGTTCATTGCAGGGGATGCGGACCAGATGACCTTTATGGCTCTCTTCCAACTCAAATGATTCTGTGGCCAGTTTTGAGTTTCTTTGCCTTCCTCTCCTAACTGCCTCAGAGTTACTCCCAGCCTTCCAGTTGCTGCCCTTTGCTGACACAGGCTGATTCAGAGAGAAGCATTTTGGGGTATATTCACTGTGATTCCTTTGCTAATTATTGCTTTCCGGCAGCACTTTGGGCTCTGCAGAGCCCAAGTTGAACAGGGAGGAGCAGGAAAGTTTTGTAATTCTCATCATTCCTCGGCCATCTGCACATCCAAGGAGCAAAATGACTGGTGAAGGTCTGTGCTGTGAGCAAGTGGTTTGTTTTAAGGATGCTGATGCAGATGATCATCCCTGGGGAAATCATTGCCTGGGATGAACCCTCCAGGAGCAGGAGGACCAAATGCTGTAGCCTTGCATCTTCCATAGGCAGTGGGATGGATGCTTAGAAGGAAGGCTCTCTGTATAGGAAGGGTTATTATTTGGGCTATTTAAAAATCTCTCTATCATTGAGAATGTTACTGGTGGCAAGTTGTTGTGTTTAAAGCAATGGGACTGCTTTCCTTAAGGCTTGCTTTCAGTTCCTAGTGTAGGGAACCTGCTTTGGCAGGGAGGTTGGACTTGATGATCACTGGAGGTCCCTTCCAACCCCTACAGTTCTGTGATTCTGTGATTCCTTGTGCCACTCTTGAACACATCAGACTGAGTTCAGCCTGGCAGTGGTTTCAACGCCTTTTCTTTGCTAATATTTCTCATTCAAGCATTTTTTTCCATGGATGCTGGTTGGAGCCCCATCCTTGCCCCAGTTACTTGACAGCTATTCACATGAAGTGGCCTTGGAGTTTATTAGCAAAGCACTAAGCTTTAATGCCAAAGTTGCAACACCAAAGTTTGGGTTTTGGGGCAGAAATTATGTGTGCCCATTCCCTAAGTGCAAACCATAAGGAGGAGGATAGTGGACTCCCTGAGGCTGAATTAACACTGAGGCTTTAGGGAATGAATTTGCAAACCCCTGAGCTTGACATTAAGTGCCAGCCATCGTCTGTGCTGTGCACACGCATGTTTGAGCTCACTGCCTGTAAGCAAGGGCTTTCTCACCCTCTCATGTTTCTTCTTTCAGTCCCACAAGCAAATAGAAACAGTAGTGAGATGAATGGTGGAGTTGCACCTCTACTATTGATGAGCAGAACTGCTGTGCTTCGGTTGCCCCGGAGTCACTTTTGCAGAAGTAAAATGAAGTAATTTTGCCATATTTGGATGGTTAATTGGGAAAATTTTTTCCTCCTGGTGCTGAGCCATGTGCAGCTCTGCAACATCAGCACCGGAGATTTGAAAGCACTGTTGCTGAAGCATTTCCCTTTTCTTGTTCAGCCACTTGTTCAGTGTTTGCAGGTCACAACTGCTGGTGTACACGGCGACTTCCACCAACTTCCCAGCAAACACTGCACTGAATGGAAGGATTTAGTAGGAGCAAACAATGGAGAGGGCAAGCAGGCAGGACATCTGCTGACCTCAGGAATGGAAGCAGCCTCCTTTCCAATAGACTTGTGGTCTCCAGAAAGGCTTCAGAGTGAGCTCTGCCCATTGGTAGGCATCAGACCATCTGACCAGTTGGTGACTGGCCTCCCACACCTATTAGACATCAGAGAACCCACGGGGGAGGGGATGCATTGCTGGGAGCGTGCATCCCCTGATGCCTGATGATGCCCATTAATGCTCTTCTGCAGGTGAGGACATGCAAAATGATGTTCTCCTTTTGGTTTGGCTGACTGACAAATTTCATGCTCCCGTTTAGTGGGGACCCAGGTAGAGTCATTCTTTTCTGCCTCTTGTACTATTTCCATGAAGTCTGTAGGGAAGTATTTTAGGCTGCTGAGCCCTTGGCTGGTGTGGTAGAAATGGACTCAGTAGTTTGGAAGTTAATGGGGATGTGAGGGCAGGAAGATGTGTGTGTACACATCTATGTGTGTACCCAGCAATCCTACAGCCCTTTGAGCCCTAGAGGTGAGAAATATGTAATCGCAGCAAAACGGAGCAGCGGATGGAGCCTTCTGGCTGTGATGTAAAAACAAACACCAAAAGGCTCTTTGAGGCTGGGAGAGACATGGGAGGTCTGTGCTGTGGGGCTTTATCTCCCATTAGGAATGTGGGAGGGAGTACAGGGTGGGCAGAGCTGAAGGCTTCCTGAGCACCAGTGAATGGGGAGGGTGAGGTGGGAGAAGGAGCAGGGCATGGAGCTGCTGCTTGCAAGCCAGCTGTGGAATCACTTATATAAAACTTTGGAGCTTTTGCTAGAGATGCTTAGAACTTCTTAGCACTGTTTTACAAAATATTTCGTGGTTAGAAGCTATGGGAAAGTGTAAATTAAAATAATTGAAGTTACCTGTAGGAAGTAAGTCACAACAGAGTAAGGAATGAAGTCTGTCCTTTAAGCATCGAAAGGAAACCAACAGCAACGAGCAGGAAATATGTAAAGACTAAAATGTCCTTTCCCATCGCATGGTGGGTGCTGTCGGTTGTGGGGTGCATGGAGGATGGATGAGCAGGGAAATACGGATGTGATTAAGGGAAGGTGATAACGGGGTGCTTGTCTGCCTTCACGTTTCTGATTGATGCTGGGCTAATGAGAAGAGGAGAATGGTTTTAGTTGCTCTATCTTTGGATGGATGCTGGAGCACGAGTTCCTGGCTGGAAGAGGGAGGAATCAGCAGCCTGGTGGTTGTGGTCTCACTGTCACAAACTTGAGATACTTGCTGTAAGAGATTTGCCCTGGGCTGTGGAAGAGCTGCTGATCAGCTCCCAGAGGGGCAGAGCAAGGCAGGGACGGCTGCTGCTTCTGCTCCAAGGTTTCCTTTCTTCCTTCCAGCTTTAGAGGAAGCACCCATGGAAGATGCACCATGCCTGTGAGCAGGACCTCCCACCTTCCTGCTGCGCAGACTCAGGTTTGGGTTGGTTCTGTGCTCTTTGGCCAAGCAGAGGGTGATGCCCCAAGGCAGCCAAAGCATGTTATGCAGGCACAAAGGCAAAAGGACCATCCTTATTCTTCTTTAAATCTACATTTTACATTTTATGACAAAGCTATCTGAATAGGACTGCAGGGAAAAAACCTGCAGCTTCTCCAGAAAAGTACCTTGTTTTGTAACTTTCTATTGTTACAGAGTTTGATTAATGTGTCTGTAAGACACTTGCAATTATAAATTAACCACTTATTAATTCACTTGGGAGAATTTGAGCATCTGATCCAATTGGTGACCTGATACATCGAGGTGCCACCAGTCTGGAACTGTACAAACCTTTTTCTTAAGTGAAGTACCAACTCTAATTCAAGGAGTGTGTCCTTGTGTGCTGGAGAATGAGCAATCACTGCTGTGCTTTCCGGAAGGGATGGTTGATGCATCTCTGTGCAGGCAAGCAGGGTGAAGACAAGAAGCACCAGAACAGCATCTCAACACCCAACTGCATTACCCAGTATGGGATGCACCCAGTTGCAACTGGAGGCTTCCAGCATCTGGGATGTCCTGGCAAAAAGATGCCTGGGAGCAGTCAAGGGCTGATCCCATAGATTGGTTCTTTCTCTCTTGGTGATGGCAGATTGAATCCTATGCTGGATTCAGGTTTTCTCCCACTGCTACTCAAATAGGATCATGGAATTAAGTATTTGGTGTTTAAAAACTGTTGCCTCCAGTTTTGACTCTCTGAAGCCTTTTCACGCTGAGGAATGTTCCTTCTGATTTCCCATCTGATCCTATCCTGGCTGCAGACCCAACTCATGTTCACATATCCCACTGCCACTTTCATCCTCCTGTGCTGTCAGAGCTGGCCTGGGCATCTCCCCAACATGAAATCAGATCTGAGCCGTTTGTCCCCACCAAGAACTCTGATCAGGATGCCTGACATTCCAGGGCCACCCATCCCTCTTTTTTTTATCCCTTTTATCCTTTTTAGTTGTCATCTCCAGCTCTGCTCACATCCCTGGGCTGTCCCATGATGTGCCGGGCACCTCTGGTTGTCCCTTCCCTATGGAGATGGCCATCAGCATTGCTCCCTGCTTTCCTTGCAGGTACACACGTGTGGATTTTCCCACCCTGTGCATCAGTGGATGACTGCACTGCTCTCACACGTGCTGCTTTTGCTCTGGTTTACTGGAGGGAATTTCCTGCTCAATGCTTTTCACAGCGCTTTCTGCTTGTGCCTCTCTCCTTGCCTACAGGACCAGTGGATTGGTTAAGTGAGATGTGTTAATGCATACTATTCAGCATACCAATGGCTCCTTTTGTAGCCGAAATCTCTTTCTTTAGCTGATTTTTTTTTTTTTCCAGGGTTTCCAAGCACCCTGTGCTGTGGGTGCCCAGAGCTGACAGGTCCTTCCCAGCCCTGTTTCTGCCTTCATCCAGCTCTCCCCGCCTTTAATAGCAAACTGTGCACCCATTGCCTCCTTTCCCCTTCAACTGTTTGACAAATATCACTGCTGTCCTTCCTTCCTTGTTTTTGTTTATCCATCTGTCTGCAATTCTTTGTGGAAGCTGCGCTGCTTTTAATTAATGAGAAATTGTTGTTATGTTTGCTGTTCAGCACTCCTTATTTCTTCGGGAATTATGGGGTTTATTCCTCTGTTATTGCCTGGTTTTAAGCTAGCCTTTTCCGGCACCAAACCCACTCAGTGCAGAGCAGCAGTAATGTGATGGTGGTGGGGGGAGGGAGGGGTTAAGCATAAATTCTTGCACTCTGCCCAGGCAATAAATCTCTGTTCTTTATTTTGGCCGTAGGGATGTTTGGGTGGGGAGGTCTCCATGAATTCACATGGAACCAGCAGCAAGCCCTGGGTTCTGGGCCCCTCTTTGGAAGAGTTCCAGCATGGCACCCCATGGATGCTCAGCGCCCGTGGCTTTTGCTCTCTGTGCCATTGCTCAGATTGGGTGCTGCACCAGGGTGTAACGAGGCTGGTGCTTAATGACAGCCCACTGGCTCTGCAGAGGCACTGCCTGCAGGGCCAGGGTGGTCAGAGCTGTGGGTGCCCACCTGTAGCAGAGCTGAGGGTGCCCAGTGCTGGATCAGCCTCAGGCTGTGCAGCAGAAGCCGCCTCAGATTTCTCTGCTCTTGTCCAGAGGCTGACTCACTCATTTCCTTGCTTACTGGAAGCATAGCTTATTATTGCAACATTTTAACAAAATCAAAAGCCAAAACAAAATATTGATATCAGAACTGTTTCGATACTAAAAGAAAATAAATCTAGCATGCTGTCAGTGATTAGGTTTGATGCACTGCATCTTTCTTTGCTGTATCTTTCTGTATCCTGATTTCTTAAACAAACTCTGTCTCTTTGCTTTGGCTCTTGCATGCAGTCAGGCCTTCTCTTGGTTTGCTCTTTCTTTGGAGCATCCTTTAACAACAAACGTTCAAAAAGAGGACAGCAGCAGCAGCACCTTTTTGCATGTTCAGAGAGGGGGGGCTGAACTCAGTGCTCGTGTAGAGCTGGCAAAGTCCACTGCTGATGAACACTGAGAATTGCACTGCTAGATGCTAATTATCCAGATCATTACTGCTCTTTATTTTTGTATTCAAGTCAGATTTCTGTGCTAGCAACTGCAGACTTGGCAGTGGTTTGTTTTTTCAAGTAGAGGTAATTGTATTTAGTGATAAGTCTCCTGCAGCCTTTCTGTTTGCCTACCTAATTTAATCTGCTTGTCTGCAGCCACCCAATGGGGCACCACCAGACTGGGAGCTGTGCTGTTTTCCAGGCTCCCTCTGAGGCCATGAGCCTCTGGGCCGTGCAGGCTTTGCTCCCAGCTCAGGGACACCTGCAATGTTGGATGGAGGTCTTCAGGGGGGACCAGATCCCAAAGCAGGTGTAGATACCTGGACACATCTGGGCAGACTGAAGAATCAAAGCCATGACCACTCATTGGTTGCAAGAAGGACACTGCAGGCTGTGGTTCTGCAGTGATTCCCACTGGATCGGGGCAGGATGGTGGCTGGTTTGTGGTGGGTGAGCTGAGGTTGTGCTGATAGAGAGGGGATGGACAAGAGAAGGGTTGCTGTGCTGGACACTGGAATAGAATTACCCAAAATTTCAAACAACTTCGAGCCAGGAGAGCAAGCCCATGGTTGAGTGCTGCCCATTGAGATGCAGTCTCTATAAGTACTCTGACCAGGATCCCCATCTCTGTGACATGAAGTTTCTTCCTGAAGTTGGGCTGTGCCCATCTCTGTCCGTCTCCCTGCTAATATCGCTGTCCATTGGATCCTGGTCCTTCTGATGGCATTTTGGTGGTGTTGGTACAGTGCCACCCATCTGAGTATTGCTCAAGAGGGAGAAATAGGACCCACTTAGGGCTAAGTGATTAAATACTGTTTAATTTGGGGGAAAAAGTGCCAAATCAGAGCTTTCCTTTCGCTGAAAGTTCAATGATGTGCTTCAGCTTTCAGCCCTAGGGGTTTTATGAAAAACTGCTCTGAAAGCAATATAAGCAGGCTTTCCTCTTCAAATTATAATTGAATCTGTGCTGGTAATATGCTTTTTGGATAAACATTACCTCTTCAGTGCATACAAAGATTTTAAAATTGGCTTTGCTAACAAGATGCTCATTGCTGCTACAGCCTTTGCCTCTGCACTGGCTGCGCGCTGCATCTATGTGAGCTGCTGCTGTGCGATCCCAGCAGAGCTGTCCCCAAGGTTTGATGGTTTTTAGGGTTTTTTGGTTTACTGGGTAGAGACGAGAGCAGGCACTGACCCACAGTCCTGTCTGAGCAGTGGGGATGTGTGAGATGCAGAGAAGAGCCCAGGGAGGCACACAGTTTTGCGCCAACGAGATAAAAGCCAGCAGCCTCAGATTAAATGGGTTGGATCCCAAAGCGAAGAAATGCTCACAGCTTCTGCAGTGTTTTATGGTTACTGTGTGGGGTAAAGCGTGCTTTTACCTGGATGAGTTCCCACTCTTTGCTGTGGTGGGGGGAAATGCGTTCTCCAACTCCATCGGCTGGCACCATATGGGAATGAAAACATGATTTCAAGTGGTTGTCTATAAGAATTGTGATGTACTCACCTCTCTGGTCTTTGCCCTTTGTGCTGAAGAAATACCTTGACCCTAGTAAATGTGCCCATTTTCTTTGTTATTTATGACAGAATTGCTTTGTTCCATTTCTTGTGATGTGTCTCACGTCATAAGCATTTCACTGTATTTATACAGCAGCTGCTCTAAGATACAGGTGTGGATTGTGCTGTTATATATACCACACCTGTGAAATCAGCCCTTCCACAAGAACTTTTAGGGCTGCTTGGAACTCTGGATTGTTTTTCACAAAGACTTACAAATCCAAATTGTTAAACGTGAGCATTGCCAGCAGATAAACCTGTGTGAGGACAGGAAGAGACTGTCCATCACAAACTGCTCTGATGGATGTCACCTGCAAGGAGGTGGTAACAGTGGTTACCTATGCAGGAGGTGACACTCATTTTTCCTCTTTTTCCCTTGTCCTTTTCCCTGGTTTCATCCCAGCCATGCAGTGCTCTCCCCACCTCTCCATGCATCATCCCTTGAGTGCTGCTGTGGTTTTGTTGCTTTTGCTCTTTCCTGTACCATGAACATTAGGATTAAACATTTTTTAGCATCTCTCCTTTGCATTGCAAGCTGGTTCTTTGGGGACATTCAGTGTCTAGGCTGAAGTATTTTGGTGCAGTTGGTATTTATTAAGCAATAATTAGAAATGGGGATCTTTCTCAGTTTGCTGCTCGCACTCTTGCACCAGAGGGGTAGGAGTGCCTACAGAAGCTTTTTTGGCAGGAATTTGGGGACTTATTTCCTCTGTGCAGATCCCATCCTTGCAGTGCATCACCATGGCTGCCTTGCTTAATGCAAAGCCACTTTGGGCCCATTAGCCTGGATTATTGAAGTTAATTCTCAGGGTGCATCCGTTCAGTTAGAAAACTGGAATAAATGCAGAACCTTTGTTTCCCTGACACAAGTTTTGCAGGATTTTCTGCAAGGGCTCTGCATGGCTTTGAAAGCTGAATAAGTTGAGCAAGGCTGCACTGTGTGCAGGGCAAAGTGGCCAACTCAGGTTGCTTTGGGGAAGATGGGTTTGGGTCCTCCAGCTCTCTGTTGTGCCAAACCAGCCACTGAATGCATTCATCATGCGTTGGGTAAATGACATCTTAAGCACATTTCTTGTTTTAATTGTCTACCTCTTCTTCCCGTGTTCAGAAATTACACAAATTGAGTGGTGTGTGCTGTGCAGGTCTTAATTTGCGCTCCCTTCTCTGCTCTTGGTTTTATCTGTGGGTTGCAGTGAACATCTCCTGCTCTTGGCAAACCTCAGACCTGTCTGTAGCCAGCAGCTCTGTGCCAATCCTCTAGAAATACCATTTTATTCCCCAGACAGGTGTATGTATCTCTATTAAAAGATGACCCCCCCAGTAGGTGGTATGCACAGTTGGTGAGTTGTACCATGGGGGAAGCGCTCTTACAGCCCCAGCAATCTTTGAGTTGCTCAGGATTCCCCATAATGGTGCACTTGGAGCCCTTGGGCTGACAGCTGTTTGCTTTTGGTGACAGCAACGTCTGTCTGCTGGGGGATGCATAAACCAGACATATTCCCTAAGCACAGCTCAATTTAGAGATATTGAGCTGAACTGGGGATACAGGCTGTCATTGAACAAGGTCTGATACAATGGGGAAGAAGTTTTTAACTGCTTAAATGCTGTGTTTCCTTATGTGTTCCTCATTCCAGTAGTCCTTAAGGTAATTTTAGTATAGATCCAGCATCAATGCTCAACCTGGACCCTATTCAGATCCTGGGTGTTGCTAAAGGGAGAAAAAGACAGAACACAACGTTTCAGCCATCCTAACCTTGTCTTTACTTTTCTTGTATTTCTTACGTTCCAAAGTTAATGTGCAGGAAGGGGAGGACATGTTAAGCACTTGGTGAATAGTGATGCCATCTGCAACACGGCAGGATTTAAATTCTGTCATGTAAAGAACTTCCTATTGCAGTTAGCACTCAGATTTGAATGCTGAGTAATTTAATTAGTGAAGTATTTAGTAGCGTCATTAATAGGCTGAAAGAAAGGATACATGGCACATTAATTTGAGTTCCAAATGAGACAAAGCTAGGAAATATTACAAACAGCAGTAATGGCAGAAAAATAATATAATGAACCACAGAAACCTAACAAGATGAGTAACAAACAGAGATGTTTCAAATTGGAAAATACAAGATAATGTACTAGAAAAAAAGAATACATCCAAACACATTTGTTGAAAAAGAGAGAAGCATTTGAAAGGCAGCAATGCCAAAGAGACAAAGGAGCAACACACAGCAAATCAAACCACAGCTTAGGATGGTAGTAAAAGCATCAAAATACAAACAAGTTGAGCAAGCTTTAGTGAGCTTTTGTCAATGTCTGCTAAGGGTTGTAATTGCCTACAGTTATTTGAAGCATATGGATGCAGAGGAGAAAAAGTGTTGCTTCAAATTAGCCAAGCGGCAGTGAGGAGGAATGAGGAGATGAAATGAAGCTGCCCTCCTCTTGTCAGCTGACATAAGAGGGTGAAATGCTTTCCCAGCAAGGGGGGATGCTCACCCTGTTGCCTGCTGTTGAAATACTGGAAGAAAAGTTTAGGCACCTTGTGCAGATGGGCAGAGGAAATAGAGGAGGCGCTTATCAGGCAGGGTGAGCGTGGATGTGTGTACTTGTCTGTATACATTTACATGTGCATGCACCTATATATAAATCTGTTTTTTTTGCTTGCTTAAGGAATGAATTGGTCTCACCCAGGCTGGTATTTTTTTATTATTTTTAAATCTAGATAAAATCTGGGCATGCTGACTTAACTGGTGTGAGTCAGTGTGGCTAAGCTGGGGTTTGCAGTGGCCTCTTACATACCCAAACCGGTCTGTTCTGTACCCAGAATCAAAGCTGAGTGTGGCATCTCAGCCAAAGTGCTGTCCTACCTCTCCCTGCATCCATATCCTGAGACAAACTGATTTATGGTGAAATACTCCTGTTCTGGCTGGCTCTGAAGGTAGTGAGGGATTTGGGACTGTTTTCTCTTGGTAAGTATTTTGCCGTCTGCAATCTGCATTTATGGAGATTATAATATTTTTGTTCCTTTCCTTTTGCAAACATTACATTTGGTCTTCCTTAGCAATACAAAATAGCTGATTTCTTGCCCAGGCCTGCTGCCTGGTTGAGCTGCTGCACTGGGCTATACTGCTAGATAGAGAAGTGCTGGTTCAGAAACAGAAGTCACACTTTGTTTTATTCTTCCTTTCTCTTCCCCCTTCTTTGAGAAGGAAAAACAGAAAGAAAAAAAATAAAAGGTTCAGCAGCACTGGCTGTGAAAGCACCCCCAGGATGAGGCTACTTGTACTTGTAATGCAGCCTGAAGGAGTTTTTCCTCCAAATGAAGAAAAAGGGAATAGGACTGTTGAAGTGAAAGCCGTAATGCTTTATTGAACAATTTTGTTTTTCCATTCCTGCATTAAAGATGTGTAATTGCAGTTGCTTGTATACAGCCAGGAGGTGAGTCCAGCTACTAAATGGCTCATCACATGTGAGATGAGGTGATCCGAGACAGCCAACACAGCTTCACCAAGGGCAGAGTGTGCCTGACCACCTTCCGTGATGGGGTGATGACACTGATGGACAAAGGGAGGGCAGATGTTGTCTGCCAGGACTTGTGCGAGGCCACTGTCATCGTCCTGCATCACATCCTTATCTCTCGTTTGGAGAGAGATGGATTTGAAGGGTGGATTATTCGGTATATGAAGAATTGGTTGGATGGTTGTAGCCAGAGGGTTGCTGTAAAGTTCTCTGTGTCCACGTGGAGGCTGGTCATCAGCTGTGCCATCTGGGGGTCTGTCTTGGAACTGCCCTTCAGCATCTTTATCAATGACACAGACAGTAGGATCAGGTGTTACTCTCAGCAATTTTGCTGGTGACACCAAGATGAGCGCAGTGGACACAGTAGAAGGAAGGGATGCCATCCAGAAGGATCTGGACAGGCTTGAAAAGTGGGCACATGAGAATCTAATGAGGTTCAACAAAGCCAAATGCAAGGTGTTGCACTTGGCTTGGGGCAATCCCAGCTATGTGTACGGAATGGGAGATGACGTTTAGAGCGGCCCTGTGGAGAAGGACTGGGAGGTTCTGGTGGATAAAGAGTTGGTCATGAGCCAGCAGTGTGCATTTGCAGCTCAGAGGGCCAACTGTAACCTGGGCTGCATCAGCAGAGGGCTGGCAGAGTGTGTGTGGGGGGGAGAGGGGGATCGTCCCCCTCTGCTCTGCCCTTGTGAGGCTCCATCTGCAGTGCTGTATCCAAGCCCAGGGCACCAAGCTCAAGAAGGTTCTGGAACTGTTGTAGTGGGATCAGAGGAGAGCCACAAAGATGATCAAAGGGCTGGACCACCTTTCCTATAGAGAAAGGTTGAGGCAGTTGGGCTTGTTCAGTCTGGAGAAGAGAAGGCTGGGGGGAGACCTCATTATGGCCTTACATTACTTGAAAGGAGCTTACAAGCAGGAGGGGGACCAACTTTTTACATGGTCTGACAGTGATAGGACAAGAGGGAATGCCTTTAAACTAAAAGAGGGGAGATTGAGGTTAGATATGAGGAAGAAATTTTTTATTCAGGAAGTAGTGGCATGCTGGAACAGGTTGCCCCATCTCTAGAGGCATTCATGGCCAGGTTGGATGGGATCCTGGGCAGCCTGATCTGGTGGGGGGGCAACCCTGCCCGTCGTAGGACGTTTGGAATTAGATGATCTTTAACATCCCTCCAACCTAAGCCATTCTGTGATCACAGAAGTGGTGTCTTGTGAGTTCTGACATGCTGGTTCCTATATTTCATTTGAAAGAGCTGGCTACATTCAGAAAGGAGAAGAAATCGACTTCTCCTCCTGGTGTGGATTAAATAGCCTGCAGTGCCGATGGGACCCGCCAGTGTTAGGCATCACCAGGATGCTCAGGAGCCTGTCTCCATGCCCTGCTCCTCACAGTGAGATGTGGCACCCAGACAATCCCCTGGGATGCTCAGAAAGGGATGGGTGATGCCTGTCAGCTCCTGGAAAGTGTCTGTTTGGGTTTGCAGGCTGATCTGTACAATTAAGCCTTTGTACAGCAGCTCCTGTTAAAGATGAGCAGCCTCAAAGCTTCAACCGGAGCAATACCGTAGAGCTTTAGTAATGACAGTAATATTTCAACAGAGGCTTGACAGGTTTGACATCGATCATTTTGCACTTCTTTATGCACATTTTCCTCGTGCTGCTCCTTCTCTGACTGGAGGGGCGAGCAGAAGAGATGGGGCAGATTTCCATCAGCGTTGATGAATGTGGGTAAATGTGATGGCCAGGATGAGGATATGGGTAGACGTGATGGCCAAAAGGAGGACTCAGGTAGAATGATGGCCAGGACAAGGATATGGGTAGGTGTGATGGCTTAATCAGGACGTTCTCCTGCCTGAGCTGAAGGCTATTAGCCATCAGATTACAAGCTGGAGCAAATGCTTATTGCTATCCCAAAGAAGAAAGAGGCTAAATGCTCTCCTTCAGCAAAGCTATCTTGAGCTTTCAAGCTCAGAAAAATAAAAAAGTAGTAGTTATTGCACCTGTGTTGAGAAGTTAAAAAAAAAATCATTAAAAAAATCAAGGAAAGTTGTTCTGGATGCCCTCTTCCTGTTTGTTTCCATTTTGTCAGGGCTGTGTTTTGCTCTTCAGCTGTGAAAAATGCTGGTGCTGGTGGATGGAAGAGCAGAGGGTCAAATTCTGCATAGGCTGGGGATGTGGGGCTGCTTCACACCAACAAGGAGCTCACGACTTTCCCAACAAAGGCTGGTTGGGTCCTACTCAGCCATCAAGCTGCAGTAAGAGCAAACTCAGATTTAGTAGATTTTTCCTTCTTCACTTCTAATTTCTCTGGGTTTGTGATGATTACTTTGCAGCCGTTTTCCAAGCCCGTGTGCTTTGACTGAATTATTTTCAGGTCCGTTTGCCACATGTATGGAGGGGAATCGTGGCACCAGGTGAGGCAGTGGGAAGAACCAGGTGTGCTGATTGTAGTGCTGGGGATATCTCTTCATTAAAAGCTCCCCAGAAATACTTTCAGCATAGGCTGCCTGTTGCAAGCTGTTCCTGCCTGAGGAGTCACAGAGGGCAGCAGTGAGGGTGTTGATTTGGGTTTAGTATTATCAGACCTTAAACAGCCCCTGGGTGTTTTGCAGTCTCTGAGCTGGACACCCCAAGGACAGAGCATGGGGACACATGGTGCTGTGCTAAGGGCTGAGGTAAGCCCTCTCTTCTTCCACTTCCAAACAAAATAGACCCACTATGACATTTATTTCAAAAAGGGAAAGCAGTTGTGAGATTTAAACTTAAGTGTGAGTGAGAGCCAGAAGGAAAGGGTCAGTGTGAATTTCCCCCTGCTGGTGTCATTGGATGCCAGTGAGCAGTGAGGATCACTTGGTGTCACTAATTTAACTGGCTTTTTTCTTTTTTTTTTTTAATGCTGTGTAGAAATTCCAGTTATAGATGAAAGAGAAACTTTGTTCTTTAAAAACACTCCATTGCATCTGCCCATCCTCTGGGATGCAGCCCTTCCCTTAGGAGTCTGCCTGATTGCTAGTGGAGCTTGGCAAGAGGATGGCAGGAAGAACAGAGTGTAATTTAGCTCCATCACCTCCAGTGCTTGCTGGGGTCGAAGCCCTTTTCCCTCAGCACTGGGAAGCGCTGGAGCCAGTTCTGCTCCCATCCTGCTCCTTGGCTTTTGGCTTGAGCTGAGGGGTGAGCGCATTATTGTTGGAACTGATGAATGCTATGCTGCAGCTGCTGGTAAATCACACACCATGATTTCTATTTGTGACTGTTAATTGGCCCAAGTGAGGCCCCATGCACGGCAGATACCTCACAGTTTCCCTCCTGTTCGTTGAAACTGGATTTGCATCATGGTAGCTTACAGTGAGATGCCTCCTGCAAAACTGACTTGCGTGCCTGCGGTGAGTGTCAAACTATGAATTCATTTGTATGACTGCAGATAGCCCCATCCTGCAGCTCACCCCAAATTCCTCTGGGTTTCTCCAGTGATGTGGGGGGATTTTCCCTCTTTTCCCCATCCTTCCTGCTGTTGTCACTTGGTGGTGGCTTTTCACACTGTCACCTTCAGGCTTTGGGACCTGAAGGAGGTTACCAGCAATTCTGCACTGCTGCCTGCTGATAGGGATTTTGTGTGATAAAGATCATGATTATAATCCCCTGGGACACATTCTGTGCACGAATATCATTGGTGATGCCACGTAGATCTTGAGTAACAAATAATAATAATAGCGGTGCTCTGATGCATGCTTGGGGGGTGTGAGCCATCCTTCTTGCTGGTCTCTGATTACAACTGGTACAGTCTGTTGGATGCCTCTGTTCAAAAGCTCAGCGTTTTGGGGAGTTTGTTGCTTTGCTTTGGGCTCACTGCCACTATTTAGCAAAGATCTGCTGTCTTCTTGCAGGGATTTTAATGGCTGGGCATTCGTTAGGATAATTATTCAACGGATTGCAGGATACGTGCTGTTTGGTGAGAGCTGGGGATTTAAAAACATTCTTTCAGCACCTTAAAATACATATAGCACAGTGAATGGGAGCTGTTGAGTCCCGGCCTGAACCACTGATTGAGCACCTGGGGAAAAGACCCAGTCAGCCCTGGGAGCACAGGTGAAGGCAGTTCAGCACTGAGACAGGAAGGGGTGCAGCCTGGCTCCACCTCTCTTAGACCCCATTTCAGGGCTGACTGCCACTGGGGAAGGCTCTTTTCTTGGAGATGAAGCTTTGCCCTATGAACCTGGAATCTTCTGGTACGGGTGAGCAGTCTTCCTTCATGGTACCTTTCTGTCCAGTTACCACACCTTTGCTGTGATGCCTTTCCTGTTGTATTGATCTGTCCAGTTGCTACACAAGGCAATATGCAATGAAATGTTAGTTCTGGGTTGGCTTCATGTCGAGATCTCAGCTCTCCTAATTGCACAGAGTAGGGTGGAATCTTAAGTGACTTAATAAGTAAACAAACAGATCGTGGAACAGAAGGGAAGTAGGGATAGGTTGCTTATTTATAAATCTGACGACTTTTAAATCCAAGCTCCCTACTTTTTAAGCCTGCCTGCTGAAATGTTACACTCTTTGGGATGGTACTTGAGCTGAGATGGTTGTGCAGCCCTGGAATTGCTTGCCAGCACCAATTAATTAAAGCCATCTTCCCAGAAGTGCTCTGCTATCAGCATCTGCAGCAGTGCTTACTGCCCTGAAGGCAAAAGCAAAGCAAAGTGATGGTGAGTTGTCCTTCTTGGTCTGCTCTGGGGTGGGACCAGATGTGTGGGGTGAAGCAGGACTGGTGCTGTATGGGGGATTTTCCATTGAAGGATGGTGTTTGCTGGCATTTCTGCAAGGTTCCACCTGCCAGTCAAGGCAAGTTTTGGCTGTAGTCATAGTTCTACCAGTCACACGCAGTTCTACCAGCTCCTTTGGGTATCCTGTCTGCTTGGTCTGTCCTGCAATGCTTTAATATAAGGCTTGGAGATTAACCAAGGAGATTAAGGTTCAAGGGTAGCTTAAGATTTCATTATTATCATTGTTATTTTCATGTATTCCTCTTGCTTTTCTTGCCACTACAACTGAATCTGTGGCCTCTATAACCTATGGGAAGAAAGCACCAAGCAGCTAATGCATCCCCTGTGCCACACAGGGGATCCACGTAGGGGATCCCATAAGGACACCAGAGCTCTGTTTCCATCAAAACACCTCCCAGTAATACAAAGCACATACAGGATATAGAAGCTGTGCCTATACCCCTACCCTACAAAGTGGGGGAAATTACCATCACAACTTGCTGCTTTGTGAGCCCTCTGAGCAGCTCAAAACTATACGGAAGTGGCTGTAAAAGTGTTAATGGTAGAGAAGCAAGACTTTCTTTTTTTTTTTTTTTTTTTCCCCCTGCTGCAGCTTTTAAGTTTGGAAAGCATGTGCCTTGATTTTAATATAAAGTAGCCATTGATGGGAGAGGCCACGAATAAAAGGCGCTTTTCTTTTTTCCTTTGGCATCGAGTCATCGTGCAGTTAGTTTTGTGGCTGTGCATTTGTGAATGCATTTGTGTGTGAGGGGGTGCAGCAGAAGGGCACCAGCAGCACACGAGCCGAAGAGTTTTGTTTAGAAACAGTCACGTTTCTCTCTATCCATCTTTTGAATGTCTTCTCTGAGTGTCACTCAGGCTCCTGTCTCCTCTGAGTTTTCACCCAGTGATTTCTCTGGTTCTACCCATGCACTTCCAACAGGACGCTCTTATGTAGATGGGACAGAGATACAATGCTGCCATGCTGTTCTATGCTAGTGGCACCAAACCCTTTGACAGCATTGGAAGCTGCACTGTTTTGGAGTTTTGCTTGGGAATGTGGTATAATTACAGCATTTTGTACCATCACCTTCCTTTAATAGTAATAGCTGTAATTGCATTTTCTACTTGTTGATGTCAAGGTGAATCACAAGGGATATGTGAACTGAAGGGTGCTGGGATGGGGAAGGGCTTCTCTTGCATAGATATCAGGATGAGTGATAATTCAGGCAATGCTCAATAAAAGCATAAATTTTAGGAAGAAGGGAGATCCTTTTGGGGAAGGAAGAACTCTTTGCTCATCACTTCCCATCTCTTGGACTCACCCCTGTGCTTTTTTGCACAGTCTTCAATGCTGACAGCCATGCTGCTGCTCTGGGCTTTGTGTCTGTGCATCCAAACCCTTGCAGTCATGATGTCTGACATGGAGGTTTTGGTGTGTCTGCCTGCCTGCCTGCTATCTGTTGATCTTTCTGCTCTGCCTGCTATGGTGGAGAAATATTGAGGCATAATGGAAGCTTTGCAGCTGATGGCTAAATGGGCTTAATTTTGACTTTTTTTTTTTAAGCAGAAATAACACATTTGGCTGGTGAATGCTGTAGCATTTCTCAGTTTAATGTTATCAGCAATTTTTACGACAGTTTTGCGGCTCAAAGATGTCAGCATGTTCCATTTCCACAAAGTGCACGGAAATGAACGCTAAAGGCCGGGTGCCCTTCATTCATTCATTCATTCATTCCTATTAGCTGCCCGCTGTGGGGCTGTCCACCACTTGTTGTGCACTTAAAAATATTCCTGGGCAGCGTCAGCAGTACGTGAAGTGATGCTCCTGGTGCCCCCAGCACTATGGCATTGTCACCTGCAGTGCTTGCTGGTCTGTGGTGCCTCTGTGAAGCTGGTTTCCATGCCATCAGTGGATGGTGCTGCTCTGGTGTAAGGCTGAAAATAATGCAGTCAAGTGTTGGCACGTTTGGGTTTGGTATCCTGGGCTCCATCAGAAAAGGGGTGGCCAGCAGGGACAGGGAGGGGATTGTAACTTCTCTACTCTGCCCTTGTGAGGCCCCATCTGAAGGTCCAGGTCTGGAGCCCCCAGTACAAGAAAGACAGGGAGCTGTTGGACAGGGTCCAGAGGAGCCACAAAGATGATCAGGGGGCTGGAGCACCTCCCCTACAAAGACAGGCTGAGGGAGCTGGGCTTGTTCAGCCTGGAGAAAAGAAGGCTGTAGGGTGACCTCATTGCAGCCTGCAGTACCTAAAGGGAGCCTACAGACAGGAGGGGAATCAACTCTTTGAAATCATTGATAACTGCAAGACAAGGAAAAAGGGTTTTAAGTTGAAGGAGGGAAGACCTAGCTTGGCTATCAGGGGAAGCTCTCTACTATGAGAGTGGTGAGGTGCTGGAACAGCTGCCCAGAAGAGGCTGTGATGCCCCGTCCATCTCTGGAGGTGTTCAAGGCCAGGTTGGATGGGGCCCTGGGCAGCCTGGGCTGCTATGAAATGTGGAGGTTGGTGGCCCTGTGTGTGGCAGGGAGTTGGAGCTTCGTGATCCTTGAGGTCCCTTCGAACCTGGGCCAGTCTGTGATTAGCTCTGCAAAGTGCAGCTTTTCAGCCTACTCTGGGGCACACTTTGAATCAGTGCCCCCTCTGGTATGATGCTGCCTGCAGCTGTTGGCGAAGTGGGTGAGGAGCACTTTGAGCCCTAAAAACCATTCTTCTCATGGGGGGGAAAAAAAAAGCAAGGAAAGCAAATGTGAATAAAAACATGTCAGTGCTCCTTGTCCCAACTGGTGTCACTGCTGTGGTTGATGCCAGTGTGCACAGAAGGGGCTGTGTTTGACATCACTCCATATGTAGCTTTGGAAAAGATACAGGCTTCCATGATCCCAGTGGCCTTAGATACCTACCCAGGAGCATTTCTCATATCCCACAGCATCTCCACTCCTCCCTGAGCTGCCAATGAGGCATTTAACTCCTGCTCTCAGCCAAGGTCAGAGCAAAACGCTTGGGAAGGTTAAAATGAAGAGCAGGTAATGGAATAGGGCTTGGTCAAAATATTGAGACGGTTGCCCTAAACTTGGCAACAGGCCTTCAATAAACAAACTGAGATAGTAACAGAACGTGCTCGTTGTATTTTCACAAGCAAATAAAATATTTTGTTGCAGAAATTGGCTGGTTTGAGGGCTCGGTGGAAGGGTCTGTAATTGCCAGTTGGCCAACCGAGTAAACAGAGCCCTCTGCGCTGCTGTAATTGAGGCTGTGTGGGTCAGGCCATTTAATTGCTGTCTGCCTGCTTGGAATAGAAACCTCTCCACAGCCATGGGTGCTGCGTCTGATAGAGTAAACAAGCCGCATGTCAGCAAGGTGAGGGAGCAGCTCTGGTCCCCTGTCCAGAAATGTAGGTCCAAAGAGCCCTTGCTCAAGGGCTGTGTCACCAATCATGCTTTTGCTAGATGACATTAGAAAGCAAGGAGAATGGAGGCAGATAGGAAGTGAGGAGTCCTGTGGCTCATCCTGAGCGTCTCCCCCATTGCAGCATCACTTGGAGCACTCCTTTGCCCTCCCTGGATGCTGTCTCCTTGTTTCCTGGGGCTCCTCAGGCAAGCAGCACTCACACTGTTTCTGACATACAGACTATTGTGGTTCAGAAGGCCAAAGAAAGTTAATATTTTCCTACTGAGATTCCAGACAGGATTTCACAGAGCTATCAGCCCATGTGCTGTGCTGGTCTCACGGTGGCCGCCTGCCTGCAGGCTCTGCATGGCTCCTGGCCTTGCTGTCATTGGGAAAGGTGATAAATCTGTAAATAATAATAATAAAAAAACCAGTAGGATGTATCTGGACTTCCTTCTCCTATCTGCTGGAGACTGCTTGCAGTACCCACTTGGTGGTTCTTATCTCCTTCTCACTTGTGACTTTTTACATCTCCACATTCTCTCCTCAACTTGTTGTTCCCTGAAGCCACGCTTCCCTGGTGCTGTGTGGGAAATGCAAATTGAAAGAATCTGGAACGATGAAGTCACCAAGGCACCATGGAGGATGGAGCAGCAGCAGCGTTTCCTCGTCCCGTAACCCGCGTGCGCTCTGTGCTTTGATGGCTGTGGCTCCCAGCGCCTCACAGCCAGGCTCACCAGTGTGGTCTGGCTGCTCTGCAGGGCTGGATGCAGAGGATTCCAACCCCGCTGGCTGGGATGGATTGGTGATGCTGCTTTTTGGACTGCATGCTCTTTGGAGGACAGGCGTCCTATTTGTTTCGTGTGCACACTTTTCTGACAATGATAGATGAGATCATGGAGCGTGGCTGATTTTCAAGATTCCTTCTAACTGGTGAGCTGAGGATTCCTGTTTAGAAACGCTGTGCAGCAAAAGAAACCCACAACAACAGCCCAACCATTTGCAGTCTTAAGTACTGCAAACTCCAGTGAGGCAGTGTGAGGTTGTGCACCTCCAGCTTGGATTCTGCTGCCCTGTGTTGCTTTTCAAGAAGGTGCTGTTTATCACACAGCCTTGCTTCATTTGAATAACACAGGGTCTTTGAGAGCAAGCTATTTCCTTCTTTAATGTACACATCCAAACTGCAGAATTACTCCGCAGCTCAAACTTGTGGACTCCAAAACCCATCCAGCAGAGAATGAAAACTTTCCAAATGAGGAATAGTGGCTGCTTGTTTTCTCCCCTCCCTTGGATGGGTTTGTGTCTGGGCATGATTTCAGCCCTTCCTTCCTATTCAGCGGCCCAAATATTGAAGTGGGTGTGAAACCTGCAAGCAAGGAAGGGAAGAGGGGAGCAACGAGTGTGTGCTGCTGCTGGTGGGACACTGCGAGGCATGGGCCCAGCAGGGCTGCCCTTGGGATGAGCTCCTGGGGGCTGCAGGACGAGGAGAGGAGGAGGAGGAAGAGCACTTTCACAGGCACCCAGGTGGGTGGGCAGATCAGGGCTTTCCTTCAGTTTGTAGTAGGAATAAATAAGACTGGTGAAGCTACTTGAGGATTTCATGGGGGGGGGGGGAAGGTGCTGGGTGTTCCCTGCCCCATGCTGCTCGATCTGGGCTGTGTTTGGGTGGAA
This sequence comes from Lagopus leucura, assembly GCF_019238085.1. Taxonomy (NCBI): domain Eukaryota; kingdom Metazoa; phylum Chordata; class Aves; order Galliformes; family Phasianidae; genus Lagopus; species Lagopus leucura. Next base: position 669,911 of record NW_024962297.1, read on the forward strand.
TATTGCTAAGGGCTCTGCAGTCCTGTGGCAGGGTAAGGACTGTGCCGAGGGTCTGAGAATGAGCAGCATGAAGGTGCCTCCTTGATCCCTGACTATGGCTGATGGCTGTTCTTGAAAGGTGTAGGAGAAGATTCCAGAAACCAAAGAATGCTTTGGAGTCCCTGCCCTATCTGAAGCTTCATGCAATATTTGATGTGCTTTTTAATGTGCAAAAGGAAGGAATTTCACCTGTCTGGCACCTCTGGATTTCAGGTGGCTGTAGTCAGACAAACCGACCTCTGAGGGCAGCCCGTCCTCCTCCCATTTGTTGCAGCCAGCAGAATTAGATGTCTTCATGGCAGTGAGCAAGGAAAAAAAATTCCCAGATATTAATGAATGCCAGATTTGCCAAATGAATGAGCACAATTTTTGTTCCTTGGTGAGAAGAGGAAACAACCATGATCTTTCTCAGACCAAACCCAACGTTTCAACAATGAGGGGGGAAAAAAAAATCCTCACCATGTGTAGTGCTCAGCTCTTAGGAAACAAGGGGAAAAAAAATCTGAGATCTGAGCCACTGGGTTTTTCTCGTTTCTATGTTCTTCTGCTGGAACTGTGTTTGACTGCATGGTTTACTGTTCGTTGTTGGTTGGGTGGCTGTTCCATACTTGAACTGTGCCCCACAGCCACGTGCTGTGGCAGACCTGCATCGTCAGTTTGGCATCACATGAGTTATGCAAACTCTTTAAAACAAGACTCAAGGTGCGTGCTATGCTAGCAGGAAGGGACCAGGAACATCGTATCACAGGCCACCTGGAACCAGGGCAGGTGCATTGGTGTTATTTGCTGTCTTACAGAATGGCCAGGCTTGGAAGGGACCTCAAGGATCACGAAGCTCCAACCCCCTGCCACACGCAGGGCCACCAACCTCCACATTCAATACCAGCCCAGGCTGCCCAGGGCCCCATCCAACCTGGCCTTGAACACCTCCGGGGATGGACGGGGCATCACAGCCTCTCTGGGCAGCTGTTCCAGCACCTCACCACTCTGACAGCAAAGAACCTGACATCCAACCTCAATCTCCCCTCCTTCAACTTAAAACCATTTCCCCTTGTTCTATCTTAACGCTGTGTGTTCTAATTTCCATGTATTTAATGTAATTTCATGGTGCCCTGATCCTACAGCATATTGCTAGCCCTATGGAGGGTTGTTTATACGAGCATTTCCCTGGAGGTGTTCAAAGCCGGGTTGGATGGGGCCCTGGGCTCTGGTGCCTAATCTCATGGGTGACAGTCCTGCCCATGTCACAGGGGTTGGAACTAGGTGGTCATTGAGGTCCCTTCCAACCCAAGCTGTTCTGTGATTCAGGCACTGTGATTCGTGGCTTTAAGCTGGCCTAGAAGAAACACGTAGTGCTCGTTTTCCCTTTGTGTTTCTGGTCAGAGCTGCTGAAGGCTGTGTGGCTGAGGTTTTGTGACTCTCCTTGGGGTAGGGGTTGGTTGAGCAGTGCCTGATGTCTTTTTCTCTCAGTTTGAGGGCAGCTCAAGGGAACTGTGCTGCTGTGTCTATGACACAACACATGGTCAAAGGGCCCATTCCAATGTTTAGAATCAGGGCTAGGCAGTTATCAAGTTGGTGGTGTTGACCTGTGCCCCTGGAAGGTGGAAGTAAATGCCTGGTCTTCCATTTAGACTATTGCCAATTCCCTTCCCATGCTGAGAGTGCTGGATGTGAGACACGTGAGAGCATCCTGCTGCCTCCTTCCCACCAAATCACAGCCGTGTCACTGCAGTGTTGCCTTCCGTCGCGGCTCCTGAGACCCAAACCCTTCGCTCTGATTACAGAAACACTTTGAAATTTGGCCCTGTTTGACAGAGGTGCTAAGGCTGACTTGTGTGTGCAGAAGAGGGGGATTAAGGATTTGTCAGGAAAATGCTTTTGCTTTCAGCTTATTTTTCTTCCTGAGTGAATAAATATCGTAGTAGTGTTAGCAGCTGGGAATTGCAGAGCAGGAGACTAAAAGCCCAGAAAGAAAACACAGATTCTCCTCATCTTTTTATTAGGCCATAACAACGTATAGAATACCTACATTGTGCATGCAGCACGTGTCCTTATAGAGCCATTACAATTGATTTTGCACCGTTGTTAAGCTGTCACTTTGTTTTCTCCTTGATTAAAGCTGTTTGTTGCTGTACTTTGTGGTATTCTTGGTGGCAGAGTGTGCAGCTATGGCTCTCAACACAGCGTGGGATGTGGGCTCTGCTTTCTGTTGATGCAGTGATGCTCAGCACCCCCTTCTTGCTCAGACTCTGCTTTGAATTCCCATCCTGGATGTCTCTGGTGGCTTTGCAAATCACTTTTTGCACCTGCTGGCAGAATCGCATGCATGTCACTCCCATCTATTCCCATCAAGAAGACTGTGTCCTGGGACTCCTCTCCTCTCATTCTTTTATCACTGGGAAGCTATTAAACTGAAATAGGGTTACTGCTTCTTAGTAATTTGTCACCTCTGCCTGTTCCTGTGTAGTTTTCAACCTTTGTTCAAGGTATGGTAATTGGTGCAAATAGGAAATAGCCCAAAGGAATAGTAGATTGAATTTCATCCTAATTGTTCATGTTTTTTGTAAAGCCAGCTATGTTGAATGATGACTAAATTAGGATTAGTGTTTGTGAGACTCAGCATTTCTTTGTTGAAGTCTGTGTCATAGAAAACCTTGAACACTCAGGATGGGAAACACCTCTAAAATTGTGCTTATTCATCTCATTAAATCTCCACATCCACATGATGGTTGTTTTGCTGGTCCATCAGAATTTATATGGTTAGTTTCACAACTCCATCAGATACTTTTTATTGCACAGCTCATTACATTTAATGCACTTCTGTGGGAAGGCAGGAGATGTAAACTCCAGCAGGCTGTTGGATATCTAAATTAGGTGAGACCATCTACTTTCCCTTTCTGTTGATACTTTAAGGTTTCCTGACAGATAGTTCTCGTTATCTGTCTGAGCAGGGCCTAAATAGTTTTTCTTTTCTAGGAGAGTTAATTTACTGCATCTGTAATCAAAGTAAATTGAACGGACCAAATTCTACCCTAAGATTGATTTCTGTACTCTACCAAGGAAAGTATTGCTCTTTACCCATTTTCCAAACACACACGTGTTGCTGATTCATAGATCACAATATTTGTTGTTAAATTAATGACTATTTTCAGGAGGTTTTGATTTTGATCTGTGTAGGTGGTCCAGAAATTCCTTCTCATCGTTAGATACTCGTTAACTTTGCAGATCTCCCTTAATGTGTGCGATGGACACGAAACCTTCTCATTATGTTCAGCAACATGCCTCCTACTCTTGGGTTGACCTGATGAACACGTAGTCCTGAAGCACAGGTCTGAGCCTTTTTGGAGCAGCTGGGACAGGAGGAGCCCTACTGTAATGAGTGGCATTGCTTCAACTCAGACACATCTCCCACTGCGTTGCTGTCGCAGGTGAATTCATGGAATCGGTGGGCAGGGTTTGCCCTGCTCAAGCTGTACCATCGGGGCTCTGGAGACCTCAGTCCTGGGATGCTTCTTGCTTGCGTTTAAGCTCTTGGTCACGTTTCTCTCTTCCCACTGGAAATATTTCTGAGCCAGCAAATTTTTTGGGGAGCACTTCATCATGGAGATATCCTGTGTGGTATCTCTGGTGCTTTGATAACGTGAGCATTAATTAATGCTGCAAACACCGTCATTAGCTCTTTGGCTGTCCTCATCTGTCCTTAGCAATAACCAGAGAAACTGCTCAGTGCTGCCTGCTTTCTGCTCCTGCCCTTTCTTTCCCATGCCCACGGTTTACAAAGACCAGATAGGAGTTTCCAGCAGGCCCTGCGTTTTGACTCTTCCTCTCTGTTTTTCCCTTTTTCTTTTTTTCCCCCCTATGCTCTTCTCACCACCTCAGCTCCAAGAGGCTCGGAGGTGCATTTCTGAGGCGGGCACAGATGGCCTCCTCAGAGCGGATCCCTCAAGTCCTTTGGGTGCTGGCGCTGCCCATCTGCTCCACCAAACGCAACAGAGCTGTGGGGCTCTTCCTCTTGGCAGGGACAGTGCAGCCCTTTGTCCTTCTCCATACACCAGTTCTTGAGGGCCACCAGAAAAAATCCCCAGACCCAATATGGGGTTGCCCTTCCTGGGCTGCCTTGGTGTTCCCGCGTTGAGATCAATGCTCGGTGCAGATCTCAGCTGTCTGCAATGCTGCACTAACACACATCTTCTCCAAGATGTATTGCAGTGTCGATATTATTCCTTCCTGATCTCTTTGGTGCATCGTGCATGTTTTGTCGCCTGCCAGTCGTATTCCCCAAGCCTCAGATCCCTTGGGTGGCCCAAGGAGGCCCTCTCCTGCCTGCTTTGATATCCCGTGTTTATCTGATGGAAATGAGCCCTTCTGAAATGGCCCGCCTCATTCTCTTGCCATGTTTCCCAGCTGTCTTTCTGGACAACTTTTATATCCCATTGCCCCTGGGGCTGTTCAAAGGCTTCTTTAGAGCCTGAAATCCCTGCGTGTCTCTGAGCTGAGGAAGCCAGGAGAGCATATCGGGTGAGTCATTAGGATTTACTCTGAATTTTGACGCCCTGTGTGTTTTCTCTCATGCTGGCCTTGTGTGTAACACAAGCTGGAGTACTCCGGGCCAGCGCTGTGTTTTTCTTTTTTCTTTTCCTTTTTCCTTTGTTTGTGTTATGCTTGATTTGATATTCAGACCTCACTCAGTTCTCTTTGGCCGCCTCTTCTGAATAAGAAAAGTTGTTTCGAGGACCTTGTGGCTCTGGGTTTTTTCAGGTAAATACATCTCTTTCCTCGTTTTGAAAGTGTAGTTTGAACTTAAAACACAAATGAAGATATGTTTGATAAGTGGCAACAAAAGAAAGGCTTGGTAGTGATGTGAATAGCCCAGCTGGTCTCAACGTTATTTTCCCGATAAAGTTCTGTGGTTTTGAATGTGTGTTGTTTTTATAGAAATAAATTTGTGTTTTATCAGTTAAAACCATGATAAATTGAAACAGAGATGTCTGTTGTATGGCAGCTTTTAGATACCTGAGATGGCTTAGCAGAAAACCGTGCTTTTCATGTTAAGGGTGCTTCAGTTGTTTCTGCTGGTCAGGGGGTGGATTGTTCCTGCAAAACCTAAATCTGACCCCATTTTTGGATGCAGATTCTCACTGATGTCTGTTGGCATCACTTAATCCACCTCCCTGGGATTGACTCTGATGTTTCTTCACAGCTTCTGCTTGGTTTTTAAAGGTGGCTTTGCAGAAGAAATCTTTTTGTCTGGCTTCTAAGATACCTCAATTCATGATGGACAGCATGAGATTTTAGATGTCCTCATCTGGAAAACCTTCAGTTATCAGTGACAAATTCAAATTTTCTTTTTCTCAACCTAGGAATACTGTCTCAGTTAAAAAGGCAGACCTTTCTGGGGTGCGTCTCAACACCTTGGCTTTGTGATAGTTTGTGGGTGATAAGAGTAAGAAAGCCAACAGAACATTGGTTTGGATCTTTGTGCGTCAGTGGGCTGGGTTGGAGATGTCCATGAAGGAGGTGATGGAGAAGTGATGGAAGAGGAGGCAGGAAGGCTGGCGTTGTCACAGAGGTTGGGTTGTGGCAGCAGCATGGTAAGTGCTTGAATGCAGTGAAGCAGCAGAGCAGCTGACTTGCCCTTTGTCCTTCCTCTTGTGGGTTCATATCAAGAACGTGCCGAACAACCCGCAGTTTCAGAGCAGAGCTTCCTCATGCATTTGTTTTCTATGCTGTTTTAATGGTCACAAGAAGAGGAGGAGCTTGGTGAGCAGGGCATGAGGTGAATGTGGTGAGGTGACTGCTGGTGGAGAGCATCTTGTGTCAGCTGCTATGCATGAGCTTCTTTATGCAACTTGCATTGCAGTGTCCTTCTCTGCTATAGAGTTAAGTTGTTACAGGAAAAAGTTGTCTGCATGCAGAGTGGATGCCACGTCCTGCTGTTTTGTGCTAACCTCATATACAACTCGTGTATGTTCCCTGCTTCCTCACCCCTTCTGTCTGTTGTGCTTCAATCAATGTCCAACCCAAAGCAATGGTCTTCGTCCACATAAGCTTTGGTCAGGTTAGTGCACATGGTGCATCTGTTCCCAAGCCACCAGAAAACAAAACAAATGAAATCACAAAACCAGAAGAAAAGAAAGCAGCAGATTCCCCCAACCTGTTCCGGGGAGGAGAACCATTGCTCTGCATGTTGGGCATGAGTTTGAGCTGATACCCACAGTAATGACAAGGGGGTCAGCAAGGCAGAGCTCTCTGTCTGAATTCAGCTCAGTGGGAAGCAAATGAAATGGAACAGAAAATACAATGCGGCTAAATTTGAAATTATTGGCCTTTCCCTGTGCTTTTGTAGGAAAAGTAGTTTTCATGTATGGCCCTGATTGAAACTGTGTTTGATTGGAGTGCTGTGATTTTTTTTCCATTGGACATCTGACAGGGCTGAAGGAACCAACCCACTTGTTGAAAGGGATGAGCAGATCTTCCCAGACACTCAGTCCAGAGATGTGCAAGAAGGATTTTTATGTTCTTGGAGCTTTTCTTAAACCAGCTCGCAGAACAGGCATCTGCATTGCATCCAGAATATCATCCATTTGTTTGCAGAGTTTGGTATGGCTTAAAATCCAAGTTTTCTTTGGATCAGGTCTTTAAGATTTGGTTTGATTTATTTCCAGTGACGCTACTGAAATGCAGCTTCCTTCTCTTTTTCTTTTTTTCCCCATCTCTGCCGACCTGCTAAGTTAAAATAAACGTTAGGTTTTGATGTATTTCTTTATTTATTTTGGTTACCGCAGAGGCAAGAACGTGGAGTGAGAAACTTGGATGAAAGGCAGGGAGCAGCGGATTAGCTAGGAGAGGTGCCAGGCTCGGGTGCCCTGGTTGCTTGGGATGTTGGAGCTGTGTTTTTAGGCTGATTTTTCAACGTTCACCTTAAAGTCCCAAGCAAAGTGGGTTTTGTTATGGCTGTTTTTTCCATCTGCACTGCTTGGGCAAGTGGTAGAAGGCCGCGGTGGTGAAATGAGAGCCATTGGTACTGCAGTGAAGCCAGTGTGCAGTCCAAGGAGCGATGGGCTTGCTGAGCATAGATGTGATTTTTCTATCAAGTGTGTTGCTAACATGGGCAGGATCAGTGTTTTATGCATTGACTACATTTAATTAAATGGTATACGTTTAATATATGTGGCATAAATCTAATCTCTTTCCAGTTTTTCCTCATTTCTTGCTGAGGTGTTCAGGCATTTCTAAGCCTGGTTGTTGTGCAGTGTTCCCTTGCAGCACACACAGATAAGGCAGCCTGGATGCTGTGGTTTTAAGGAACTTGACCAAATTCATGCACAGAATTTGGTTCCTATGCTGGGAATGTCACCCAGCCCACACTCCCAGCCCTTGCAGTCGTTGTGAACAATTGGGAGCCTATCCATTGCGACGAACAAAGATGACCCATTTTGTCCCCTAAGCTGCCTTGCTTTAAATAAAGAAAGCCACCACTATTGTATGCTCGTGAGCTGTGATTGCGTGCTCATGGACTGGGTTGCCCTTGCAGAAGGGAAATCCTGCATCCCAGAGGATGCTCAGCCTTGCTCCTGCCTGTGGGTTCCCAGGGATGCTGACAAGCAGCACGCAGGCAGGTTTGGGACATGCTGACTTGGTGGGCATCCTTGGTCCATACAAACTACCTGGGTGCTGGTGACCTCTGTGCTGGGCTTACAGGCTGGGGTGTGCAAATAGAGAGGGGATGAATTTGATGGTGAGACTGGAAGAAAATGGGTGTGCTCAAAATCTCGAAATGCACGTTCACCAAGCTGAAGGATCCGTGGACACCTATTAGATGCATTTGAAGTTTAGCCTAATATAAAGCAGTTGATGGGGGCAAAGAAAGGAAATAGATCCGATTCTATGTTAATACAATATATATATGTTGCTTTTCTTGGAAGAGTCCATGCGTGCAAGGAAGGTCCCTTTGCAAACACCCACAAGTAACTCGAGTTGCAAACCTTAAGAGAACCGTGGTTGCAGCTGCTCTGTTTCCAGCTGGACTTGGTGTTCTTCCTTCTGGTGATGTATTTTCCCAAACCAAAGCCTGAGCTGTCTGTAGCAAGGAGAGTGCATGTCACATCTCAGGCATCCTTCCCAGATACACCAGAAGGCCTTGTTTTAGGGCCACCAAGACGTGGTCTAATGGATCTGCAGGCTGCCAGCAGAGAGCAGCCTTAAGGGCAGCATGGGGCACAAATGCATCCCATCTATTTTGTCTGTCAGTGCTGGATTACCCCTGTAACTTCACTGGGGAAATAGGTTTTAATCAGGGATGTGCAGAAAGTCTGGTCATTGCCTGACAGCATGCAAGTTGCTCTAAAAGCTCATATGTGAGTGTTCCTTCTACGCCTAAGAGCTGCTTCTGTGTGTGATTCTTTCTGATCAACTCTGATAAGAGTTAATTTATCACAGAGCAGACAGAGCTGAGTGTATGGTTTGCCAGGGCTGTAGTTTACTGAGGTATTTGGACAGAGAAGACTTTGCTACTGTTTAAAAGAGAACCATTCTCCCTCTATATTCTTTTTGCAAGCAACTAATTAATTTCATCAGTGCAGTACTTGCTGAACTGTGCCACAGTGATAAACACAGTTTGCATCTGTCTCACAAACACAAACGTTTTGCAGACATGGGGGTTATTTCCCCAAGTCCTCTTTAGGATATATTTAATGTTTCCCTCCCAAGATCCCAAAAGTTGTTGGTGACAGAACAGTTTGGCATTACTTTAAGGAAAGGCTCCAGAAGAGGGCTTGCTTAAACCCCACGGGGCTATGGCTTCCTCGGCGAGCATTTGTTTAGAGATGGAATCAGAGGCATTGTGGTCATTGGCTCTTTCATTCCGATGCTGTTTGGGGAGCCCAGATGTGGCAGGTTGCTGCGGAAAGACTGGGATGCTCTGCCAACGGAGTTTGTTTCCCAAAGGCTTTTCTAGAGGATTATACGTGCATATTGTATTTATTGTATTTTATATACGTGTCTGACTGAGGTAGGCTTGAAACTAGGCTCCAAATTACAGTCTTACTGTTAACATCTCTGACTACGTGGAAGAAATCAGCTTGTTCTTACGACCTAAAAAACCTTTCAACATGGCATTTTTTTTTCGCATTTCTCTCCTCCGATTCTGCATTTATCTCATCTGCTCTCATGATTCCTTGCCCGATCCCTGCTGCATGTGCTGCTCCTGCTATTTCTCCGAGCACAGCAGTGCCTGGAGCCTCGGCCCCAGCCCTCCCATGGTGTCCGTGAGGCTGAATTTATTTCTCTGGCCGTCTCTCGCTCGCGGCGTGGCCCTGGCAACTCTGGGATCCCATCTGCCAGGCTCAGCTGCCCATGGCCCTGCAGTACTCCCTGCCCTCGGGATGCAGCCCTGTGCATCGTGTGCTTCCTGCTGGCTTTGATGGGCTTTTCACACTTTTCCGTTAAAAAGTCTCTTTAATAAAGCACTGAGGGTGCTGCTGACTGATCGCTTGATGTGGAGCTGCAGATGAAGGGCTGTGTTCTTCGTATGCATGGTTGACATCAGTAATCCTGTGAATCCAGACAGGTCTTAGAATCATTGTAGAATGGCTTAAGTTGGAAGGGACCTCAAGGACCTGAAGCTCCAATCCCCCTGCTGCAGGCAGGGCTGCCAACTTGTATATTAGACCAGGCTGCCCGGGGCCCCATCCAACCTGACTTTGATCACTTCCAGGGAGGACATCCTACATCCATTAATTCACCCAGCGTGTACTTTGAGAATCACTTTCCATCCTGCTCCTATAGAAATCAATCACAGTTTTTCTCTTTAGAACGGCTCTGCTCTTTCTTACTTCTCTACTTGTGCTTTTACTTGAGCAAGAACAGGGACAGAGTTGTTGAGTTACAGTGCTGGAGCCTTTAATTTAAGCCCCCTTTAAAGCACTCCTTTACTGTGCAGGTGGCACAATGCTGGCACAAGGACCCAGCGAAGTTTTGGGGTCTCCTCCTTGGGGACCTCACAAAGCCTCCTGGACATGGTGCTGGTAGCCCTGCTCCCTGCTTGGGTGATCTGATTTATTTCCCTCATTATTTTGTTGCAAGCAGTTTTTGGAGAATGACGGAGGAAAAGGCCTGTTTGAACCTATTGAGCTCTGGAGGTAACGCTGTGTTGGGGGGGGGGAAGCTCTTTTCTCTGTCTCAAACCAATCTCCTACTAGTTTGGAATGTCCTCTGGGTGTCTTATTGTAGGATTTGGTGGCTGACCGCCAGGTTGGCCTTAAGCACTGCCTTACTGGAGCCAACATTGTGCTTTCAGGTGCCTATGGATATGGCTCTTTTCTAGAAATCTCATCACTTTTGTCTGAAGCTCATGGAAGAGGTGGATTTTGCATTGTTTTCCTGAATTTAGCCCTAAAAACCTCCTACGCTGCACTTCAGGTAATTAGGTACTATTTTGGATCTCATCTTCATTCCATTATTGGCTCTCTTAACTCCTTTGTGCTAATCGGCCTTAGTTGAGAGATAGATAGGTGAGAAGGGATGGCTGGCTGGGTATGCTGGGCATGGCAGCCCTGCTTGAGAGACTGGTGCTTCAAAGTGGCCTCTAAGAGGGGGGAAAAAAAAGCTATTGTAAATGTGGGTAGCAGGCTGTATGAGAGCTGAAGGGAGCAATATCTGTAGAGATGGTGCATTCTCCTGAATTCAGGCGCAAGGTAAAGCTGCCATCTCGGCTGATCACCCTGACCCTTGTCATCATTGGTATGGTGGCATCTCTGAGGACAGTTTATCCCAAGCAAATGGCTCTCATGGAGAAAATATTCTCCTTGGAGTACTTTGTTAATTATCAAGAGAGCCAAGGTGCTTAGGCGAGGCCGCTAATTGTGAAACGAGTATTCAGTGGATGTCATATGAATTCAGTCAATGTCATTAGAATAATTTTTTAAAAAAATTAGGAACTGATTTGAGCCTCTCATCGCTTTCTGTTGTGCTGCTTTGTGAGACACTTCGCACTGTTTCCTCTTTTCTCTTCTGGACAGGACGGTTATTAAATGTTGCAGCTACAATCACAGCTGTACAAAGTACATTTACACATGGGATTATAAAGATGCTCTCTAATTTCAGACTTGAGGTTTACATTGAGGGTCATTTTTAACTTGTAAGAAGATTCCTGGTGTTACAGAATTCTGGCACGTCCCTCACTCTTCCAGGACCTCTGGTTTCTTGTGCTCCTCAGACGTTCAGAATTTCCTAAGCATTGGGTCAGCTTGGTGGTTTAGGAGCAGCAATTGCTGCTGCTTGTGCCTAGTTATCAAAACCTTTAAAACAGGGCACGTTGGCATGAAAATGGGAAAGTATAGAATTACTCTTTGGAGATTATGATCACACATAGGACGTAGAGAGTCCAGTCTCAAGAGATACATAAGGAAGCCTTTTAAAAATAGTTTTGGAAGGCTTTAAAGATGACTTGCAATGTAAATCAGCCTGGAGTCATGGGACCCCCAAAGCGGTAAATGACAGGGGAAGCACAGGCCTGAAGGGCTGTGTTATCCCTGCAAACCTAAACCCTCATCCCAAAATATCTTTTACAACCACCAAAGGATCCCCTGGAGGACGCAGACTGACTGTTTCTTTCAGAGCAAATATTATAAATAGAATGGGAGTAAGTAAACACATCGTGTTGACACAGCTTTGTTGAAGCTTTTTCACGCTGAGTGGCAAACTGTGCCAATTCACAGCCATCCTGTCAGTGGGCAAGGCAGCCCTTGGAAGGAAGCTGTGGGGATGAAAAGACCAGAGTCATAGAGTTGTAGAATGGCTTGTGTTGGAAGGGACCCCCAAGGATCATCAGCAGAGTCCTCTAGCCATGGGACTTGATGCAGTGCAGAGCCCTGTGGGCTCTCTGGAATGTACTTGGGGCACGTGTGGGCTGTGCATGGGCCCATTCTCTGGGATGGCTGAGAATGGGAAGAGCTGGGAAGAAAGGCAGGGGAAAATATTGGTGTAGGAGTCTCATGATGGTGACTTTCTTCGTGAGAGTTGTTCAGTAGGACTGTCCATGAAAATGTGGTATTGAGTATGTGAGTAGATGTCAGAGACTGGTCCTGTAATAGCTTAGTAAGACTTTTCACCAGTCCTGTCAATTAGTTCTCAATGAGAGTTTTATTTCAATGTTGGATATGGCCTACGGGTTTATGCTGTGTCTTAGAATCGTAGAACCGTAGTGAGTATTGAGTTGGAAGAAACCATATGGATCATAGAATCATGTAGGTTAGAAAAGACCACTAAGATCATCTGGTCTGACCATAACCCATGCCATCATGCTCTCTGACTACATCCCTCAGTGTCACACCTCCGTGCTTCTGGAACACCTCTGCGGATGGTGGCTTTGCTGTCTCCTTGGGCAGCCAGAATTACCAGGTCCAGCTCTTGGCTCCACGCAGCACGATACAAGCCCTATGGCTGAGAGTGGTGTCCCAGCTCTCCCTGAGCTCCACCAGCTCAGGGCTGTGCCCGCTGCCCTGGGCATCCTGTTCCATGCCCACCACCCTCTGGGCCAGAGCCTTTTCCCTTCCATGTAAGCAGGCAACAGTGACATCGAAGCATATTTGAACTGGGTTTTTTTTTTTGTGTGCATATTTTCTGCCGGTGAAGAACAATGTACTTTTGTGCAAATTTGCCAGTGGTGCGTGAATTGTGTTCTACCTGCTTTGACTTTAAAATCTGACTTTGTCTGTCGAAACTATTGCAGTTTATTTATAGCACAAAGTACTTTTGAGGAGCTCAGACATTGTCTGATGTCTGGAAGATGATGATTGTCTTCAGAAACAGTTCTCCCACATTTTGATCCAGCTTTAGTTGTTCTTTTCACGCCACCCTGCTGCGATGATAAACTTAAACAGGAGCTGAGTCTCATCTGCTTATCAGTCACATCTATTTTAATAGGTGACTTTATGATGGTGACCCAGTAACATTTGCCAGGTATTAGAGCTCTGATATTTGCCAAAGTTGGCAAATAAAATCTAGAGTAAGTTCTATTAATGTTTATTCCCATGAACACCAGGGATCTGGTAGGTCCTAAGAAGCTGAAATACTGAGCTGGAAACAGAATTTGGCTCAAAGAGTCTTTATTCCACTATTAGAAAGAATCTAGTTAAGAAAGAATAAATCTCCTCTCTCTCACTTAGGGTCTGAATGCAGCTCGGGCTCAGAGCTGTGCTTGTCCTGACACAGGATGTACATTCCACGATGGCATCTTCATTTCTGCAGCTACCAATTTTGATGCCAGAAAGACAGGATTCAGGTTTCAGATGAAAGTACACCAGAAGATTCTCATCTCATACAAATGGCCTCATTAATAATAATAAAATATGATTATTGCACTCCTCCTTGGCATGCCCTCACCCTGCCTCCCCACATTCTTGTCATGGATGTAAGAGGTTTTTTTTGCCAATTTCGCTGCAGGATTTTGCTGTGCAGCATGGGTTGTGGAGAATTGACAGTCACATAGTAAACCATTAAGCTTTTAATTAAAAAAGAAAAAGTCAACTCACAGTCAGACTGAAAGCTTTTGGAAGCTTTAGGAGTTTTGACAGTGATTTGTCTTTGGTCAGGTTTTTACACAAGGCTCAAATCACTTTGTTGCTATCATTGAGTGTACATCAGTTGTCTGACGGAGAAATCCCATATTCTATTGCAATTTCTGGATTTTTCTGACTTCTGGATCTTAGAGCTTTGCGTTCTTGAACAGCAGCACACTTAGATTGCAGGAATGTGCCTCTGCTAAGACTTGCTCTCTTGCATTATCCAAATTGCATTAGGGAATGGGGGTAAATTCACCACCCCACTGATAAACAGTATAGTTTTATTGCATTGTGTTTAACACAAAATAAGGATAAATAGAGGAAAATAAAATGCTCCATTATTTCTTCAGAGGGCAGAGCGTTGCAAGCCTTCACAATGCGTTCTTTCTTGGAGCTGTGACTGTACAGTCTTCCTTCAGAGAGCTGGAAGCAGCAGTTCCTGGGTTCCTTTGTCTGTGAACAGTTGCAGGGAATCCTCTGCTGTGCCTGATCCACTGATCACATTCTCTAAGCACATGACAATATCAAAAGCCTTAACGTAGATGAAAGAAACCCAATTAGAGGTTCTTGCTTTCTAAACTGCAGGAGTCATCCTCCCTAATTTAAAGGGGAAAATTGATGTGAGAGTGGGCAAAGTTTTGTCTTGCATAACGTCTCTTGCTATAGAGAAGTGGAAAGGTCCACTTTGAGGTTAGATTGGGTTAAGCAAGACTCGATTCTTATCTATGAAATCTAATGAGAGCCTTCAGGTGTTTTCACCTGCATGCCAGTTTCTCTGGTGTGACAAACCCACCAACACAGCCCCAGGGCTTTGGCTGGAGAGCACCAGGTCTGCAGAACTTCAGAGTGCCCCAAAGATGAAAGGGGCGCACAAGGAGATAGCACAGCCAGCCTACCTTCATGAACAAGTGGTTTTATCTGTGTTTCTGCCTCTCCTGGAATTAATCGCTGCTTATCAGCAAATGTCTATGTGTCTGTATTACTTGTTTTTCCAGGTAGCTTGGGGTGAAGCTTGGTAAAACAATAATACTTGTAATTAAAACATGAAGGTCCTGGCCTATTGAAGATAAACAGTAAAACCCCCAAATGACTTATTGCAAACCATCTGTCATTGACTGCCATCTGACTTGGGCTCCAAATTCTGATGTTGGGTTATTTAGGCAGATGCTGCCTTTCCTGTGAGCCAGAGAGCGGGTGGAGAACTTGGGATGGAGGAGGGAAGCTGTGCAAAGGAAGAGGAAGAACACATCTTCATTCACAGAACCTGGCATGTGTATGGATTCCTGGAGGTGGTGGTGGGAGATGTTTTGCTTTGGTCAATGGGTGTCATTGAAAATGAGGCCAACCAGTGCCAAAAAGAAAAAAATCTTTGTATGAACTCTTCCTTTTTAGCGTACAGACTCTATACTAAGACTAAAGTGGTGTCCTATATGTGACCTTACAATCCAGCAAACACTTTGAGCAGCTGTGGAAATATTTGTGTGGCTCTGGCTTTCATCGGGACATCGTGGCAAAGATGAGAGCTCTGGCAAATAGCAGAACGCTTTTTTTTTTTAGCTACGAGTGAAATTCAAAGAAAGACCTCTTGCACGGGTCTGTGGCTGAGCCTTTGGTTTCCTCTCCAAAAGGCAATTTGCAGTATTACAGAGCTCTCTTTTCTTTGTAGTTAAGCACAGATCTTTCCACTCTAAGTCTTACGCTGTTCTCCATACCCTCCAACACTACATCTCTCCAGAATGTGATAGGTGCTTAGTATTTCCGATGTAGGATCTTGATGAAGAGATAATGTTCAGTTGTTGAAGGCTACCTATAAATAACTAATGCTGTAGTGTGCCTGCTCTTTTTTCTTTTCCCTTATATTTTTTAAGCTGTGTCTCACAGATGGCCTCAGTTCCATCCTTTTGAAGAAGCAGACTAGAAGAAGCAGAAGGATGTATATATTTATACATATACATGCGTGTGTTTATATGTATATGTGTGTGTGTATTGTAATGCAGATAAGCAGCAGTGGATATTTTCGTGGATCAGTCCATTGAAAGAATTTTGACCTTGCCAGTGAACAAGGCTATGAAAAATTGGGCTGGGGGTGTTGGAAGGGCCCTGAAAATAGCGACAAGCAGTTCTTGTTTGATGCTATAAAGGAGGTAGTGGAAGGTGAGATGCTCAAAGTGGCACAATATTGAATGACAGGATTGCTTTTGTCAAGGACAAAAGCATAATGTGCTTGTGAGAATCAAGCTGATGGGACTTCACTGTGTGAATGTGTAGGAAAGGCTGTGCCTCTGGTGGGCTGTGCAGAGAAAATGATTTTCATCATAGTTGGATGCAGAGAATTGGAGGAATCTGGGAGTCAGCGTTGAGGGGATGGTTATAGGTCGCAGCTTTGTACTTATGGGGATGTGTGTGGACATGAGAGCACCCAACAGCATGAGGTTGGAGGAGTGATGATGCTGTGTGGTTTTCAGTTTCCAGGATTGTTTTGTCCCCATAGGCAGCAGGCTGGAGATGTCTGATCTGCTGTCCTGCCTGCTCATAGAATCATGGAATGGCCTGGGTTGAAAAGGACCATAATTATAATCTAATTTCAGCCCTCCTGCTATGTGCAGGGTCACCAACCACTGGACCTAAACCTGGGTGTCTTAGTTTAAAACCATTCCCCCTTGTCCTATCACCATCCATCCTTATAAACAGTCCCTGGTTGGCCTCTTTGCCTCTGGTCTCATTTGTGTTAATCACATTATGGATGGAGCTGAGGCACTGTGACTTCCAGGCCTTTCTCATTTTTGTTTGTACATCAGAGACCGTGAAATTATTTAATGCTGGTGGCTGAGAATTAGCCATGGATACTTTTTCATGTTAGATCATGCTTTCTGTGTGGACGCAGGCACAATAATTTGGAGTGAGATTTGTGATGCAATTAAAAGAACATTGGGTTACAAGTTTAAGTCCAGACATTGAATGCTCTTAGTAGCTCCTCAGGAGACATAGGCAGCTCTTAGAGCTCTAAATGCCCTAAAGTGGGCATTGAGTATAAATAGAAGACTGGCTCAAACTAGAAGGTGCAAAATGGAGTGAAAAGCGTTAACCTTTATGCCAAAAGTAACAAGATGAGTAAGTATGATGTTTTACTCGTGCTTTCTTTGCCAAGCTCTTGGATCTGCTTCAGTTGTTAATCCCTGCAGCAGCCATTGAGGAGTGAAGTGTGATGTTCTTCCCTTGGAGTCACTGGTCAGCATGAAGGATACTGAAACGTGTTCAGTGCCCTCCCCCTGCTCCAGGGGCTCTGTCCTTCATCCTTATCGTTGCTGGATATTTTCTTCAGCACTCAAAAAGCAGCAGACCCCCATGTGAGCCTTTTTTTCTCACCAGAAGACCTCAGAAAGTTGTTTCTCAGGCTTGGCTTCAACTCAGTGCCACTCCAAGTTAATAGTGTGGGATAAAATGGGTCAAGGAAGAGGATTTGATGGCCACGTGTGCCCATGGCTTCAACACAAGGCTGCCAGACAGGCTTTGTGATGCTGCTGTGTTCTTCACAGATGCTGGTTCTGGGAAATGCTGACTCATAGAGCCATGGAACCGCAGAATGATTGGGTTGGAAGAGACCTCAAAGCTCCCCACCCCTTGCCAGGGATGAGTGCCCCCGACCAGGTTGTGCTGCCCATTGATGGCCTGGGGCACCCAGAGTCTGGGCAGCAGTGTCAGCACCTGACTGCCCTCTGAGTAAAGGATTTCCTCCTCACATCTAACCTGAATCTCACCTCTTTTAGTTTAAAATCATTCCCTCTTGTCCTATCACTATCAGCTGTACAGCATGGAAACCAGCCATGAAACACGGATATCACCAGTAAGGCTGAAGGTGAGTGAAGCAGGTGGGAAAAAATGTGACAAGAGGAGTCCGCTTTCCCAACCAGAGCAGTGGTCCTGTTGCCCCCAGCAGTGTGCTGGGAGCTCTTCCCCTATTGCTCCTTGTACATCATCATCTGCAAAGCATTGAATGGTGTTCCCCACCCGACCTGAAGGGAAATGCAGTGCAGAGCCCATGGGCAGATGTCACCAGGGTCACACTTTGTGCCCAGCAGGGCTCACTTGGCAGTACTGCACTGCGGTGGGCGCATGGTCCTCCTTCCCAGCAGGTTCAGAAGGGCTCAGCTGCTAAGCAAACATCCCTGCTGCCCCTGCACTGTGCTATTGATGCAGCTATTTTTAAGAACGTGTTCTTTTCTCTTCCTTTTTCTTTCCCTTTTTCTTTTTTATTTTTTCAAAGAAACTTGCCCTTAAAAAAAAAAAAAAAAAAAAAAAAAAAACAACCCCTAAAAGCATCTGAGTTTCAGATGTGCTTCAGAGTGATGTCAGTTAGAGATCACATCTTGTGAACTTCCCTTCGCTCTCACCACATCCTGGTGGGGTTTTCTGCGTCCCATCTCGAGTCAAACACTTCTGACAGCAGGTAAATATAGCCGAGCACCGACTTGTGATGAAATGCGTGGGCCAAGGCAGCCGCCTTCGGGGGCGTCAGCACTTTCTAATTATAGCAGGTCCTGCTTCCTTTTTTCTCCCCATCGCACGTCATTATGCAAAACTCATTCTTCTTGGTTGTCTTTCCTGAAACAGGACCCCTGTGTGTGTGTGTGTGTGTGCGCATCAGAGCTGTGGTCTGGCACCGTCTCCTTTTTGCCTGGTGGGAACCCTAGGGGCTCCAATGGGATTTCAGTGCCAGGCTTTGTTGGTTTGATCCTGGGCATCCCCATAGAGGGGAAGGTGAACGCTGCAGTGCTTTTCTGCAAAAGTTCAAGTTGGCTCTTTAGGAAGTGGTAAAATAAAGGGAATACAGAGCAGATAAATAGCCCATGGGCAAGGTCAAACGGGTAGGGCCAGGCTTGCTTGGGGGCTGAAGAATTCTGATTGCAGAGAGTGCTAAAACAGTTTTTGGGGGAAAAGCTGCTTCTCCTATCTCCTGCAGCACATTGACAGAGGCTAACCGTGGTCTTCTATCACTCTGAGCAGTGCTGGGTATGGAGACTGGGGCTCCTTGCCCCTAGGAAGGTGCTGGGAACTCTGCTGGGAAGTGCTGTGGGCCTGCAGGAGGACGAGGGATGGGGCATTTGCAAGCAAACAAATGTGAAAATTGCCAATAAGAGGGGCAGCAAACTGCTCAGATGCCAAGTCACTTGATAACTGCTGTCATAGGCTGTACAAGCTTATATGGTGATATACTGAGGCACTTGCAAGATAATTCATCCTGTAACATTGCCTTGTAAGCAAAGTGAATGGCTCTGGTTGAGCAAATAAAGAGGGAGCTCCGCAGCCCTGCAGTGTTCTCTGAGATAATATGCCTGGGTGGTACGGGTCCATTGATTTATCCCTTTGTTTTTATGGACTAATGTTTGTGGCAGACAGACGCTGACATACTGATATTGCAGATGGGCGGTGATGTATCGCCTGCAGAACCTTTAGCTGCTTTGTTTTGTTTTGTTTTGTTTTTCCTTAGTGTTTGAAATGCTCTTTATTGCTGCTCAGCCTTTTATTCTAATTATCTGCCCAGTGTTGTCAGTGGAGAGCAGAGAGTGGAGGTTACAAGTGTTGTCTACCACGAGGATGGGAGGAAGGAAGGGTGACAGCAAGAACAGAGATGTCCTCTGCAGCCAGGGTGGCCACAGGGGTGAGCCTGAAATGGCAGCAGCCTTTTTGGTGACAACTTCATTTTGCTGGCAAAGAAGGGACGTTGCTGGAGAACTGATTTCTGAAGCTTCCTCCTGTGGGCCCACCGTGCTCTGAATAGGAGCTTTCATTTAGCCGTGCTCCCCTCCTGCCCATGGGTGATGTGAAATCATGATCCTGTGATTCGGTTTTTACGCCACTTTGCCTCCATGGGGTGGAGGTGATTCACAGAAGGCACTGCTGGTGGGAAAGCACAAAAAAATCCAGTGTTGGGAGGTTGCCTGGAGCCTGATCTCAGTAGGACATGCTGCAGGGCATGCACGAGGGAGCAGACCAGCCCCATGCTTTCAGTGCCTGACGGGAGGGTGAGAAAGGCAGGTCGTTGCCTTTCTACCTAGCAGTGTTCATTTTTGAGTTTCTTTTCCTTGGTTCTTTGCCATCAATCTTATATTGTCTGGATTTACAGATCAGTGGAGAGGTTATCAGAGAAGTGCTGAGCAGCCCACTCCTTCAGGTGGTCATGGGAAAGTCCACATAAACAGGTTGTTCTGTATGGAAGAAGCCAGAATGCACATTCCATGGCATTTGCTTCCTTGTAGCCTACATAATGGAGCCTTTTTCTATGTCAAGATGTTTCAGAAAGTGCACACAGTTGTTGTAATTCCCACTAAAGCCAATTGCTGTGTGTTATCTGATTCTGCTGGGGAAGGCAAGGAAGCAGCTGCATTCCTTGAAGTGCTTTTGCTTCTTGAAAGAGCATCCTCACCACAGCAGAGCCGCACTTCTCTGCCCAGAAGACACGTGTAGGATTTCCTACTTTGTTCTGTGGCTGATGGATCCTATGTGGACATGCAGGGGGTTGTCACCCATTTTCTCTGGGATGGGTGGCAGGAGAGGTGTGGAGGGCTCCATTGCCAACAGGCTCTGTGAATCCAGAGAGGTGCTGTCTGCATTTCAGCTTTGCTTTGTGGACTTTGCACTTGGGAGTCTGGCGAGGGAAGCAGGATCGCTCAGTGCTCTGTGCAAGCGTGGGGCACTGCTCTGCGGAGCAGATTGTGAAAGATTTCCCTCACCCCCTCCAAATCTGATGTAATGAAGTCAGAGCTAGAATGATCTCTTTCTGCCTTTTTTTTCCCTAGCGTAGCATGATATATTTTCTGGGAACGAATGCCTCATGTGCCTCTGTGCACTGGAAATGACCTCATTTTCAGAAAATGTCTATGGATCGTGTGATTCTGACGCTGCTCAGTGCTACTGCTCTCCTGCAGAGGTGCAAAAACTTCTTCGGGGGGCAGCCCTATGGCGAAGCTGCCATTTGCAAGTCACCAATACTGATGCCTAACTTGTAAGTGCACAGAGCTGGAAGGCTCAGCATGGGGCCGTGTGATTTGGGATGTAGTCACCCATTCTCTGAGTCAGCTTTGTCCCATCAATTACTTTCAGCTTCCTTCGTGGAGTGCCCAGGGCGTGTGTAAGTGAGAGAGGCGGCGATTTCTCTCTCTCCCACATTGCAGTGTTCACAGCACTCCATAAATGAAGCAGTTTATAGCTGGGAACAAGGCGTGCTGCAGTCACACCGGTTATTCCTGGCGATAATGAGAGAGGAATGATGCCTTGCTATGTATCTGGCATTGAGGTGTATCAATAACATCCCTCCTTTCAAGTGTTATGAGGGGACCGACTCACCATAAAAACCTTGGCTTGAGGGCTGCGGTACGAACTCACTGTTTGCTCCTCTGCTTAATGAATCACCTGGATCAGATATCAATGTGAAATGTCACGGGTCGTAATAAATGGATACTGAATCATGAGATTGGTGGGAAATCCCCTCTGAATTTTAGGTTGCATTCAGCCCTACGGAGGCATGCTTACTCCTCCAGGTTTCTCCTTCTCAATAATAAAGAGGAGGCATTGTTAGTCAGCGAGCCGTGGGGAGAGGAAGTGTTTGAGCAAAATGAGAACTGCAATAGAAATTAGTCAGCAGGACAGATGGGTGCTCATTCAAGACTCCTGAAGATACTGCGAGTGGGTGCTCGGCTGCTAGCAAAATGCACAAATGCATTGAAAGAGAAGTTCAGTTACGGGCAGAGGTGTTTTGTAAAGGGGATTTAAAGGAAATTCTCTGCTCGTGTGCGGGCTGTGCTGGTGCTGTAGGGTTCACAATAGCTCAGAGCTTTGCAGAAGAGACTTGAGCACTGCTTGGACAGCTCTGCACGTTGCTGAGGGAAGTGAAGAAAGTACTTAGTGCACAAAATGCAGGCTAGGTAATAATAATCCGTCTTATCGCAGTGTTTGAGACATCAGTCTGCGCTCTCTCGGCTTGGTGTCATGAATGCTGTCTTGAAGTGTCTCTGACAATGGCAGACAGGAGGGCTAAGATGCTAAAAAAAAGGCTGGTTTACCTCGGAAGAAAGATGAAAAGTGTTGTAACCAAAGGGGAAAGAGGAAAGGTGATTTGGTTGGATATATTAAGCAACAAGTGGTAAAGAGAAGACCAACTCAAGTTTCCCACTGAGGTTTTTCTGAAGTGCAGGAACAGAGGCAAAACCTTTGAGCCTGAAAAAGCAATTTAAAGACCCATGACCAGCACAGCACCATTTACTGAACGTCTGCTCAGCGACATGGGGGTCAGATTTGAGTGGATTGGGTTCCTCATATGTGAGCTAAGACTGTGAGCTCACACGGAGGTGCTGTAGGAGTGCTGGTGTCTGTGTGTGTGAACACAACTTGAGCACCAAATGCTCGGCGTAACGTTGGAAAATGGATCCTTGCATCTTCTGAAGGATCCTCTTTGCTATCAGGCAGGAACTTTATACCCTTTTCCAAGTATTTATGTACTATTTATGCTTTTGTGGGCCTTTCAGGTTAGCATCTGTCTCCCTCTGGTAATTTCTCTCGCTCTATGAGTGATTAAATTTGTTTCTCAAAAATCTTAGGCAGAACCATTGAGCTGCTAAGCAGGAGAATGAGAATGATTCCAGCTTTGTTGGTTCCTCAAACAAAAGAAAATCTTTCTTTCATTAGGAAATGATATTTTTACAAAATAGAAATGTAATGTTTGTTTATAAGGCAAGTCTGCAGATGGTGTTTATGAACAATATCAAAACTGTGGTTTGAGACAGGCTAGATTTCATAAAATCACTGATTGTATTTCTTTCTCGCATTGCAATTACCTAATCTCTTTTTTTCTTGTGGCTCTCGGAGAGAAACAAACGAACAGCGTCTAGGAAGGCTTGCACTGAGACAGTACTTCTAAATAGTAATCTAAATGGAATATGAATTAATAATACGCCTGATCCCTGTTGTTCCATTTATGTGTTTGCACCGTGGCAGTAGATTTCACCAAGCAAAGTGAGCATCCCAGTCTGAAAACTCCCTTTTCTTCAGGTTTTGTACACGTATTCAGCCCAGTAGCGGCGACCCATCCTGCTTAGAGCAGGATTTTCTCTACCTCCCTCTTCTCCACCCTCTGCTCCCCTGGGTGCCTGTGCTCAGAGCTCAGGAAGGCGTTGGGTTTTCTTTCTCCCGTCGCTGTTACAGACCATGGGATGTACCCCAGGGAGCACTGACATCTTCAGTTGGTCTTGGTGGGAGAGTTGGGTGCGAAACTGAGCCCTGCCTGTGAGTATTGGTAGCACTTTGTGGAATTTATTTGAATAAAAGATTGGAGAAAAACTGAAAAAATGGGTGCTAAAGTGCAGCCTCACCCAGTGAATTGACTATAGCTGTTTCCAGCTTATGCAACAAACCTGTTTCTTGTGCCTACCCCAAATCTCACACATCCACCTAAGCACCAGTGAGACACTTTAACACATTTTAGCTTGGTTTCTTATGGATGCTTTGGCAGTCGTGCTGTCTATCAGTCTCTTCCTCATGTCTTTTGCACCTGTTGGCCAATTTCAACTGCATTTGGCAGAGTGAGAATCTCAACGAGTATCAGTTCTTGCAAGTCCTGTGAGAACTGGCATCATCATTCTGTGCTTCAAGGCATACGCACAGATAGCATCCCCTAGAATCCTGGAATTGTTAAGGTTGGAGAAGACCATGAAGATCATCCAGTGGAACAGTCAGAGTCCAACACTTGAAGACAAGCTCTTAGTCTTTGGGCCATCCTAAAGGCTCTGTGGAGTTATTTGATTTGAGTTATGTGAGGAACATGGGTTAGTGGGCACGGCGATGGTGGTTTGGTGGGTGGGCTAGATGCCTGAGTGGTCTTTTCCAACCTTAATCATTGTATGATTCTCTGATTTTAGTCCATGGCTTAGGGTTCCACCTATTGTAGCGGTCCTCTGGGATAGATACGGGGTGGTGTTGGATTGTTGTATGCAAAAACCAGCTCTGGTTCCATCTGAAACCAACACTGTCAGAGAATGAAATGGATTTCAAAGGAGGGAGGGATGTAAATCTTTAAGACACAAGTTTTCATATCGCTTCTGCAAATGGCAGAAGTGCTTTGGTGTTTGACCTTAGGCTCTGAATCATCTGGGGAAGGCTGAATGGTGGTTCTTTCTCAGATCCTTCACCCAGCTAGATGGTGGGTGTGGGATGCGTGGAGGCATGCATGCAAATGTTAAAGAAAGTAGAGCTGATCAGGGGATGCTGGGTGCTCTCACTGTGGTGAGAGAGGGCTACAAAGAGCCTCATTTGACTTTCAGATTCCAGATTGCTTTGCAGTTTTGGCTGGTTGGTTTTGAAGTCTTATTTTGGGGGAAGCAATTGCCTTCTGCCTTCCATCAGTGTGTGGGCAAGCTGTGTGAGTTTTCCCTTCTCTCCTTTTCTGTTAGGCTGTGATTTTCTCAATCGGTGAATACAACATGGTTATATACAGACACAGGCTTACAGGATCCAAGTAAATGAGGCTTTAGCAGGACACAAGAGTTGTGGAACTGAAAGTGGCCTGATATGGACTTCTGGCTTTGTGTGGTCCATCCTCGTTGAATGCAATGGAGAAGGTGCCTGGCTCATCCCACCAGGCTGGTATTTATCTGTACTGCTTGGGTGCTGGCTGCATCCACCCCGCAGAGATTTTCATCTCCTCTGGGCGCTAGCAGAACTTTCTAGCCCTCAGATGTCACTGTGTACGAGTGGATTTCTCAGGCTCAAATGAGAGAAGAGTGTTGCGACGCCTTCGTGTTGCCTCTGAGCTGCGCCTGCTGCAGGGATCAGGAAACTGAAAGGCTTTGCATACCTTGCCTGTGCCCCAAAGTGAGTTTTAAAGAGATCTTTGTCCCTGTGGTTTGCTGGAGGGACCGACCAACCTGCAGGGTAGAACGCTCCCTGCAGCTGGCTGTGTGCAAGTCTGATTCCTGCCCTCCTGGCTGACGACTTGCTCTCCACCTTTTGCTCTTTGTCTCTAACCCTCTCCACCCCCGCTTGCAGTCAGGGTTTGGCAGCAGCTCTGCATCCCCAGGGTGCTTCTGGTTCACCCGGGTGCAGCACGCACTGTGCATAGGAGCTCCCACCAGCTGCAAAAGCCAGGAGCTATTTCCTTTCTACTCCCACTGGAATTAATACACAGTCAGTCTTGTCCTGGCTTTGACAACTCTCCTTTTTCATAGCCCGGTGGTTCCTCTCCTCCCCTCCCATCATCCTCCCGTAACAGCAGGGTTACAGAGGCTCTCCTCTTCCCAGCAGAAAGATTTTTTCCTAGTGATTTTCAGGCTGATCTGATCTCTTTCTTTCTTTCTTTTTTTTTTTTAATCCTCCAAAAAACCAGAGGTGCACTTATTCCGTGCTGGTGATGAGTCGCAACTTCTTGAGAAAAACATTGACCCAACAATTCTCATCTTTTTAAGTGTTCTGCAAAATAGAGGCTCTTTTGATACCCTCCGAGCTGATGTTCTTCTGCCTTTTGAAGGAATTGCTCATGAGAAGGCACTGAATAATGTTCAATGGAAATGAAGCCAAGATTTGCTGGGGTTTAGTTATAGCCAACTGTACGTGGCTTGACTTCTATCAAGTCACTCGTCTGCTTTGTGCTTCTTTTCCCTGCCTGCAGAACGGGCACAGAGACATTGCCCTTGTCAGGAACTGATGAGAAATATTGGGTGCATTTTAGAGCCCATAGAGAGGATGGATGGCACACACACATGTAGATGCTGTTAGCATGGGCTGACCTCAGCCAGCTGCGTGGATCCCAGCAGCTGCTCTAAGCAGAGTTTTGCCATTTGCTTATTCTCTGAGACAAACATATGTAAGTGTATTCAAGCTTGTAATCTTTTTATTACTGAAGTGGCTCAGGGCCTTTCTACTGCTGAGCTCAGATGTCCTTCTGGGGAGAGAATGTCAGGGTACCACTGTGTGGCAGTGGAGTGGAGGACTCAGTTACATCCCACCACCTCTGTTTAGTGATGCAAAGAGCAGAGCATTGGGATGGTGTTAATTATAGACACGGCTGCTCTTATTTGCTATATCCTGTATGACAGACGGAAATATGCCGGCATCACTTAGCATTGCTATGCTTTAATTAATAATTAGCCTTTCTGCCTGTAGACGAGAATGTCTCAGAAGTGCCAGCAGAGAGTTTCAGCCTTTGGTGAAGCAAGAAGACAAACCAAGGCTTGAGGAACTAATTAAGGGTATTCTTTATCAGCTCTAGCCTCATCTGCTTATTCCTCTGGCTTGAAACCTGTGCAAGCGACCTGTCCCTAAAGTCCCAGAGTTCTCATCTGCAGTAGAGGAACATGGTTCCATGGGGGATTATCCAAGGGGCTGGGACTTGCAGAAGAGCTCTTGACTAAGAAGGGGTAGAGCAAACAGCCTAGGCTGCATTCAGCTGAGGCCAAAGCTGTGGCCAAGGTTATCTGAAGAGCTAATGGGAATTTCTGCTCATAATCAAACCCATGGGTCATCAAAAGACCGCTGTTGTTCTGGTGTCCTCAAGCATGGTCTTGACTTGCTGGGTATGTGGTAGGCAGGCTAGAGCGAGGGGAACCAAAGGGACTTTCTCAGAAGTTGTTTCAGATGCTCTGGTTCTCCCAGGGCAGCAAAATTTCCCTCTTAAAATTCAAAGCTTGTCAACCTCAGCTCCGTGATGTGTGTTACAGGTTGCACGTCAGTGATAGCAACTTTGTAAAGACGTCTTAAAATGTTCCTCCTTTCCCACTATGAGTATTGCATGCAGTGCAGCCAGAAATTGTCCATGTGCATGAATCATTTTTAAAACAATCACACATACATCATATTTAGGATCTGACAGCTCACACTGGTGAGCCCTTGCTTGTGTAATGAGACACATAAACACGTAGCAAGAATAAAAAACATGATGTGCTATTCATGTATGCATTTGTGTGGATGTATTCATAGCCCACTTTACAGAGATCGTAACGGAAGGCCATTATACCAGCCATCATTCAGAATATAGTGATGTCTGTACAGTGAGTGTTCTTAAAAAAAAAATCCTGCAAAAATCTGTCTCTGCTGATGCACTCCCTCTCCTAACGCCTATGGGCTCAACGTAAGGTCACCAAACTCCATCCAGAAGAATGTCTTTTGCTGAGCAAATTTGCAGCACGT
Source organism: Lagopus leucura (assembly GCF_019238085.1). Taxonomy (NCBI): domain Eukaryota; kingdom Metazoa; phylum Chordata; class Aves; order Galliformes; family Phasianidae; genus Lagopus; species Lagopus leucura. Next base: position 696,685 of record NW_024962297.1, read on the forward strand.
GAGCTGCCTGTGAAGCACGGCACGTGTTGAGCCATACGGAGGCACTGGGTGAGCTGCACAAGTGTGTGGTGCTGGGGCGATGCCTGCAGGCATATGAAAACTTGATTTCCTCGAGCTGAAGGAGTGACACTTCTGTTACAGTTAAGAGTTACACAAGATATCCTATTCTGATAGGATTTTTTTAAATTGTATTTTTGCTTTTTTTTTTTTTTTTTTTTTGTCATTTGATAAGTTCTAACAAAAAGCAGCACATGGGAATGAAGAGTGTTTTTCTTACCCGTCTGATGGAGATTTGGGCTGAGGCACATGGAGCAGTGCAGAATCTAATGGCTACTCAGTGCTCAGCCACATTTAACCCCACTCAGAAAATATCTGAAGCATTGGGATCTTTGGAGCACTGGAACAGGCTGCCCAGGGAGGTGGTGGAGTCTCCTGCTCTGGAGATGTTCAAGACCTGCCTGGATGCCGACCTGTGTGACCTGCTGTAGGGAACCTGCTTTGGCAGGGGGTTGGACTCGATGAGCTCTGGAGGTCCCTTCCAACCCCTACAATTCTGTGATTCTGTGATCTTCATGGTGCCTGTGCTTGCACCTCTGTTAAGCATTATGGCACAACGAGAATTAGCTATTGTTTTTCATATTCCCTTTTTCTTCATTGGTTCAAGATTCTGCTTTTTAAGTAAGTTTTTCCACTAGCTGGTCATTCCCAAGCTGTTGCAGCCTTGGAAGTGTGACCACATGCAGTTTTAGCTGTCATGGCTCTGGCTGCTGATGATAATAATTGCAATATTTGATCCTTGTGAAACTTGGGTCGTTATCTATTCCCATAGTGTTTCCTCTGGCACGTACTCTCAGGAAAATACTCTCTGGCACTGATTTCTATTAGGTCGTGGAATAATTTTCCAAAGGAAGTGGCGGAAGGCCAACTGTTGATCCAATTAAAACAATGGTTAGAGATTAACCCCTTAGCAGTTGTGAACCACATATGTAGGTCATTAAGCCCAGAAGAACAATGTATTGGAAGATGCAAAGGTTAAAGCAACCTTCAGCTATGAGAATCCTTTCTTTAGTAATTCTTGAGGGTTTGTGATTATTTTCCTGGTGCTCAGCTGTTTTGCTATGAATGGCATGAAGTCCTGTAAGTGCAGAAATTGTCGTGCTGCCTGCCTGTTACATAAGGGACCATCTAACTTTGCATGGAAAGGGTGCTTAATAGAGATCTATTGCTATATATACATTGTTTTTAAAAAAGGAGCTGTCTTCGTGACAATGGGGCTAAGTCTAAGGCCTGATTAGATGGTTTTTGTCTCTTTCCCCCCCTCCCATATAGGCAGGCTCTGATTACTGGGAGCGATATCTCACCGTGAATGAATGGCATAGAAGGAGCTGCAAAGACAAAGAGCTGGCTTTGTCTGCTGATGAATTAAGATAGCATGTGGGTGGCTGGGTGGCTGGTGAATAGCACAGACTTCCTTCATCCTCCTGTCACTGAGCTTTTCTTGTGTTTTCATTAAAAAAAAAAATGGGCTTAATCCCATGAACAATGAATTGAGAGCAAATTAGAGGGCTAAGGGAGAAAATAATGCCACATCAATATCTTAATGGTGACTAAGGCGCTGTCAAAACTCTTGAAGGAAGTGGGATCTTGGCCTTATGTTACTTTAATACATGCGGAGAGAGAGATGCTGCTATTATGAACATCATATATTTTGCTCTAGCTTCTTTCTGTCATTCCTACAAACACACACAAAAAACCCAGACTTGTGGGTTTCCTCCAGGAAATGATAAAATTTGTGTTGGATTAGCACTTCACACCAGTCCTCCCATGGCTCGCTGTGCCTCATAACCCTCCCTGGCTGTTTCCAGGTGGTCTCTGTCCAGTGCCAACTTTTTGCCACGTCCTGGTGGCATTTCTCCACCTCTCCCCTCCCTCACTGCTAATGGGGATGGCAGCCTCCTGGGCAGCTGGGGGCAGGCCCAGCACTTGCAAGATGGGCTGGGGAACGGGGCCAGTGGCAAAAGGTGCTCAAACCAAACCAGATCAGATCATTCCTTGAAGGTACAAAGCATTTACAACACAGTGAAAGCAGTTACAGTCCATCTGCATCCCTTGCCAGGCTTGCAAACATCTCACCTCCACCCTGTCGTCTTGCTTTTATCATCTGCTGGACTGAGGGCTGAGCTGTCACCATCCTTCTTCTAGGATGGGCGACCTTTCTCCATTGACTTTGCTTCCCCATTTTGAGAAGAGCTGCCCGTTGCCATCCTTACTTGTTTGAGGCCAAATCCTGTCCACCTTCTGTGTTATTTTTTAATCTCCTCTGTTTGGTGCTCTAACAGCCCCACCATTGTGTCACTCAACATGTGGGGATGCATTCAGGCAGGCACAGAGCCCACATGAAGGAGGTGATGTGGGCATGCCACGTGTGATCTTCATAAAAGGCATTACAAGTGTTTTCCCATATTATGTCTTCTCTATTCAGGGCTAAAGTTCTTTATTATTAGTCCAGAAAAAGAACATCTTATTCCGTGAGGAGACCTGTGAGACGTGATGTCACAACTTGGCCTGAAACTGGGCTAACCAGACTCAGATTTTCTGTTTTTCTCAAGATTTCCCAACAGCTGCTTTTATTTGGCCTTAGGTTCTGCACAGCAAATCCCAAATCTGGATTTTTAGCCCGTTGTTCTCTTGGTTACTTCAAGAGTTGAAGGCTTGGCCGGTGACGTGAGGCTTCATGCACTGGTGCTCATCTGCACTTGTGATGACATTGGCTGAAAATTGCTCACGTGCAAAGTGGAGATGTGACCCTGAGGGACACGGTTAGTGCGCATGGTGGGCATGGTTGGGCTGGATGATCCTAGTGGTCTTTTCCAACGTTAATCATAGTACCGTAGAATCACCAAGGTTAGAAAAGACCTCCAAGATCATCCGGTCCAACCATCCACCTACCAGCAGTATTTCCCCACTAAGCCACGTCCCTTTTACCACATCTAAATGTTTCTGGAGCTCCTCCAGGAATGCTGACTCTACCACCTCCCTGTGCAGCCCATCCCAGTGCCTGATCACTCTTTTGGAGAAGGAATTTTTTTAATATCCAACCTGACGTTCCCCTGGCACAACTTCCCCTCTCATTCCATCACTAATGACACAGGAGAAGAGGGCGACCCCCACCTCGCAACAACCTTCTTTCAGGCAGTTGTAGAGGGCAGTGAGATCTCCTCTGAGCCTCCTCTTCTCCACCCCATCCCCCATAGCCCTGTGCTCCAGACCCCTCATAGCTCCATTCCCTTGTATCATAATGGTTCATAATAATCCATAACGATTCTATGGCTATGAAACAGTGCAAGCAGATGGATCCCTCCTGTGCTCTGTGCACAAACCAGCAGCCATAACCTGTGAGTGCTCTTTCCACACACACAGGCAAGAGAGAAGTGAGCAGACTGGTGTCTAATTGTGGAACTGTGGGTGCTGCATCCCAAAGCAGATATCATTGTAAAGCCAGCAGAGCCCATGCTGGAAATGATGCTTGGGTTTTTGCAGAGAACTGAATAATTTAAATCTGATTTATAGCCCAACAAAACCTGGTATTTTGTCAGTGTCTTGTTTGGGTCTTTTTAGCTGAAGCTTGCAACTGGGCTTCATAGAAGTGCCCTGAAGCCCGCCTCCCATGGCTGCACATGGTTTTGCTCTGGTCCTTCCATGCAGCAGCTCCTGAAATTTCTTCTATTGGTGCTGTTTTCTATGCAATAAAAAGCAGCACTGCACGGATTTCACCTTCATCCTTGCCCTGGAAATAGCCTGTGGCCTTCCTGCTGCAGAGCAAGGGAGGATCAGAAGAGAGAGAAGAGAAAAAGGAAAATGCTTTGCTCCACTGGGATGTCAGCTTCTGACCTGGTCTTTGCTCTAAAACAAATGCAGGGAATTTAGCCAAAGATAACAAGCTTGAAAGTGAGAAACCAACCTGAATGCTTATTTTAGGCTTCCTTTTTTGACCACATGCTTTGTAGCAATGTAACTAATGGCTAATGCTTATCTAAATCTCTCTGTGGGCTCCGTTTTTAGCATCCCTTACCAAGCAGACTGAAAAAACACCCAACCCTAAAAAGCATTGCTATGGGTATGGTGTGTCCAGTCAGAGTACGTTGAGGTATGTGATGCAGTAGAGGGCTGTTATCTCAGATACTATTTGGTACAGAATATAATGTGTTCAGAAAAACGATGGTGGGGCTCAGGAGAGTTGCGTACAATAAGAGAAATGAATTAGCCTGAACTCTGAGTGTGGAAATTAGATCTGCCAAACTCTCAGGTCTACACTAAAATCTGGGGTCCCCAGGACACCCCTCAATACCACTGAAGCAGCTTTATGTCCTGTGCAATGGGATGAGGCCGTCAGGAACCTTTCACATTCCTGGGGCTCTCTTTTGCCTGTGCCCATTCATAGTACTGTTTATAGCCAAGGCATGGCAACGACCTTCCCATGCCTAGAGTTGAAAGGAAGGGGTTGAAATCAGGAATAGGAGTTTGGGCCATGGCCACGAGCATGTCATCAGTTGGTTGACCTGTGTTGGATGTGGACGAGGACTGAAAATGCTCAGTTCATCTCCAGCAAGAGCAGCTTCTGATGTTTTGTCAGTCTTGATATTTATAAAGCAAAGTGGAAGTTAACAAAGCAACGTTTTTTCACAACTCTTTCTGTTCTTTCCTAACCAAACTTGATCTTCGTTTTATTTTTTGGTTGTGCTCTCAGTTGAAAATCCGTTTTCTCTTCTGGCTTAGCTGAAACCTCGAGCTAAATGAAAGATTTAGAAATGGGCTCTAATACAAAATTTATTAGGATGAAAGAAGGAAAAAAGTCCAGCTTAATTTCCATATCTCAGGAGGAATATGCAGTTAGAACAAGCGCATCTTTTTTTTTTTCCTTGCAAACGTTGCAGATTTGCTCTGCATCCATCAGGGGTTCGATTCCCATATCACAGAGCACTCGTTACTTGAGCTGTGGCAAGATGCATCTCTTGTGCCTCCTTATTTCCACCACCCTATAGGAAGCCATGGTGTCCTCCTTCCCCTGCAGAACCGCGTCCCAAAGCACGCTGGCACCGAGCTGTGTGTGGGTATTTTGAAGGCAGGGTGGGAATGAGAAGCATTTTGTGGAATTGCACTCAGTTAATGCAGCCGTGAAGCCCAGGGCTTGCTGCCAAGGAATTTTGGGGTAGTTTGAATTGATTCCCACTGTGCCACAGAGAATGCTTGGCCTTGCTGACGAAGCTCGATTCTTGGCTGCAGCAAACCTTTGCAAATGGGTAAGGCAGGGTGAGCTGAAGCTGCTTTCATGTGCTTCCAGGTGTAGCAGCTCTAAGAGCGGGGCAGGCTTGCTGGTGGCTTGGGCTTCCTCATCAGGTAAAGCTGTGTCCTGTTTCTATCTGGGATGAAATGGAGTTTGAGCCTTGCAAGTGCAAGGAGAGGCATTTGTGGGGGCAGTGAGCATGAATCCTCCAGCATGCTGCTCCTGCATGATGAAAGGAACATCAGGCGACGAGCGAGCACATGGGAGCTGTGTGCTGTTGGCTAGACAACTGGTGCTGATTCATTAGACTCTAATTACAAGTTATTTTTACCCATCCTCCCATCTCTACAAAGGGCTGCTTGGAAGGCAGCACTGAAACTCTTCCTTCATCCCGACTTTGAGAACAGTCAGATGGAAGCCTGTCTGTCCTCTTTGTGTTGAGTTTTTGGAAGGAGCACAAAGCTGCTTTGCAGGTGGAAGGGCACTGCGGTGCTGGGCTTTGCATGGGCTGGGATGGGGCAGAGGGCAGGAGGGAGCGTGTGCTGCTCTGGAGCACTTCCAAGGGAGTGCAGCGTCCCCGCAGACTGCTGGGCATTATCAGTGCAAACTGTAGGTTGCACCCAGGACCTCAGCTCTCGGGTTTTCCTTTCAGTCCTCTTCATGCGATACCCGCAGTGATAAAGGAAGTGATTTATGAGCTGCCTTTCCTTCCCTTTTACTTTATGATCCGCGCAGTGCAGCAGGTATAATTAAGAGGGGGTCGGTGCCCGGGGTGACACATTGCTGTCCTGTTTATAGCAGAGGCACTGCGATCAAACAGAAGCATTTAAATCCCTCATTAGTACCCTTACTCTCAAGGGCCAGGCTGCTTTCTGAAGACTGTTTGATTTTCCTCTGTGCACAGTTTAATACTCTTTCACTAACTACTGTCTCTAGTGATAAATTGGGCTCGTAAAAAAAGCCTGATGCGCTTGGATAAAGCCTTGTGTCTGAGAATGGAGGAGTGTCTTGGTAGCCCTGGATGTCCGGTACAGCTGGAAATGACCTGCACAGCTTCCTTTCCTTGGGCATTTCCTTTCCTTGGGGCAGCTCTTCCTCTTGTCCTTTTACAGCTGGCATGCCCAAAGGCACAGCAGCGCATCAACATGGGGAACTCATCTACAGCACAACAAATTTTGGTTAGGGAAATGGCTGAACACTGGATTTCCAAACATTATGTTTTATTTTAGCTTGTCCTTACCCTCCAGAAGAAAGGGACTGAGGACTATGGATCTTAGCATCCCGCAGTCACGGGATATCCGAAGTTGGGAAGGAATCACAAGGGTCATTGAGTGCAACTCCTGAGTAGTGTGGGTGCCAAGGTTGTATCCAATGTGCTCACGTGGAGCTGTGGTGGGGAGATGCTGATTTACCATTTGAACCCCATCTAGAATGAAATTTCCACATTTTTTTTATAATTCTCTTTCTAGAAGAATGGAATAGAAGTGGTGGGAAGTGCATGGAAGGCCTCAGAGCGTAGGGCAGAGAGGAGAGCACAGCAAGCACTGAGAATATGCATGGAGTTAATGTGAAATTGAGAACAAACCTCCTAACCCCATTAAGTGGTTCTGCAGAGAAAACATGGTGCAGGCTTTTTATTACCTTCTGGAAGAGCACAGCCAGACATTTGGCAAAAGGCTCCAGAAAATCACTGGGTAAATGCAAACTGCAGGTACTGTGTTAAAAGCCCTCAGTTCTCCACTTCTCCCAGGCTTTAGGAAAGGTCCTTTAGCACACTAATAAAAAACAAAAAACAAAAAAACCCACCAGAATCACTAATGATTCTGTCCTCTGCACAAGTAAATGTGGCTCCCTAGCGTGGCTTCTGCAAGCTTGTGATGCTGGGAACATGTCATTTTCTGCCCTTTTGATGCAGTCTGTAAGTTTTGGTGTGCTGAAGGTTACAAAGGAGAAGGAAACCAAGAGCCCTCTCCTGGCACACACCGAAAGGACAGCTGGCAAACCGCAGGCTGATGGCCTGAAAGTGCAGGTGGGACACTGGAGTTGGACTGAACGTCATTTAGCATTTTCCCCTGGCCTCAGGATGTCTTGTAGGCTGTCATTCCGCAGCATGGGGACAGGTTCAGGGCTATGCAGGTGGGGCTGAGTGCTGGCAGTGCTTCTCAGACTGCATTTCACAGAGCTCAGCAACGTCTCAGGGCTCCTGCTGGGATCCTGCATCTTCCATGGCAACACTCTGCATGCTGAGTGCTTTTCAAGCCATGCACGTGTCAGTCTTGCTCTGGAAGCTCCTAGTTTCCCTGGGCTCGTCCCAGGGATGCTGCATGGCTGTGGTGCTCTGACCCATCCATTTGAGCTGGAGAATGTTCTTAATCTGACCAGTATATGCTGTCATGTATGCTACAAATGCTATCTGAAGTTGAGACCATCGCGTGACTGCTGTAATTCGCATTTGTCTAGGTTTTGGGTATCCCCTATAGATCCAATTAACCTGCTCTATCTGTAAACCCTGGGTTTAGGTGTGACCCATGGAATATGAGCTCTGCTCTTCCTCACAGCCTGTGTTATAACTCATTGAGGAAGCAATCGGGCGCGAAGGTGTTCCCAAACAAAATCTTCCCATTTAGAAAACAACCCAAGGGCTTTTGCTTGCTCGGTGCTGGGAAAGCCATCAGCTGTGCTGAAGGTCCAATCCCTCCCCACCCTGCACTGAGGAGAGGCTGGAAGGAAGGAGAAGAGCTTGTGTTGTCTGCACAGAGCTGTGGCTTCGGCCACCTTCCAGAGGGGAAAACCTGAGCCCTGTGTGTCCCTTGCTCACATCCCCAGCCCTGCGGGTGCAGGTGCCAGCTGCCTCCCTCCCCCCATCCCCAGCAGTACAGCAGTCTGCGAGCACAGAGGTCCTGGAAAATGTGAGGTAGCGGGAAGGAAAATGAATGTGTTGTCAAAGTAAATAAACAAACAAGGAGGGATGCTGTCCTGACGGCTGGGATGGGGCCAGAGCCGCCCCAGCAAGGACTGCAGCCACATAGTTTGGGGCTGATGTGCTGCATGGGTTCCTGCTGGCACACAGTGTGCGCTGTGAGCGTTGGGTTACATTTGTCATCTAGTTTTGGAGAAGGCCATATACATTACAGACGTCTGTGCTACATTATTATCCCTCCAGATCCTATAGGCGTTCTTCAGTGCTCCTTTGGGGCATCATCTGTGCTGCTAGTTCCCATAACAACTTGTGAATTCATCATTCCAAAGAGGAGGGAAAAAAAAAAGAGAAAATCAGCCCAAATTCTCTTGTCTTTTGTCAGCTACTGAAGCATTCGGATCTCTGGCAGCCTGCCGCTCCTTTTCTCCTCCTCTTTTCCTTGTTTTTCATGAAAAGAAATCCATGCATACACTTAGAAGGGTGATTGGAATTATTTACAAAGTAAAAAAAATCTTACCTGTGCAGCATTATAGATGCTGGGCCTTGGTAAACATTTAAAATTGGAACAGCGATAGATTAAAAGATTTTTATGTATCAGGTGCTGGTTTAGCTGATGTATGAGTCTCTTTAGCATCCTTCTGACAGGTCTATTTTAGAGCTTCCTTTGCATCTGGCCTTCCTCAGGCAATGACACTCATTATTCTCTGCTTGTCAGTCACAAGGAGTTATAATGGAGCTTAAATGGGTCTCCTGACGTGGTACCCTTGTAAAGGAGTGATAAATGCCAGTGCTCCTACCTGGCAGTGCACAGGAGGGGTGGGCAGTGGGGACCCCCCAGGTCCTGCTTGGAGCAGTGGGATTTCCCCAGAGCTAAGGGCTATGGGAAGGAACTGGAGACTTCTGAGACATTTTTGGGCAACTTGAGCGAGTGGAAAATGTCCCTATCCATGACAGAGGGTTTGGGCTGGATCGTCGTTATGGTCCTTTGCATCTCAAACCATTGTGCCACTCAATGTGGAAAGACTGAACGCAAGGAGAATCACCATCGTGATGAACTACTGTTGTGATCAACAGCTGTTTTCATCTCCTGTAGCTGTTTGCCCTCGTAAAGTTTTCTTTGCCCAGGTATTTATCAGGCTATGGTGTCAGGACCCAGATTTGTGCTGAATTTAAGCTTCCCCAGCTCTGGCTGTGCCACCTTTCAAAGGTGAAGGCTGGGTACCCAGTTTACCCAGGCTTCCTGGGGCCCAGTAGTCAAAGAATGAGGTTCCCAGAGCTCTGTTCCTCCAGAGCTTTAGTTTCGTGTTCAGGCATCCGAGGAGAAGACTGGAGGAAAGACCGTGAATGGGCTTTGCAGATGGGTATCTGCACCATTCGTATCGCCAGATCAAGGCAAAGCATGCTAATACTTGAAGCTCCTCCTTGCTGAGGGTTTCCTTCTGTGGCATGGAGCTGCTTCCCGAGTTCCCATGTCCCTTCTGGGTCACAGCATCCCTGGGCTCAGCTCCCAGCCCCTCTGCTCTATGGGATGGTCCTATCTGATTGTACTTGATGCTACTTTTCCCCTTGTTTTAAGACATAATGCATGAAAATACAGTGAAAACCACCACAAGTGAAGACATGCAGATACTTAGTAACATCAGGCGTGATTTTGAATCTATAGATAGACAAATTCTGCAATGTTGTTGACACCCAAGTAACAGGACTTATGTCATGCACTTAGTCACATCCAGGATCTGCGCTTGTGCAACTGAGCTGCTGCTAAATGTGGAGGTTATGGACAAGATCTGAGCTCTGGGCAGTTGATGGTTTTGCTGAATTAGTAGCCGCGCTGGATTTTCATAGACTCATCAAGATTGGAAAAGACCTCTAAGATCACCAAGTCCAACCCCAACCCATCCCCACCATGCATCCCTCAGTGGGACGGGGATTCCTGGGCAACCTCTGCCAATGCATCACCACTCTTTCGGGGAAGAAATTGTTCCCTAATAAGGCCATAAATTTTAATGCAATGGTCAGTGTGCGTAATCAAAGAGTTAAAAAGCCTACTGGGAACAGAGTTAAAAACCCACTGGGAAAAAGCATGTAAGCGCCCAGCTGTCGGTCATTAGTGCTTCTCTCCCCTGAGCAGGCCCTGGGCTTTAAGGACAATGAACTGTGGTTTAGGAGAGGAACTATTCCCATTTGAATTGGATTATCTGACAATTTAAGTGCAATTGCATGAAAACAACATTAAAAGAACATTAAGATACTCTAGATAATAGGGCAGCCTTGTCTGATAGAACATAGCACCAGCTTTGGTTTCTTGGCTTGCTCCGCTCTGTTCATTGGCCATCCAGGAGCAGAGCAGGGCAGAAGTCCTGTAACACATACATAAAAAGCAAAAAAAAAAAAAAAAAAAGGAGGGGGAAAGAAAAAGGAAAAAATTAATACAAAAGATACCTCTTCATCTGCCGAAAACCCTGTTCAAATGCACAATGGAACAAATTAAGCTTGTAGAGCCAGCTGTAATTTTGGCATTTCTCAGCTTTGCAAATAAACATTCTTTAATTAAAGCTCGTCTCTCGCTTCTGAAGATTTTTAGAAAAAGCAATGAGAAGCAGTGCTGAAAGAGCCATACCCTCCTCAGGAGCTGATCTTTCAGGGAGCACCGAGGGCCACGGTTTAGTGGGAAATATTAGTGATGGATGGTTGGGCTGGCTGATCTTACACGTGTTTTCCAACCTTGGTGCTTCTATGCTTCTATGATTGTATAGGGGATGGCAGGTCACATTTACTAATTAGCTTACGCAGCTCCTTCCCAGCACAGTGGCAAAAAAAAAAGAAAAAAAGAAAGTAAAGAAAGGCCTTATGGAGAGGTGGTCCAGCATGGCAGGTGGCACAGCCTGTATGTGTCTGGCTGGGGTGATTTGCTGGATTAAATCAGCCCTGGATTCTGTTCCCAGCTGTGCTGGAGCTGATCTTGCACAACATCTCCCCTATCTCATTTGCACGAGGGTTGAATGATACTTGTTGGGCTCTTCAGAGCAAGAGGAGCCATTGCTCAATATTATGACCAATGGAAACTGTGGCACTATCGTGGGTCAGTAGAAGGGACTGGAGGAGAAGCTCCTGTCTCAAGTGTTTGGTAAGCTGGGCACTGGGCAGTCAGACTTATTGAGTCCTCAGTAAGTGCAGATGACGATTTTCAGGTGTGTGTAGCTTGGCAGAACAAAGGGAATTGTCATGAGAGCTGTAAAAATCTACTTCCTGAAAGCAGGACCTGTGCCATGACAAACTTCCATTTGGAGGGGGAGAGCTGGAGGGCTCGTTAGAGGAGTGGTTGGACAGCAGCACTACTTTCACTTGGGGTAAGGCATTTTGTTTCTCATTTGCTTTTTGACACCGCTGCTGAAATTATTATTCCAGGAGGACTGAGTTGATCCGTACTAATTTAAGTGTCTAAAAGAAAGTTATAGATGAGTTGTGTTTCCACAATTCCCAGTCATCGTTGCGATGTTTATTCGGCGGCGGTGAAGTCATTACCAATGAGCAACCAGTGTGCTTTGAAAACAATGAAATCATTTCGTGATGACACTGAAATAAAGGGAGGTGAAGAGGTGGTGTGGCTGAGTTCAGCACGCTAAAAGTTTTGCATTTATTTGCTGCAAAGGGAACCTGTTGTTAAGAGCCTAACGCGGTGCAGCCGCCGTTAAGGAGTCTCTCCACTCTCATTTGTTTGATTTATGCAACCAGTTCCCACTGACCAGACCGGCTCCGATGGATTGCACCTCTGTAAAGCTGCCACAGCTGACTGTGATATTTTCCCGACTGTTTTTTCCATTTAAATCAACAACTTTAACCCTGGCTTTACCTCCTTGGCTCTAACTTGACGATTGCCTTTGGGAAGTTGCAGTTTTGGGTTTTCAAAGGTTACCCAAAGTATCGAGTTATTGGATTATATTCTGCTGATGGATTTTTGGGTGGTGGGGAAGGAGCGTGAGCAACGTCTGCGTCCTCTGGAGCTCTGAGAAGAAGCTCTCCCAGGGAGTGGTTTGCTTTGTGTGCAGCGTTAGGCGCAGCCTGGAAGCGCTCAGCTCCCGCGGTTGGATGCAAACTTGGCTCTGTCCCTTTTTTACGCGGCGTTTTCAGTTCAAACCTGGGCCAGGGCCAGCATTTGTGACTTGGGATAGCGCGAGCCAACCATCCCAGCCCCTGCTGCCTTCCCGTGCTTTGTTTTCCTGAGGAATCGCGGAGCTCTCCGTTCTCCTGTTACCAACTGGCTGAGCTCAGAGGCTCTTCATGGCTCCCAGAGGTTGACTTTGGGGCTGTCATTAGCTCGAGATGTTATTGGCAGTGGGTCCTGGGAGCTGCCGCCAAGAAACATGTTTAGGCATTTGGATTGCTCTTGTAAATTTTAATTAATCACTTTGCTGCTGTATAAGGCAGCGCTGTAACACATACTTTATGCTCAAGGATTCAATTTCTTATAGCAACATTGCACCGCAGGTTAAAAAAGAAAGCAGTGGGGTAACAAACGTCTACATTCATGGATTCATGGTGGTTTTATTTGCAGAGAGGCTCTCAAAGTGCTGTCAGTGCCCAGCGTGGGCATGGGGCAGTGCGGGGATGCTTTGCAGCAGGAGCTCCAGGGATGCTTCTGATGTGTACAGCTGGCAATTTGGGGTGGTATGCCTGGGCATTCCTTACACACAGACACTTACTTAAAAATGTTATATATATGTATATATAATATATATATGTATATACATATATATATATCACAGAATCACAGAATCGTAGGGGTTGGAAGGGACCATTCTATATAAATATATATATATATTTTTTCAAAGATGTCTGTCCAAAGCCCACGTGCCTTTTGAATGATGCTGAAATATTGTTTTGGCCTCAGAAGTTGGTAGGAGGATTTGGGAGGTGGAGGGGATTCCTGATGCTTTTGCTTTGCATTTTACAACAATAAGGCTTTCTGTTTCCAGTGCAGGACTCTGCACTGACAGTAAATGTATCAAGTAAATCACAAATGAAAATATTCAGTGTTGACATGGGTTGAACTACAGCTGTACGGAGTAGTCTAGAGCCTTACAGTGTAGCTGTAAAGCTGTGGATGTGAGAGGCTTGCAATGTGGATGGGGAGATCAACAGAGCTGTGCCCTGACAGCACTGGAGAGAGGGAAACAAAGCCCATATAGCAGGGCAGGGGAAGAACGTAATGTTGTTTGATAGCATTGATGATATAGACAGAATGAGGATTTGCTGTAGGAATGAACACAGATGAAGAAATTCTAATTTGCCATAGAGGAGAGTGCTGAGGAATGGGGTTGCCAAAACCCTGTAGCTGGGGTGGAGGAGACACATTGTGTCAAATCCACTCCTCGACTTTGTAGGTTTTGCCCAGCTCAGTGCCTGCTGCACTAATAGTCTCCCACCATCTCCCCTGGGATGTTCCAGACCCAAGGTCTCTCCTCTCTGTAGGTGTGCTGGGTGCTAATCAAGCTAAACTCTCCCTTCCACAACCTCCTCTGCATTGACTGCATCCCTCACCCCAAGTGGGCTCAAGGACCATTACAGTGCTGTGCAGAGGATGCTGTGGAATTGCATCACCCTGAGACGTTTGGCCAAAAACGTGTGTAATAGAGGTGTCATGCGTAAGGGGATGGAGGTATCATTTCACTACTACTTTCCTGGTACTCTGTTCTGTTGTACCAGGTGGTAGCCCAGGGCCCAGGAAAGCATGTTAAATATAAATATGTTTTTAACCCAGAAAAATAGGCTTACTGCAAAGCCTGCCACCAGAGGAATTGCAAGCATTGTGATTTCCTGAGTTGCCCTGCTTTTGTTTCTCTTTCACTTTGTTCTTTGCCGACCTCTGCTTGGGAGATTGATGGGGAGGCCGGCAGAGACTCAGCTGCCTTCCAGGGGTGCAGCAATACAAGGGCTGACTCCTGTAGCATGATGAGGCTGTGCAATGTGTTATTATTATTATTATTTTTTCTTAAAGCAAACCCCAGACTTTGCAACCAGCCTCATTACTCACACGCTGTCCTTACGGGACCGCGTACCTCGCCTGCTCCCTGCCACGTCCCCGAGCCTGGCACTGCATCCCGGAGATTGACATCTCCTTCTCCAGCTCTGATCTCATGTCTTGACCATCTGCTTCTTCTGGTGGTCTCCAGAGGGTCTGCCAATCAGCAGAGCAGGCTCTGAATGCACAGGCAAATGGGTTAGATTATTTTTGGACCTTCCTTGCAGCCATCTGTTTGGGAGGGAGCCATGAGCTTGTCTTACCCAGCTGGGTTAAGGTGCTGTGGCAGCCTGCGAGGGAGGAGGAAGCAAACAGGATAAAGAAAATTACCCTCTTCTTAAGGAGCTGAATCAGCTGCGAGACGGCTGCGAGCTCTGTGCCAGCAGCTGGCACGGGCTGTGGGACATGGGGATATTTCCCAGCTCCATCCCTTCGGGGCTGGCTGCTGCCTTTGGGTGACACCAGGCGAGGCAGCAAGTTTAGTTCTGCTCCGGAGCTGACTCGTGTTGCCCGTGACAACCTGGGTCTGAGTCTGTTTTACATGCACACGCATACACACATGCATATGTTGCTATAACAACCAGCCAGGACTTTTAAGAAATGTTGGACTCTGTTTTCTGGGTTGCAAAGCACCTAAGTTGTGCTGCGGTCCGGGAGGCAAACAGCTGCCTTCAGATTACTGCTTTTCCCCTAAAAAAATGTTCTAATTCAGGTATGCAAAGGAAAACATCTGGGTTAATTACCATAGTGTGTAAGGCCTCAGTAGGGCAAGAGAGGCTCTGCTGCTCTTCTGGTGTTTGCCACAGCCCATCCAGTTCTGACACAGCACAGCTGTCATGGGAATGCTGCTCTTGGTGTCCTTGGAGCACCGGCAGCAGCAAAGCACAAATCGCAGGTGAGCAGTTGGACCTGCAGCCTCCAACTCAAAATAGTGCTGTAACCTGCATAGCAACATCCAGACACTGCTAAGAGCAGGAGGTGTTGACAGCAAAGACCTATATTAGCTATGGGAAGCCTTTTCCTATAGCTGTAACCATCGGTTAAGATATTTGTGATATCTATTCAGTGGCATTTGTCCCCTGCAGCAGGTCGAATGCTAATACTCTGTATTTTGCTGTGTTCTCTGAGTGATGAGGGTGCTCTCACCAGTGTTGTCTTCCCCCCCAGAAAAGTGTTTTCTTGCAGGGAAAGGGGAAGCAGGGGGTGCACAGCAACCAGATGACACGTGTGTGCCAGCCCTTGCGCTCTGGTCTTCATCTTGCCTGCATCTGAAAGCCAGACTTGTCTTAAAACAAGACCAGAGGAAGGCAGGGAGTTCTGCTTCCCTCTTGCAGGCAGTGCGTTATCTCCCTGTGATCCAAATGCTTGTGATCCTGTGATGACTTCAGTGCAAACAGCAATGTCTAGGATACCCTAGAACTTCTTTTCCCATGCAGGTGTTGTGTTGAGGGAATGGAGAAAAAAAGTTTCTGACCGCTGTCTGGGGATTTCTAGATATGCAGTAGACCAGAAACCAGCTGCAGCTGGATTGCTGGAGGTATAGAATTCCCAGACATGTGAATGTTTGGGCAGATTGGATCTGTGCAGTCTGGAAGCACGTGGTAAGCTGGATCCATCTCTCTGGAGCTGGATGCCTTCTGGAGGTGCTGCAGGAGGGGTATGGGTGTGATGTATATGTGATGCACATGCTCCAGTCAAGTGCTTGGTTCATGCCTCCTGATACCAACCATGGTTTTTGGTTTGCATGAAGGCTCCTTAATGATCTCACTGGCTTCCTGCTTTGTTCACCTGCATTCAGCATCAGGAAGCCTTCCCAGGATGATTCATCCCACAGCTCTGGGGCTGGACTTTGCCTTCCTTGGAGCACTCCGTGGCTGGGGACAGGCTGCTGAGCTGAAAGGAAGACTTTTAGCTGCAAAAATTGTGCAAGCCAGCATGTGCTATTTCTGGAGCAGGCTGTAATGTATGCGTCTAGCCTGGCTCTCTTCAGCAACGGCCAAATGTTTTTTGAGCAGTAAAGAAGGTAAAATAGAGCAACACTGTGCCAGAGCCAGATTTTCCTTGCGTTCCCCAAGCAACGCCTGCAGGAGCCTGCACGTGCACTTGGGGACATGCAATTAAATGCTTTGGTCAACAGCAAATGGAGTGGGTGCCCTCAGGCACACTGGGGCTAAAGGCTCAGCACCAGCACAGAGCCCCACAGCCACGGGGCTCAGCCCTGTTTTGAAGCAGTGTGTGCCCAACTTGCGTTTGAGGCTTTTTTGTTGCAAAATGCAAAAATTAACAGCCCTCCCTGCAAGTCAATGGAAGGTAAAGCAAAGCAGGAGGGAGAAGGAAGCAGCCAGCAGGCTGACCTGGCTCATTGGAGTGCTGGAAGCAATTAGAATGATGTTAGGTTGTTTCTTTGCCTGGTTTGCAGGGGAGGGTGAATCCATGATGGGTATACGAACCCTATGGCTTTTGGTTTTGGGGCGAGAGGGTTTGGGTGGTGCCCTGCAGTGTGCTGTTGGGCAGATGTCACTGTGTCAGCAGGCCTTGGGGACAGTGGGGCAGTGGCAGGGGACTGCCTGTGGGCACTGACAGCCTCCTGCCCTGCCCAGGAACTGATGCTGTGCTCATCCCATTGGGTGAAACCTTCTGTGAGTGCATCAGAAGATGATAGCCAAGCCTGTAAGCAGGGCTCAGCAGACAGTTGGGATGTTTGTGTATAGCACGTGCTTCAGGAGTTAATTGAGCTGTGCCCGTGGTGCCATGTTCAGAAGGTAAAACCAACATTTACTCACAACCTCTGTGGGTTGTTAAACTGATTGCGTAGTACGTTTGGGTCCTTCACACTTGCTGAGTTCAAACAAATTTGTTTTGTAAGAAAGCTGCAAGATTAAGGTATAATTTTTTTTTCTTTTTTTCTTCTTTATTTGCCTGGCATTATTAAGTAGGAGGGTTTTGCTTCGCCTTCCGCTTTTTGTTCACAATAATGGAAAGTATTCTCACTGCTCTTATTCAGCTCTGTCCACGGCGTTTGTCTGAGTGCTTTTGCAGTGACACTGCACAGAGTTTTCTGTACCTTCATAATGGATGTGTGTGCACCAACACATTTTCAAGAGAAGGATGCAGATTTAAAATCATTTAATCGAATTGCTGGCAGCAGAAGGCATGGTGGGAAAGATGCTCTGAAGAACTGCTGGATGGGCTAACAGCATTAGGCCCATTAAATCCTCCGGGAATGAACTGTCAGTAGATATTTCCTCCTATGTAATGGGAAAAATGAATTTAATCAGACAATAGGAGTAAGTTATTCTTTGGGTCAGTAATAAGAGCTAAAGGAAAATAAGAGTCACTCGCTCTTTAGTTCTGTTCTAAGCTAATTGCAGCCTTTTGCTTTTTCATTTCTTTTCCTGGGAATCTTCCTATAACCTGTGCTGATTTTTGGATTTCTGCTCAGGCTTAGCCCTGCTGGCTCTCAGGTTAGAATGGAACAAGAGTTCCTGACCGTGCCAAGAGCAGCTGGCCCTGTGGCATGGCCATGGTCCAGCTCTGAATGTTCAGGATGGGGTCTGGATCCCATCTGGGGTCTTTGGTTTTAGAGGAGCTGGAAAGCCCGTGACCAGCCTGTGCCTTCTGTATGTGCATCTGTCAATGAGTCATTTCATGTGTGAAAATAATCTCATCAAAAACCATTTCAAGTCTAATGTTTATGAGTAACTCTGCGATGTGAGACCATGAAGGGCAGCAATGACTGAGGGTGGAGTGGGTCAACATGCTTTGCTGCAACCCAGTCCAGAGATCATATAATGAATCATAGAATCATAGAATGGCCTGGGTTGCAAAGCAGCACAGTGCTCATCCAGTTCCAACCCCTGCTGTGTGCAGGTCACCAACCAGCAGCCCAGGCTGCCCAGAGCCACATCCAGCCTGGCCTGGAATGCCTGCAGGGATGGCGCATCCACAGCCTCCTTGGGCAACCTGTGCCAGTGCCTCACCACCCTCTGGGTGAAAAACTTCCTCCTCATATCCAACCTAAACCTCCCTTGTCTCAGTTTGAAGCCATTCCCCCTTGTCCTATCACCATCCACCCTCACAAACAGCCGTTCCCCCTCCTGTTTATCTGCTCCTTTCAAGTACTGGAAGGCCACAATGAGGTCCCCCTGGAGCCTTCTCTTCTCCAAGCTAAACAAGCCCAGTTCCCTCAACCTTTCTTCATAGGAGATACACTTCTCCAGAAGGATTCTCATGAGGAGACCACAGGGAACAATAAAATAAAAGATGCCACTAAAGATAAGGCCAAAACAATGGCATGAGAGTTGGAGAAAAGGAGCAAAAGAGTGAGAATAGAATCATCGAATCATAGAACTGCAGAATCATAGAACCATAGAATCACAGAATGCCTTGGGTTGGAAGGGACCTTAGAGATCAAAGGAAAAGCCCTTATGTCTCCATGACAGGCAGTGTGTCTGTGGCGTGAATGACTTGTTTGATTTAAAATCACCCCTTACACCTTGGTCTCCTGTGTTTCTCCCCAGGCTCCTTCTCCCAGGTCGCCATATGAACACCCTGAGCCTCCTCAAAGTGCTGGAGATGAACCCATAGCAGTGGGCAGCAGGTAGGAGGCTCAGCCCTGGCCTTGGTGCCATGTGCTGCATGGCCCATCACCGGGGTGTTCCAGGATCTCATTTTGTGCACCCCTTTGAAGTGATGCATTTGCTGGAGTTTGCAGTTTCAGGGTGAGATGGTTGGTGATGCGTCATTCTAAAGGATGTCTAGAGTGGCAAAGGTCTGACTTATGTTTTCACTTGTATATTTCTGCTTGCTGTGTGCCGTTGGTGTTGCTTGAAGCTGCCAGGACAAAAGCATGCCCATGTCCAGGTCCTTGCTGCAGTTGTCTGAGCCCAAGAGATGTGCAGGTTGCCTCTCAGCTCCTTCTGCTGTGGTTTTCTGTCTGACTCTGTAACTAGCAGCTGGATCCTATAAAATACTTAAAAGCAGAGGCTGTGGTTGCTTTTTGTGCCTTGTAGATGAGAACATGACCATCAGGTACCCAACTTCTGTTCTCCTTTACTTCCCTTGCAGTGCGCCTTGCAACTTTCCTGAAGTTGCTTCAGGAAATTCACTCTTCTTAGGGATGCTGGCTGTTTAAATATAGGGAAATTTGTGGAAGTGAAGCCCGTGGAGCACTGAGAAGACCCTCCAGGAGAAGATGGTGAAGCAATGCCCAGTGCTGGGCATTGACACTGCATGCATGTGGTAGCACAGCCCAGGGCTTGGTGTGTGCACTGGGAAGTTTTTAGGGACCAAGAGTCACATGGCTGGTATGACACAGATGGATTTAGCTCTTGTATGAGAATTGGGTTTGATTGCTGCCTGCTTTGAGCGCACAGCCTTCAGAGGTGCACAGCTTATGGCAGTTTGGTGGTTCACTACAGGTATGGTGCAGCTCCGTGTTGTTGTTTTCAGAGCTGAAATGTGGTATAGCACGGGGCGAGCAGCAAAACAACATTTCTGCATGGGTAAAAGAGTGGGAAAGCCATGGGGGATGAGGGCAGATGGGCTGGAGAGGCCACCTGCAGAAGCTGCAGCCATGTCTGGGGGAGAAGCTGCAGTCCTGGCAACAGGGGGAGAATGGAAGGAGGGTGCTGCCGTGTGACATGGCCTCATCTTCGGTCCCAATGGCCAGTGGTAATTGAAGGGGACAGATTTTGCCCCATGGCAGCAGCAGGTAGCCTGTCTCCAGCGAGAGCTCAGAGCTGTCTCCATCAGGAAAATACTTTTTGCTCCATGGCTGTTATAGCTCATTATCTCACTGACCTTTAATTCTGCAAGTGTTCCTTGCAGTGTGTTTCTTCAGCCTGCTCCAGCTCCTGACCTCCGTTCCCAGAGGCAGCAGGATAAAATATTCATCTGCTGTGCTGTCTAGCTGCTTTGCATCCCTCCTCCACCCCTCCGTCTCTGTCCTTTTTGGCAATCTGTCGTTTTTCATTTTTGGTATGAGTCCAGGAGCTGATCAGAAAGTACTTGGGCAGCTGGAGAAAGAAACAATGGGTTTTAAACACACTTTAATGTGTTTGTAAACAAGCACTCTTCATCAGGGTCCCTGCCCAGTGCACTGGCAGCAGGCAAAGCTGAGACTCTTCAGAAGTCAACATTAATTACATGGTGTAAAATGGTGCAAAATGGTCAAAGATGCAGTGGGAAGTATCTCCTGTCCCACTGCCCTCATATATCTTCCATAGAATCATAAAGGTTGGAAAAGACCTCTGAGATGACCAGCTGTGATACCGTGCTCGTCACTGTAGTCACTGAGCATCTGAGATTGCTCTTTTCTCAACTGCAGCAGGGAAGATGGGTGAAGGTTTCAACAGTGTTGGGAGCATTGCGTTGGCTTTGAGGGTGCTCCACAAGATGTCACACTTGTTGAAAATCAGCTGCTGGGGAAGACCGATGCAGAGAAGAATCCTGCTGCCTCTTCAAAATCTCTCGGCTTCCCCCTGATTTCCACAACTTGCTCATAGTGGGCAAATGGAGGAGGAGAAAAGCCAAAAAGCACTGAAACCAACCCCTTTGCTGCACCCCAGCACAGCTCTCAGCCCCTGGCTGCTCTGGAGCTGCTTGGGGACGGATGCAGCCACTCCGAGCTCTCCCGTGAGCAGCAGCGTAATTGCAGAAATTGGCACGGTGGCTTGGAACAAGATCTAATTAATTAATTCAAGACATGCTGGGATTCAATTTTATTAAACCTTGGAATCAGAGTAGACTAGATGAAATGTAAGCAAAGGTTTGGGAGAGGAGGGGTGTGAGCTGCCTGCCAGCAC
The DNA here is from genome assembly GCF_019238085.1 of Lagopus leucura. NCBI lineage: Eukaryota > Metazoa > Chordata > Aves > Galliformes > Phasianidae > Lagopus > Lagopus leucura. Next base: position 717,717 of record NW_024962297.1, read on the forward strand.
TGCCGTCATGGGACCTTTGTGCCCTTCACCAGCCTGGCATTGAGGGCGCACTCAGGGTATAGAAGTACATAAGTGTTGTGTACACAGACACATCCAGCAGCAGCCTGCTGTGAGGGTTTCTCTGCAGCTCGGGCTATCAGAGAGGCTCTGTTTCCCACCCCCTTCTATGTTGCCTTGTGCAAGGTGCCTGCCCTATCTCTCTTGCTCCCCAGCAGCCCCAGCGGTGATGAAGGGGTTTCTTTGGCCTCTCCCTGCCCCCGTGCTGATGGATGTGGCATGCTGCATCCAGAGCTGCCTGTTATTTCATAATAAGGGATGTCACCTCTGGATTTACGGCCTGTAATGTGATTAGGGGTCTTCTGGAATGGAAATCCGTTGCTCACGCCTTCATATCTTGAGGTTTGCTGTGCTCCCAGCTTTCAGGTCATGTGTCTGCGTGCTGCCATGGCTTTCCACTGCTGAACTTTGCAGGATAAAGTCTTTTCTTTTTTAAACCAGTGCTTATGTAGGGTGCATGCAGAACCCTCAGCTCTCTGAGAAGAGGTGCAGCAGAAGCTGCAGCCTTCCCAGGGTGTTGCTTTGCCTGCCTCATCCAGAGCATCCCACACGAGCCAGCTTCTCTGCTGACAGTCGCAGGAATAAACTCAACACTAATTTTAACTCTTACCTCCGAGGTGGGTATATCTCTGGGGTGGGGGCACAATGAATGCCCTATTCATGAAACTACAAACACAGTGAAAAGAAGAGAGAGAGAGAGAGAAAAAAAAAAAAAGTGTCCCACCCTAACGTGTTTCTGATCTCCAAACAGCTCTAATTTTGGCTTACTCAGAGAACAAGCCGAGGTAGTGTTCGTTTTAACAGCCAGGAAAGGGCTGTCTGTTTATATTTAGGGCCTTGTAGATTTGCACAGCGTGTGCAGGTGGCACATTAAAACGTGTGGATGATTTCTTACCAGGATAAGGCTGTGTTTTTACTGGAGCACCTTTAATTTTCTACGAAGGCTAAGTAAGCACTGAGAATCTTGTTGCAGTGCGTTCTGGGGTTAAATGTAATGGCTTTTGGAGTGTTTTCTGAGCTTAATCCTGGTGGATTCCTCCCTCCTTGCACCTTCCTATGTAGCTCTGCCCAGAACTCACATTTTGAAGAGCAGGTTGGCATCTCCTGCCACCTGGAGCCTGTAGGGCACCGATGACTGTCATTTGCTTACCAGTGCTGGCACATTGCTGCCTGATGAACAAGTAGGATGGATCTTTATCATTTTTAGCATCATGAGCATCTTCCTGCAGCAAGGAAGGTCCCAGTCACTTCAATTGCTTGCAGCTCTGCACCTCTGGTTGAAAATGGTTGTGCCCCCTGAACCCCAGCCATACACATCACCCCATTGGCTCCAGAAGATTCAGGAATCCATTCATTGCTCACCTGGAGTCATCTTGCTTTCAGTGACTTTTCTTGGCCTGTGCTTTTGGGCTGTGGCTCCTGGCATTTGGTCACTGTTCCTGTTTGTCCTCCAGTGCTGCAAAGTCCTGATCCACATGCAAAAGAGACAACTCTCAAGTGAGACTGAGACAGACGTTCTAGTTCTTTGAACCTTTCCTTGCAACCTGCTTGCTGCTGAGACATGGGAGATAACCAAGCAGCAAGCACAGGTGCTGAAACTCTCTTGCTGGCATTTGGGAGCTGAAAGCCTCGTCCAGCTGCACATCATCCTTCTGCCACCCTTTGGAAATCACTCACTGACCACTAACTCTGCTCGTGCCTTTTGCATGGAGAATCCAGATGCTCATTGGTATTTGTAAGGCTTACCCAGATCCCAGGGCTAGGGAGGGCTTTGCGAAGTGGAGCGCAGCTATTAATGTGACTTTCCTTGGTCTCCTGGAGCTCCTGGCCCTCTGAGATTTGTTCTTGGATCCAAAATTAGAAAGCTGTTGATGCTTCGTTCATTCAGAGTTACGAAAGGGGCTGTTTGACTGAGCTGAAACATTGGGCAGCTGCGAGCAAATGAGGCTCAAAGTGGTTGCAAGAGCAGGATGGAGTTCAGCACGGAGAAAAGATACCAAGTTTTAATTATAGCTACCTGTGTCATACCATGGGCTTGGGAGATGGGGCAGAAAAGAGTGAAATGCAGGTTCTGTTTGCACTGAACTATTTCTGTGCCTGTTTGGGTACTTTGCTGTGGTAACGAAAGGACCTATTTTTAGTACCTTTCCCAAGATGCTCCTCCTCACTCCACTGAGCTGCTTGGGAAGCTTGTGTACAAAACTGTCCCAGGGGTCTTTGAGTTAAATTGAATCTTAATTCAGATGGATTCCAAAGGATGATATTCTTCAAAACACATCAGATTCTGCAGGATGCCACCCTGGCTGTGTGTCCTGCTCAGAATGGGGCTGGTCATCCCCCACATCCCCAATTCCAGCATGTACCTACTCGCATTGTCACAAAGGGATGGAAAAGTCTGCTTTTATTTTGTCACATCCTGATTACTGCATAAACCCGATCATATTGTAATGGCAGTTTGTCTTAAGACTTTAACAGAGGTATCCACAAATCCATTCCTTCCTGGTCCTCAGCCACTGAAGTGCCTGTGAGTCCAACATAGCAAAGATCAGCTCTCTGTTTCCCTGGGAAGATCCATCATAGGGGACAACAAGCAAGTTTTGTTGTGTGTTTGTGTACGTCCTTATGGTGAGACTTTCACCCTATTCTCTTCGTCTTACAGTCCTTCAGGTTTCACTGCACTAACAGTGGGGTATTTGTGCACCCCAGCTCGCAGATTGAAGGCGTATAGAAAATTCACCTTTAAGTATTTACTACTTGAGAAAGTGTTGTTAGTCTTCATAAAGCATGGATACGCAAAAGAATGTAAGCAATCATATGCAAAGAAGCCACAAGCAAACAGGGAAAGGTGAGCTTCTTCCAGTGTCATTTGCAGTGTCATTCTTCATGCCTTATTGTCTTTCACCCATAGCCATTTAAATACACAAAGTTTGGAAAAATAACAGCAGCACAAGCAAGCACTTTACCCATAGCATGCTCTTGAGCATCTCATGTTTTGTTATATGTTGTGTATCGTATCATTTTTAAAGCTCCTCTGCAAAATGTTTCCACTTACTTTAACAATATCATTCTCCATCTGCACACAGATTTGCGTGACAACAACTTGTGCTTGCTCAAAAGCTCTGATATTCTTTGAAAGTTGTAGAAATGAGTGACCAAATACATGCAGAGGAATGTCCATACAGCATCAGATCAGGAGAAAAGCTATCCTTACGTGTTTAATGCTGACATGTGGGTGATCAAACAGGATTGGCAGAGGACTGGGAAAGTTTATTGTAATAGAAGTGCAAATTTTCAATGCATTTCAGTATTTGAGCCCCTTGGAGAAAGGAAACAGCACGGCTTCTAATGTTATCTGTGAGTAGCAGGTCAACGTCAGTCAATGGGAAGGATGTTGCAATAAAGGTACCCATGACGGATTCGCTTCCATATGATGCATCAAATTCATGGGTTGAAATAATTCAGGTATTACGGAGAGGAAATCCCAGAGTGGAAATTGATAGGCTGCTGCTCGTAGCATGGGAGCTCTCTGCTGCCAAGGGCTTTTACTTTCAACGAGATATTCCTCGACTCTGTGTCATCATCCTTAGTTACGCTTCAAACTCTTGCTCCATCCTGTAGGCAGGGGAGCAATTAGAGTAATATTTGCTTATTCTTATTCAGTCAAGGGGGTTTTTAGCCTTTTTAATGCTCAGGATTTGCTTTAATCCCATGTGACCACACTTACATAGGTAGGTCCTGGAAGACAAAGTAACTTTTAAACTCGAGATGCTTGAGTTTGAAGAGTAATGTTCACCAGCACAACTTCATGTTGACACAGATGTACAAAATGCCCTTTTTTTTTTTTTTTTCTTTATTTTTCTTTTTTTCTGATTTATTCTGGGAATAGAAAGGAAAAAACAGTAGCTAGTGTGTGAATACTGAAAATGGGAGGCAGGTGTGGACTTGACTGTGTACAGGTAGAGCACTTGGAAGAGCTGATCTGAAGCCTGTGCACCTATTTTATCTTCATCACTGTTAGATCTGGTTATCCATATCGAGGTGATGGGAAAGTTAATGAGGAATTATGGGTGCTGCAGCACGGGGGAGAGGTTGTACCATACCTCCCTACTTCTTCTGCCTCTTGGCCAAGGGGCGGCCAGTGTAGACCAACTGCATGTGTATGAGCCCAGCTCACATCAAGGGGAATTCTTATCTGAAATATGTTAGACATGGGCAGAATGGTAGAAAATGTGAGTGATGCTGCTGTCAACTGCAAGCAGTAGCATTTCGTCATCTGCTTGCTGTGGCAGCGTGAGAACCAATGTCAAGTGTTTGAAGACAGTCAATGTATAAATTTGTATTTTTGGTCACTGTGCACAGAGCATCACTGGGCTGAGTGAACAACAGGCATTCTCAGTTTAGTTGGCATTCAGAGAGATGGATGTGAAGGATTTCTATAAATCAGTGCAGCATTTTGAGGAGGTGACTCACATCAGGGATGCAGAGCAGTTGCTATATACCCAATACACAGAAATTCTGTCAATGCAGTAACCATACTGTAAAGGTGTGCGGCAGGATATGCTGCTCTTATTTAACCTGCCCTGGAAATGCAAGAGCACGTGGCCCCTAACGAGATTAGGTATTACATTTAAAAACACTAAGCCTGTTAATGCAGTGCATAATTAGGCCCTGGAATTGACTGCCAAGGAAAATCTTTGAGTGGACCCTTAATAACACTTTAAAAACCAGGCAGACACTGCTATTATTGATAAAATGACGCAGAGATCTGTTTGGTGAGAGCTGCGGAAAAGTCAGGCTGCTGAAGAATGACAGCCTCACGTGTCGGGCCGTAAGGCAAACCCTGCTTCCACAAGCCTCGCTTTGTGCTGGAGTGAGCCCAAGCCAAATCTGCTAAGAAGGAAAATGGGATGGACCTTCCAACCATGCAGTCATCCTGCAGGCTCTGTGTCCAGGCAGAGCTTTGCTCCTTGATTCCTTTCTTACTTAATCAGCTTTGTGCTGCTGTAAATCCACGTGGTGACGTGCAGTGGTGGGACAGTTTGTGATGAGGAGTGCATTAAGGTTTAATGCTTGTCGAGGTCGTGTTTGGGTCCCATCCAGAGGATGCTGTGAGCAGAGCCTGGGGACCACACTGCTCCTTCTTGGAGGGTGCTGGTGTGTTCTGCAGCTGGGACAGCCTCGCTAACTTCACCCTGCAGGTTTAAAGTTGATTTTATGCCAAAACACCTTTAATTTCTGCCATCTTAGAAGTTAAGCCTCTGCTGTCTGCGCTCAACGCTGAGACATGTAGGTCTCTGTGCAGAGATGTATTAGCTCAATTTACCCTTTTCTTCCAAGACAGTTTTAAGCACAAATTGACCAGAATTCAAACCAGCTTTCTCTCCTGGTGATGTGGTTCATTGCTTATAATTGACCTGCTTTTCTGGCAGGGAAGAGAGCTGTACCAGCCAGCATATACGGTGTGGCTGTAGCTTGGAATTACTTAGATGTAAGCCTTGGAAGGAAAACTTTAGGAGCTTTCTGTGAGGAACTGAAGCTGTAAAATAAAATATATGAAAAGAAAAATTTCCACACTAGTCTTTTAAACATGTAAGCAGAGTCAGGGAAGGAAGCTTAGCGCTGCTGGTAGCAGAATGCAGCTTTCTGGAGGTTATCCTAAATGGACAGCCAACAGCCTTAGAGAGTGTGAGAAAAATAACTTAGAATCACAGAATCATGAAGGCAGGAAAAGACCAGTAAGATCAGGCAGTCCAATTCCAGCCCATCCCCACCATGCCCACTGACCACATCCCTCTGTGCCACATCCCCACGGTTCTGGAACACCTTCAGGAATGGTGACCCCACCACTCTCTGGGCAGTGTGTGCCAGTGCGTCACCACTCCGTGGGAGAAGAAATTGTTCCTACTGTCCAGTCTGACTTGGGTTGCCCTTCAGGATGGGGGTCCACCAGTGGGCAGTATATATCTATACATACACACAGTGTGGATCTTTGCCATGCATGGGCTTGGACTCACAGTTCATCCCATCACCAGCTGCTGCACTGGTCCCTCACACAGGAAAATTGTTATAAATGGAGCTCAATGAGAAGACAGGACAGACCTCATTCATCACGCACAGGGCATGGCTGGAGAAGCACAATGACCAGCACTGGTTGTGCAGGGATGATCATTTCTATCTTTTTATCCCTCTATATTCCCATATTTGTTTTTCCCCAAACCGCCTTGAACCTTCCCTGGCTTTGGTTCCTTCCCCAAACATCCCATTGTGACCATTGTGCAATCCCCAGCTGTGCTTCCCTTGCACTCCAGTAGGCATCCCATCCCCACCCAGTCCATAATGAGCTCAAGTTGACTCATAGCATGGGTCATGGCTCTCGTCATCGTGGATTTCACACCTGGCTCTGGGGCTGAGGCTCTCCTGGGACAGCCCTGGGCTGGGTGTCCCTTCCTCTGAGTCCATAATTTGGGTACCCACCTGCTATCATGCCCTGTGTTTCTCTGGGTTTATGGAGATGGGCAGGGAGGGGCCCGTGGCTCCTGGGATGGGCTTAGAGTAGGCGAGCAGGGTGTTACTTGGTCCCTTCACCTCCCCTGGAATCTCTGTGCTCTTTTGTGGATGTGCAGGTGGAGATTTTTATCTCATAACGTGACACAGAGATGGCTGAGGGTGACATTGTCCTGCCTTTCCCAGTGGGAAATGAGAAGAGCTGGAGGAGATGTGTAGGGGGAGCTGCAACCCCCCAGTCCCAGACAGCATCGTAAAACTCATACTGGTATCAGTACTGGACAGGAGTTGAGTGCACATTGGCTGTTCTTTGAGCAGTTTATGTGCTTTGTGTTGAATGTGGGGGCTGCCCATGCCCAGAGGAGGTGGAGCAGGTGCCCTCCCTTTGGATCAAGATGTAGATGAAGTGCAAGCAAAGCATCTGGCTCCAAGCGTGGGGCATTTCTGAGCACCTGTGTGTGCCTGAGTATGAGTACCAATGGATACCAGGGGAGTATTCTAGGTCCCATGTGGCCTCTGGTCAAGTTTAGACTACGCAGCTTGCAGCATGGCACTGCTGGATCATGTTCGTGGATGTGGGCACACATCAGATCCCAATGGTAGGCAAAGACACCAAAGCAGATGCAAAAACATCTGGACATCACCTAAAGCTGAAATATTTTCTCCATCTTCTGCTGATGCCCCGTGTGGAGCGTTGGCTGCTCTCCAGCAGCAGTTCCCTCTCTGTTCTCCTGCCTTGGAGGTGAGGGAGAACCTCTTCTGCCATGAGCCATGGGGGAGGGAAGAGCACACAGAGAGGGAGAAACACACCTCACTGCTTAAATTAGCCTCCCCGGGATTCTTTTGAGAAGATAGGAAATATGACAGCCTGATTTACAACAACTGCCTTGGAACTCACTGTGTGCCTGTCCTGTCTCCCTGCATCTAGAAATAAATCATCACACATTCACAGAAAGGCACCCTTTTATTTGGCCACCATATGTGCCTGACAGCTCAAACACACATTTTTAGGCAGTGCTGCCTCTCCCTGTTTCTTCTCCAGGCGCTGTGAGTTTGAAGCATCGATTTTGCATTCAGGCTTTGTTATTTTTTCCCTTTGTTTGAGGGCTGCAGAAGGGAACTGCAGTATGGCCAACCCAAACTCTTTCAGCTGCTTCTGTGACCCTGAATGCGTGAGAAAGGATATAGAACAGCAGGAAAAGATAAAAATCAGAGGGTGATACCTTCTCATGCCCTGTGAGTTTATCATGTCCTGGTGGTGGTGAAAACTCCCTTAATCCTTAATGAGATGTGTGGCCATCTTGTTTACAGGACAGACAGATTAAAAACAACAACAGCAATTAATGGTTGCATTGAGACTGATGGGATCTTGGGTTGTTTATTTCAAAATGGTCAAATTGACCAAGAATGGCAGCTCAGGTTCTGCCTAATCTGGATCCACAAAAATCGCAATGACAATTTTAGCATTTCCTGCATCAGTTCAGGGTGTCAGAGAGTTTGGGGTTCCTTCATTTCAATGTGTTTATTTGGGTTTATTTTTGTATGCGATGTGAAGTCGTAATTTCCCCTGTCAAAAAAGCTAGTACATCTTTTTTGGAAAGTTTTTTTTTTAATGGTAGATTTCCTTGTCTAAAATACATGTTTGTGTATATATTTTGCATTGGTGAATGGTATACCACTGAATGCTTAATAAGCACAGCAATGCGAGTCTCTGCTGTGAGGTCACTTAGGACAGAGACGAAATTGCTGCAGGAACTGGTTTTGCACCTGTTCCAACATTGCTGTTCACTGGGTGCAGATTTCCGTGCTTAAGGAACAAATGCTGTACATTTGGTGGGGGGAGAAGCTAATTGTTGTAAGATAGAATATGAACTGACAGAATGTTGCAAGTTTCTGTAGTGAGACCCAGAAATGAGGCCATGCAGTTGATGCAAGGAGCAACACTGCCCTGGTCATGGCAGACAGTTCTCACAAGGAAATGTGCTGATGCATTATTGCCTGGCATCACCATTGAAACAAATGGGCAAGTTGTTAGCAAGGCCTTCCTCTTTACCTGCCTACTTACACGTGATTTTGAAAGAGCATCCAACCCCAGATCCAGGTGCCTAGGGGGAGCTGTTAAAATTATACTAAAATAGTACACAACCTGCCAGCTCAGCTGGAGCAAATGAGAAAATCCTGCAGAGAGCTGACCTTATCCCATTGCATGGGGCTCCCCTGCTGTGCACATGCTGCTGAGATGAGCAGGGCCAGGCAGTGAAATGTGAGAGCCAGCTGCTATGGGAGCAAGTGGCAAAGGTGCAGGATGGAGCATGCGTTGGCTGGGTGGTGTGCTGCAAGGGTGGGAGAAGTAACCAGAGGTTGTTCTGCATCAGGTTGCCCTCTGAGATGGGGGATTTCCCACTGATGACAGCACATTGTTGTCCCTGCTGGGAAATTCATGATGAGAGAATCCTTTGCTGTGCATTGAAGGTAAATGGAATCTAAGTGGGATGTTGGGATAGGGATGTGATTTTGAAGTCAGAAATAAGTACAGTGAAAGACATGCAGTTGTACTTTCTGTCCTGATAAAGGAATTTGAGAGCGGGTTTCAAGAATGCAAAAAAAAATAAAAATCATTGATTTTATGGTATATTTGCAGCTCCATTTTCAGTCAACAGAAATACATCGTCTGCTAGCTTGCAAATAGAATGCAATCAGACACTGAACTCAAATTTTGGTTGTGTTTTTCCACTGGACTTTGATAAGAACGTTTATGGAGACCCAACAGTGAATGTGAGCGTTCACTGAATGGGTGCTCACTGAATGTGAGGCAGGCAGTGGGTGCTGCATTTCAACAGTGGTGACAGAGGCAGTGGGTCACCTCCACTAGTGCAGATTTTGAACAAGCACAGCGTGCAGGCTCTTGTTCATGACTGTCAAAAATGCTCAGCTAATGGTGGTGACTGTGTTGAAAAGTAGTGTTTTGTAGCTGAGAGTTTGCTCTATTAAAGAGTGTTATTGTGCTCTCTATATTGGTTGTAGATTCCATGGAAAAAAACAGGAGGCATTACTTTCAGAGCAACCTACATATGTAAGGCCCAAGACAATTCCTCTTCACTTGCTGCAGCCCAGGCAAGCCAATAGGTTGGACACTCATGATCTAGTCCATCCCCAAGCCATCCTCACTGCCCCTCAGTGCTGCATCTCCACATCTCTGGAACACCTCTGCCATCCCATGCCGTTGCTTCACCACTCTTTAAGAGAAGAAATTGTTCCTAATATCCAACCTGAACCTCCCCTGGAACAACTTGTGGCCATCATGTCCGCAAGCCTAGATAATGGTTATTTCTATCCTGTCTTTTGTCTAAAAAGCTGACAGACCCTAGTAGACTATGTCCATATGGTCCTGTCAGATAGGAGATGACTCAGGGGTTGGAGGCTGATTTCACAACCAGGCATTCGCTGTTTGTGAGGGTGGACAGTGATAGGAGAAGGGAGAATGGTTTTAAATTAAGAGAAGGGAAGTTTAGATTGGATATGAGGAGTTTTTCATCAGAGGGTGGTGAGGCACTGGAACAGGTTGCCCAAGGAGGCTGTGGATCCCCATCCCTGCAGGCATTCAAGGCCAGGCTGGATGTGGCTCTGGGCAGCCTGGGCTGCTGGTTGGTGACCTGCACACAGCAGGAGGTTGAAATTGGATGAGCATTGTAATCCTTTTCAACCCAGGCCATTCTAGGATTCTATGATTCTGTGATTCAGGAATTCTGAGATGAGCAATTTCTGATGGGTCTTGGGAGTTTTGCTCGGTGGAATGCAAAAGACTCTGTGACCAGGGGACACTGAGACAGTGATTTGTGACCATTTGATTTCCTTTCGGAAAAGCAAACCAATGCTTTCATTTGTGTAGTATATTTTGGGGGGAAGATGATTCCTGTGTACATGGTATAATCCAAACTATATAGTGAAAATGCTTATTTAATCTTCAAATTAATGCTTGTTATGTATAGACACCCATTCTGCTGGATGTGGACCCGCTCTGTAATAGCTTGTTTCATGTGTGTGGATGTGGTTATTGGGGTATTTACCATTCATTGGTCTATGTCAGTGGTTTCCAATCTTTTTTTGATTTGTAAATTTTACATTTTTATGGTGGGGTGCAGTCATTTGCATAGCAAATTTAAGCCTCCGGACGCTGGCTTTTCTTTTCTTAGTGACAACTCACAAAACCCTTAGAAGTTGCCTCTGAATCCCCAGGGCTTCCCAGACATGCTGGAAACGACTGGTCTAAGATGAATAGAAAGGTTGTACAGAGAAAGACAGAAAGGAGGGAAAAACGTTTGCTTGAAGGTGGTCGTGTCCCTTCCCCTGTGTAAACAGAACAGGGCTGGAAGTGCTGGCTCTGAAGATGATATCTCCTGTCCTTGAAAAATGGATCAAGCAAGTGGGAATGTCCTACAGTTATAGAATCACAGAATATTTGGGCTGGAAGGGTCTTAAAGATTGAAGAATCATAGAATTGCTTGGGTTGGGTCAGGCTGAGTTGGGTTGGATTGTGTTGAGTTGTGTTGTGTTGGGCTGGATTGGGTTGGGTTGAGTTGAGTTGGACTGGATTGGGTCGAGTTGAGTTGGGTTGAGTTGGGTTGGATTGAGTTGAGTTCGGTTGTGTTGTGTTGGGCTGGATTGGGTTGAGTTGAATTGGATTGTGTTGTGTTGAGTTGGGTTGTGTTGGGCTAGGCTTGGTTGGGCTGCATTGAGTTGGGGTGGAAGGTTGCTTCAAGATGGCAGAACCACAGAAAGGTTGAGATGAAAGGGACCTCAACTCCTGCTGTGGGCTAGAAGGGGACACAACACCCTCTGAGCCCCCAGCACAAGCTGACAGCAGCATCTGAGGGGCAGAAAACCCAGCAGCCTGGCTCTTCCACTCATTAACTTCTGCCAAAATCCCCAACCTCTCTTCCCTCCCCAAGCTCTTTTCGGCGCGGCGCAGCGCGTGTGTTCGCTCGGATTGCTCAGAGTTGGCTGCAATTCCTATTTGCAACATATTGTTTGACAAATGTCAATTCTGAAGAAAAATAATTTAAATTATATCTTCGAGACAAAGTTTCAGATTTAACGTTGAGCAGATGCTCTGTCTAAAATTAGCATAATGATTCCTCATGCCTGCTACTTACCAGGACATGTGTCTTTAATGTAAGTGTTGGAATAATAATGAAACTTTGCAGTGATTTTTTTTGGATAATTGTAGATTCTCCCGCATGCTTTTGAAATGTTTAATGAGCATGGGGACCTTTGGAGTTAAGCAAAGCTATTTTTCCCACTTTGCAGATGTGGAAAGGGTGATGCAGATTTCCCAGTGCTGGGAAGGGGGACAGCATGGGGGGAACAAGGTCACTGCCTGCAGTGGGCATTCAGCTCCCAGCTGCTGGTGGGAGGGCTGGAAGAGCCGTGAGCTGCCATCAATTCACATAGTAATGGGATTTCCTAATGTAGGGGGAGTTTTTCCAGCACTGGGCTTTTACTGGTGCGGGCTGCGGGGCATGAGCTTGCGGCTTCTGAAGGTCTTGTTTCACTTTTAGGGATTTACAGTTCAGATCGTAAAAGGTTGTTAAATATGTCTCAAAATGTTAAGTTGGATCTGCGGGTTTCTGCTGCTGTGATTTTCCTAAGCAGGAGAATGACATGGGAAATGAATTCCCAGTGCCCTCTTCAATCAGGAGCATGATTGCTCCGGGATGGACGTGAGGGCTTTAAACAAACAAACAAGCAGAGAAGCAAACAACCTCTGACAGTCCCCGGACAGTTTCCCAGACGGGAAAACTTTGCAACAGAAAGGTGAAGTGACTTCAAGAATGAATATGAACAGCTCAGATTCCCATGCTGCAGCAAAGGGATTTAGGGGGAGCCTCCTCTCCTGTTCCATTAACCCAGACAGCAGCTCTAACAATGGTAAAGATGGAAAAGATGAGAGTAGTGACCCAGCTTTGGCAGTTGGCAATGGGAAGGAGTGCTCCAAAAAACGGGGACGGAAACAGCTTCCAAGAGACCTTTTCAGGCAGTGGGTAATTTTTACCCATCCTGAGGTGGGTGAGGGATGGGATCAGCGGAAGGGAAAAAGCCCAATCTTTGGGCGTGAGGGGAGCTGTGGTTGTGTTGGCCATCCGTGACCCAAACATGGCCTCTATCCCAACCAAACATTGGTTTGGAACAAAGGGTTCCCACAAAACTCACCCCGGTGGCCCCACAGGGTGAAGCCTCGGGGGAACCCTGCCCTTCCTCTTCCCATTTCAGCAAAACCACACTTTTCCACCCAAGAAAAGGCACCGCCACGGGCAAACACCTTTGTGCTAATTGCATCGCATGGCCACATTTGTGCTGGTTAGGAGAAAAATACCTGGACCTTGTGGGTGCTGGGGCATGAAAGGTGACTTCAGGAGGTGGCACGAGGGAGTTTGGGTGTTTGCTCTGATGGGCAGATGCTAAAGTGCTGGTCAAAAGTAATAATAAATAAAAGAAAAAATACCCACACTGCTTTCTTTTGAGGAAATACTTCAACGTTCCTGTATTGAATGCTGTGTGGTGCACCTTGCTGCTATTTCTATGGATCCCGAGGCTGTGTCTTCTGGCCATGCTCCCGTTGAGCAATATTTCATTTATTATATATATCAGTATTTACCATATCTAGTGTCTGCATCAGTACAATGAGGCAATTGCACCTACTTATGGCAAAGTGACTCAAACTGAGACCATGGGAGCAAAATTAAACACGTAAGGCCGTGATTCTCACTTCTGTCCAGAATGAGATGCAGAAATGGGGTGTGAAGCTGGGCTAGTAACAAGCCCATAGAAAGCAGCTGTGTTAGATGGCATTTTCTTGCTGTTAGCACCAAATCACAGGGGAAGGCAGCGGGCAGGGACTGAGAGGGGGCTGCTCAGTGCTGCAGCAGCAGGTTTCCAGTCATTCACTGTTCTGGAAAGCAACATGCTGTTTGCTAAGCAAAACGACAACAGAGCTGATGTTCACCCCGAAAAGCAGTCCGTGCCAGGTCTGGCTGCTGTAGAGACCACACAGCATCCTTACTTCATCCTTAGATGCCTTTTTTTTTTTTTTTTTTTTTTTTGGCTGAGCACTGACTTTTTAAAGTCTGGAGTCAGATAGGAACACAGGCTTGGCATATAGATATACATATACATACATACTTTGGAAGTAGTGATGTCTTCTTGCAGCCTGCATCAGGAGAGCCCCATCACGTCCCTTTCTCCCCCCAGGCAGCGCACGGTGGGAGTGAGGAGAGCGTTGTTTCCCCTTTCCAGCACAATGTTTGTTACGGGCAGTGCTTAATTAAAAACTACCAAACAACCTTAAAGTCCTCTCGCCGAGCCGGCGTTCCTATCGGACTGCACGCTTAAGAGCCGAGCCGACAGAAAGTGACATCTGAGGATGAAATAATGCGAGAAAAGCCAAGGGGAAAGAGGGGAGGTGCGTTTGGGCGGCGGGATGCTGACGGGTGCCGCTGGGAGCCCCGCGTGCCCACGGGGAGACCCGAGTGGGGAAATCTCGCGTGTGGAAGTCTCGCGTGGGTGAAATCTCGCGTGGGCAGTCGGTGTCACCCCCCCCCTCCCACCCCTCCCTCTGCCCCGGGGCTGCGCAGGGTCCCGTCGGGTGACAGCCTCCCTCCCCCCTCTCCCCCCTTTCATGGTGGGGGGCTGAGCTCTACGTGTCCACACGCTGCAACCCTGAATTCGGGTTGCGGTCGCTCCGGGTGTCCCGGAGAGCGGATCTGCGCGGTGCGCGGCGCCGGGAGGGCAGATGGGGAGGGGACGGGGAGGGGGAGGAGGAGGGGTGGGGAGGAAGGAGGCGCTGCCCTCGGCTCCCCGTATCCCCCGTCCCTACTCCAGGTCAGCTCCATCCCCTTCCCGTCGCTGCGTTCCGTTCCGTCGGGGGCTGCAGGATTCCCTCGCCCGTCCCCGGCCCGCGGAGAGCTCTTGACAACAGGAAACAATGTGTAGTGAATGGAAAAAGGGGGTGGTGCCGCCTGCACAACTTCCCCTGACATCACTGCCCAAATAAGGAGCTTGAAACGAACCTTTTCTATTGCAGCCCGGCAGAAGATCCCCCCGGAGTCCCAGGGTCTGCAGAGGCAATGGCAGAGCCGCGGCTGCAGGGCGGGGGGCGAGCGCAGGTAACGGGCACCGCTCCCTCCCTCCCGTGCTCTTTTTCTCTATTTCATTTCACTTCGATTTCTTTTTTCCCTGGGGCAGAGGGGAGCTGGGGGCAGAGCGGCGCGATGGGGAGCACCGGGGTGCTGCTGGCTTCGGGGGTCTTAATTGGTGTCTAGCTCTAATTAAGGTCCGGACTTGCCGCGGGCTCGCGCTGGCTGTGTTAAGCAGGGTGAGCCGTGTGTCCGCATGTCCGCCTGTGTCCGTCCATCTGTCCAGGACGGATTTCCTCCTTAACGCTTGCACAGGAAAGTGATCGGGGAGCGCCACGTGACGGCAGCGAGCAGAATCCTGCGTGGGTAAACCCTGCGTGGGCTCAGTGCTCCCAGCCCAGCATGCGAGAGGGGATGCAGTGACCCTTTGTGGGTGCACAGACTGAGGGCACCCGGGGATAGTTTATCGCTTTTAGTTTTTTCTTCTTATTCCTTTGTCCTGGCTGATAGATGCCCACGTCTCAGCCTAAATTGAGGCAGCGTTAAAATGCATTAAGTCTAACTAAATGAGCATTAATGATTTAAGCTCCTTAGCCTCCTCGATGGAAATTAACAACGCTTTTGATGCACCCGGAGGTGTGATCAGAAACGCAGCCACGCGCTGAGCTGCTCTATGCAAATGTGTGGATTGTTATTCCGGAAAAAGGCACTGCGTGTTATTATTATTAATTTGTTTTTTACATCATTCTGGTGCTAATTGGCTGAGTGTCGCGAAGGCGCCTGGTACTTCTACCCAGCTCTGCTGTGGTGAGTGGAAGTGGCCGGGGCAGCTGCCATGGTGATTGATGGTGTGAGCAACACAACCCAACCCTTGCTCCGCTGCTGGGGATCACCTGCAGCTTGCAGCCTTTTGGTTTCCCTGGTGTTGACAGACTGTTAGTGTCAGCGTGCAGAGTCAGCTTTAACTTCGGTGTCTTGGTGTCCCCACTGCCCTTTCTTACACTCTCTGGTTCCGCTGGGCTCCAGCCATCCCCTGTCTGTTGGGACTGGTGTGGTTTTCTTGCAGTCTCAGTGTTTGGGAAACTTTGGAGTTTTGGAGGAAAAATGTGTAGGGTGCTGTCAGTGTGCATTCACAGCAAGAGCAGGTGGGGTTTGAGGGATGTTTGGTTCTCGCTTGGCTCCCATGGCTGTGAGCATTGCTGCACCCATTGCTTTTTGGTCTTTGCACACAGCTGTTGCTGTAGAGCTCCTCGGAAGCTGCTTCCCCCTATCCCAAAGATGCAACCTTCACTGAAGGATGGAGGGATCCTGTTGCAGGGTTACATGTGCTCCCTGCTTGCAGAGCAGCCCTCTCCCAGGGCTTGTAGCTTGGTGCTCAGCCCATGGAGGAGTCACTAAGGAGAGGACAGACAGCACTTGTGGAGGACTTGGGTAAACTGCATCAAAGAAAAAAGCCTTTCAGAAGTTACTGGTTCATTAATAGACGTGTTGTTTGCATAGCTCTGAGCTCTGTGTCCCATGGGACACCTCCAGCACCTGTGCTGTATCCTCTAACAAATGTCTCGGAGGGCCCTCTCCTCTCGTGGGGATGCTCTTGGAGCATCGGGAAAGGACCGCATTCGCTCTGAGCATTTTAACCCCCATTTCTCCATGAGGACCTCAGGCTTGCAGCCAGCTCTTCCCAGCAGCCGTCAGAGCGGGGCAGCGCTCGCCCTGCAGTGGCTGTGAGCGGATGTGGGGACTCCTTGGGGTGAGTCCCCTGAGAAACAGTTTCGAAAACAATATTTATTCAGAAGCTGACAACGAAAGCACTGTTGGGAGCAGCACTTCCCGAGCCGCAGGGACCAGCTGCCCTGGGTTGCTCTAGCAGGGAAATGCGATGGGCTGGGGAAGCACTGCTGTCCCTGGGCTCTAGGGGATCTCTAGGGGATTACCGAGGGGTTCTGGGAACTCCTAGCCGCGTTGGGAGGCTCCTTCTGTCTCTTTTCCCCAGGTCTCCTGCTTGCTGAGGCTGCCACTGCCTCCTGGCCACGTCTGGCTGCATGTGGTGAATGCAAGAAGTGTTTCAGCAGTTGCCATTTCTGCAGCAGCGCTTTGGAGCATTTAGTTTCTTGGCACGGGGTTCAAACTTAGGAGGGAAAAAGAAAAAGAAAAGCTCTGGAAAGTTATTTATTTAAAATGTACGTTTTACAGCATTGTGTCTGAGTTTAAGAAGGCTGCTTGGTAGGAGATCCTTACAGCTCTGCAGGGACCTGCAGCCAGCCAGGGTGCAGGGCAAGCATTTCTGCTGTTTTCCATCCTGCCCATTGCACGGCTGCATCCTTCCACCTCCCCCTCGTCAACCCATCGGCTGTTCCTCCATGGTGCTCCCTGTGCTGCAGCAGGCACTGCTGGCATGCAGGATGGGGTCTCCCCCAGGCTGGCTTTTCATGCTGAGCTGGGATCTCGGTTTCTATAATTGGTGCAGTAATCAGAATGGGGATTTAATATTATTATTTTTTTTAATCCTTTCCATATCCTGCATAAGGTGAACCTTTTAATGAGCATCAAAGGAAGCACTGCGTGGGGAGGGCCTGTGTTAAAGGGGATTATTCAGTCACTCAAAAAGCATTTGGTGAAAGTTAACATGCAATAAACCTTTGTTATCCCCTACCTTGCCTTCCTTTCTTTGCACAGCCCTTCCAGCACTTCCAGCATGGTGGGAAGCCTTATTGTACCTTGATGATAGAAATTCTTTTTTTGTGCTAATGAGATTTTCAGTTTCAGGAGGTCTCCAGATCCCAAGTTGTCTTTCCCACACCATTTATCCCACCCTTCCCTTGTTCCTCCCTTGGACTTTGGAGGGTCATCTGTTCATTAAACCATTATTTAGGCTTTGCAGCACTGGGAGGCTTTGGGGTTTCTGTTATTTTGCTCTGCTTTACTATGAGACCTGCAGATTTTAGGCAGGAAGGTGAAGCGTGTCAGAACTTGGCTGGATCCAGCTGCATTCAGAGCTGGGATTTGGGTTCCTGCGGCAGCATTGCTCTTGGATCCGTTGAGACCTGGAGGGGTTTGCTGATCCCTCATTTGGTGGTTCAGTTTAGAGGGGAAATCTCAAGAGAATCCCAAAAAATTAAGCCTGGCCCTTTTCCCAGCAAACCCGGTTAAAGTGTTGTAGTTCCCTGAAGTCTTTATTGCTGTGCTCCAGATGGAAATCCAACTACTGCCTTGCTCAGATGGGCTCTCCTGAAGTTTACTGCTTTGTAGAACTCAAAAGTCCCAAAGTAGACACAACCTTTAATTGTATAACCACCTGCTGTCACTCTTCATAGGAGTTACTGGTGGGTTGAGGTCTCCTGGAGATGTGGAGCAGCCTTCTTCACCGTGGGGCGTGTGATTATTCTCTTGGTAATCTTTTCTGTGGGCAGTGCCACAGCAAATGCGGGTGCTGCTTGCTTTGGTGGAGGGACCCAGGTCGTGTTGAGTTGTGAACTCATTACATTCCCAGCTGGGGGTAGGGCATGCCCTTGGGGTAAAAGGCTGATAAGCCAAAGGTTTGATAGTCCACGTGCTTCCCAAAAGTGCAGTATGAAGGTAAGAAGTGAATTGGATGCTTTATAGGTCTGTGTTGCTGCTGGCAGCTATGATGTGCAGTCTCTGGCCAAATGATGTGGTGAAGGTGAACCAGTGGCTGCTATCTGTGATAGGGTACAGGGCTCACTAATTGTGTTTGAATGGTCCTAGAGGCTTCATGGGATTTAGGAGGACCCCTTGTCTTACGGCTGTGTAGAGAAGAGGGTCAGCCTCACAGTGTTCTGTCTGGGGGCAGTGGGGACCCCAAGGAGGCTCTGACCTGGAGCTGCAGGGTTTGTCACTGCCTGGATGTGTTTCAGAGTTTTCCATGAGGCATCGCTGGGTCTTTAAATAGCTGCCCACGGGTTTCCTGTGTTTCCTCCTGCACCATATTCAGTTTTCCTGGGTTTGTTCCCCTCTGAGGGCATTAACTAATGCCAATTAAAAAATCTGGAAAAACTGAAAATGTAGCCAAAATGAGGTGAATAGAAATAAGCAAAAAAAAAAAAAAAAAAACCAAAAAACAAAAAAACACAAACACCAAAAACCCAAACAAGTGAGCTTGATGAAATTCACACATTTCAGTAAGCGGTGGAATAGCCCCCACCACCTGTAACACATGAGCAGCTGCAGGATGCTCTGTGGGCTGAGCTGTGAGCTGGGGATGGGACAGTAATTTGCAGGTGCCATCCTATTGCCACCGTATTGTAAACCCCCTTGGAGGGTTTATGGCTACACCAAGTGTTAGAATCATAGAATTTCCAAGGTTGGAAAAAACCTCTAAGATCATCTAGTCTGCCTACCAATATTTCTCCACTAGACCATGTCCCTTAGTACAACATCTAAAAGTTTCATGAAAAAGCTGACACTTGGAAAGGAGCAAGTTAAGGGTAATCAGATGGCTTGGCTTGAGGAAGGATGCAGCCTTCAGGAGGATGAGCACTGAAGGATGGAGGCGATGCCTGGTCCTTGAAGAGATGCAGCCTCCAGGAGGTTGAGCACTGTGTGGTGTTTCTAGAGTGGTTCTCCTTGGAAGGGCTGCTGGCAGTGATTCCTTTTGGCAAAAGTGGAAATATTGAAGGGATTTCTTCAGGTGAGTTAGTGAAGTCTCCTGACTCAAGTATTGGTCCAAACTGGGAGACTTCTGTAGGGGACATCAGGATAGGAAGGACAGGATAAAGCCTCTTCGTGTGCATTCAAGCTGACCAAAAATCTTGGGCTTTTGCTTGTTTTAAAGAAGTAAATAGAGTGTTGGTTGTGTTTGAAACAAAACTGGCTTCACTTTGAAGATGTGAGTGTTTGACTTCTGGACAAAACAGTAGTGGAAGGTCAGGCCTGAACCAAGTACAAAAATAGCTTTATAGATAGATACACAACATTAAGTTTTCTGGGTTGAAAGGGAAGTCAACCTGTGTGCTTAATTACCTCCCCCAAACCTGCGTGCCGTGCTTAGGTATTTCCTTCATGATTTTCTCAGGCTTGCATTAACAAAACCCATAGAGAAACTACTCTGCCCACCATTTCACCACTGTGTTTACATGAGAAAATTGGCTGGGGCACAAAAGTGCGACCACTGTAACTTGGAAGAAGCTCACGGTTCTTCTGGAAGAGAGGATCTCTGCTGGAAGGGGTCCTGCAAGAATCCACAAGTGTTTCTGGCCAATATCTCTTTGTGGAAAAGTTTGTGCCTCGGTTCCCACTTCTGTAAAATGGGGTTAAAAATATTCTCCCTCCCTCCCTCCCAGGATCGTTGCCACACTCCATCCGCAGCAGTTTGTAAAGTGCCACAGAGTTTTTTCCACCAGTGTGAAAAATGCTAAGTAGAAGTAAATGGACACTATTTCTAATAATATTCTGAGTGTTTCATGCTGCTGTGAGTGGCTACAAATAACTCTGAGAACACATTATGGTGGAGATTCACCATTATGGTTCAAGGGCACTGAAGAAACCATTGCTTTTCAGCACTGATGGCTCAGCAGCTATCCCAGAATCTGCCAAAATGGGATCCAGTGGCCTTGGGTCTTCTTTGTGCTGTACACGTAAGGGAGCTCCAGCTTGGGAGCACAGTGGTAGCGACTGGCTGCCCGTGAGTGCACTGTGCTGGTTGGTGCCATCACACAGGGAATTATTTTTTCACAGAATCATAGAATGGCCTGGGTTGAAAAGGACCACAGTGATCATTTAGTTTCTATGCTATGTGCAGTTCACCAACCAGGCTGCCCAGAGCCACATCCAGCCTGGCCTTGAATGCCTGCAGGGATGGAACGTCCACAGCTTCCTTGGGCAACCTGTGCCAGTGCATTTTGGGGAGCATTCATTAAAATCAGTGCCTTGCTGCCTTTTCCAACCTTGCATTACATGGCATCATTTGCGTTCAGAAAGAGCAAAGTGTGGAAGGCTGAAACCATAATTGCCAAACCAAGCTTTTCTTCGTAACCCTAAGGCAGCGCTGTGCTGTTTTTCTGCTGAAGAAAAAGCCTGCAGTGTTGGTTTTATTATGCATTATGCAGGTTTTTGGTCTTTAAAGAAGCGAAGGGAAAGTCCCAGATGAGGTGTTGGTTGCCTTATGGTCTCCGTGGAATATAGCTGCCTTTTGATTCTGCCTGTAATTCATTGCCACAGACATGGTCTGCTACCTTCGTGTTTTGATCTGTCATCCACCGGTGGGGATTTGTGCAACGTTAGGAAATACTTTGTGTTCGTATTTGCATTAATCATAATTATTCAGCAGATAGGAAATGGTATGCCAAAATGTTAAAGCAGCATTTAAATTTTACTAAGTAAACAGGTGTAAAGGCAGAAATGAAGGCAATCAAGTACATGAAGTAACAGAAATCCTCAAGTCCCATTCCTGCCTATCTGAGATGAGGCTTGCTGGGTTGAGTTTGTCCTGGGAGCTTCTGACTGTGGATGTGTCTCAAGCACAGAACACATCGCAGAGAATCAAAGCTGAATGCTGTTCACCTTCCCTCTTCCCTCTTCCCTTCCCTTCTCTCTGAAAGGATAGAGGGCAGAGCATGAAGGAGTGTGAGTGCCGACAACAGAGAGTTTAGATAAGCTCTGATATTCACTGCTTTGCATGGCATCCAAAACGGCCATTTAGGCAGAGTATTTTCAATGTCATAGCTGGGAAGCGATGAATATGGTGATGGATTCCATGTAGAGTATGGTCACTGGTGATATTGCAACTCAGGGGCACGTTGTTGCATGTGTGAGGGCACTCGGTGTGCCATCAGAAAGTGATATTTTGAGTCCATTCCCTTCTGTTTGCATTTGCCCAGGGCGGCATCGGCCGCCACGAGGAATCGTCTCGCCGTGCTCCATGGGTGTGTGCGTGTGCGAGTGGAGTGCAGGGGATGTTTTCCATTTAGCGGTGTTATTTCTGGCACTGCTGCTTTTTCTGTAATCACTGTGGAAACTGTTATGCTTGGGGGTTCTTCAAGGAAACTCTAAGTACTTCTAGGGAGAAATGCATTAAGCAAGTGGCTGTGATACGGGTTTCATAAGGGCTCCCTTTACTCAGGGGCTGGAATGGACCCAGTGTTGGTGGCATTGAGCCACCTCCAGCCTGTTCCCAGGGTCAGGATTTGGGGATCAGATCATACTTCTCCTCTGTTTTCACATACCAGTGGGCTGTTATCCTTCTGACCCGGTTTAAAGGCTGGATTATGCCACTGCTGCATGGAACACACCATGAGGTCACCTGCTTCAGCAGCCCACCTCTGGAGGATGCTGCAAGCCTTGCAATATATACATCAACCACGGGACAAACCTCTTCTAGTCTGAGCACTCCTGGTCATTCTCATTTACAACGTATTCACAAACAAAATCATGCCAGAAATTGCACACATCAGAAAAACTGGCCCCATTTTCACAGCTGCAGGGAGCTTATCGTTGAAAGCAAAACTCAGAGGAAATGTGCATATATAGGGGGAAGAGAAAGGGTTGCGGTGGGCAGGCAACAGGGCTTGCTAGCTCTCCTGTGCTGTGTTTTATTGGTGGTGTTTAAGAGTGTTCTTTTTCACTCTTGTTTGTGGAGGGGCTGATACCGGAAAGAGGAAAGGAGGTTTTGTCTGTGCTATGCATATTTGATGTTTTACAAGCATGCATTTTAATGATTACCTTAATAAGTTACTCAAACCCTCCTCTCACTTTATTTTGGGATCTCTGGAGGCATTCTGTTTGCTTAACGCTCCTGAAGTCTTTATGGCAGTCAGCAGAGATTTATTACTACTGATTATATGGCACCCAGGGCAGCGTCCTGCAGCGGTGTGCAGGAATGATGGTCCTTCCAGGAGCACTTCACCCACCATTGGTCCGCTTAACAGGAGAGCAGAGAAAGCAAAATGGACAGATCCGTCCAATTTGATGACCTCATCAATTAATTATTAATTGAGCTTTTAATTTTTGCATCCATCATTCTCGTTCTGTCTCCCCTGCCTTCCCAGAGTAGTCGTGTGGGGAGGAAAAGCATCACCAGATACTTCTGGAGGGGGGTTTGCAGCTTTGGTTGGAGCAGAGCTGTGCTGCACGTTAACCCCTCAGACTCCAGAGAGGTGCTGCCATCAGAGCTTCTTTGTTTTAAGCCCAAAGAGCTGAGTTTCTCCCAGTGCTGTGAGCTGTAGGGCAGGTGATGCTGTTAATCCATCCTGGCCTTGGTGCTGGATGCTGTAAGTCTCTTTTCTCCTCCATTTCATGGTGGCTGTGGACAGAGAGCAGTTGCCTCTGTTTTTCTTAGCAGTCCCCGATCCCTCACTGTTTGGCATGGAAACTGCTTTTGCTGCTTCAGAGCTTCCAGCAGATGTTTGCAGGTGCCAGGAGTGCAGTTTTTTTTCTAATTGCTTGGGCAGCTAAGAATGTTTGGTCTTGGTTTTGGCCTCTTTACCCCTCCTTTGAAGGATCAAGAATGACCTCAACTGGTGGTGGGACAGTGAGATTTCTGGGATAGTGTCCCAAACCAGATAGTCTGATGCTATGGAGCATCAGCTTCGTGGATGTTTCCTTCCTTGGCTGTGTTGCTTGGCTCATAGATTGAGCATCACTGTGTCCATACTCTCATGGGATAGATTTTCTTCATCCGTTCCATCTATAGGAACTCTTCATCCTTCTTTCCTAAAGGGATCCTGCATTACCCCAATGAGCCAAACCAAACAGCATGACCCATGGCTGGTCTTCAGCTGGTTCTGATGAGACATTGGTGCCAGGAAAGGCCCCACAGGGCTCCCATGCAGGGAAAAGCCTTACATTAACCAAACCTCTCACCACACACTTTTTTTGCGCCCCCTCTTTTGAATCTA
The DNA here is from genome assembly GCF_019238085.1 of Lagopus leucura. Taxonomy (NCBI): domain Eukaryota; kingdom Metazoa; phylum Chordata; class Aves; order Galliformes; family Phasianidae; genus Lagopus; species Lagopus leucura. The sequence goes on from NW_024962297.1 coordinate 741,262, forward strand.
TGGCATTTTATTGATGAACTGGGCTCATCAACTCCAAAGAACCACTTTTCTCTTCAGTCCATTTGGTGCTGTGGAGAGAGCTGATGGGAATCGCTACAATAAAATTTTAATTAAATGCCAGGCAATAATTTGCAGTGAATAAAATGTGGTACCTGCAGTACATCTGTTCAGAAACCCAGAGGGCCATTAGTGACTTTGAGAACTGGGAGAAAGACACAGGTCCACTTACCTTGTTTCTTATTCTCTCATTCCGGGGCTGTGAGACCTATTATGTTTAATATTTCATAGCAGTGCATTGTTGCCATCCTTCCTGTGAGTCATTTTTCCACCAGAAACCCGTGCTCTCTGTGTTATTTAACCCCTTTAGGTGGCTGCAAAGTGGATTGCAAGGCTTGTACAGCAAGGCTGTGCTTTGCACGCTGCCAGTGCATTGCCATGCAGCGCCAGGAAGCAAAAGCTGCTTTCATATGCAGCCACCCGCACTCAAAGGGACAAGCAACAGCCCCAAATCACTTGGAGTGATTACCAGATCTGAAGCTCTGCCCCATGCTGTGCTCCCTTTGGGTGGTAGTTTTCTCTATGCCTGAGTCTACTGGAGCCCACAGTGGAGATGGTGGTGGAGATCAGCAGCATTTCCAACCTAGCAGTGCAGGGAGGTTAGTCCAGCCTTGAGTGATTCCAGGTGATGGAATGACTCTTGGTGCAGAGTTTTCCCACTATTTATTCATTTCTACCCTTGCTTGACTTTGTCCCGTCCCATGAAGGCCTGTGTGCCTGTGCAGGGACCTTTGCACTTCTCACATTCTTGCAGCTGTGTCTTCCCCTAAAACATCTCCAGTGGCTTTGCTATATGAGGCATTGAGCTCCTTTCCAGGTTTAAGAAAGTGACTCGCTGATGCTTTTTGGGAATTCCTCCTGTTTTCTCTAGGTTTCTGACCTGGGAACCTGGAACTGTGCACAGTTCTGTGTTGTTTCTCTATTTTCTATCAGAGCTCCTGCTATGCAAACAGATAGGTTTGAGGCCAAAAATACCTGCGAGTTTCATTTAAATAACAGTAGTGGAAACTTTCTATGGAAAGAAGACACCCAAAAAAAAAAAAAATGCCCCTGAAAGAACAAAGTAATTGCCTTACAGAAAGACTTCCTTTTGCTGCACTGTTTTCCGTTTACATCAGCCGTTTGTCTCCTCTGGGTTGTGCAGTTGTGGTTCTTTGGTGTGTCATCCAGCAAAGTACAGCAGAACTTCTGTGCACAGAAGAAAATTGTTACTTTTTTCTCTGTCATAAGGAAAATTAAAAAAAAAAAAAAAACAGCAACAACCATCTAAACAGCCCGGCTGTGCTCCCTACAAATAGGCTCTGTGACATGAGGAGTGGAAGAGAAAAATGCCTATCAGCCCTGAGTGCGGTGCTGGGGGTTATGCTTTTGTGTTGTCCTTCAGATGGGAAGGTTAAAGAATGTGAGCAGTGGCATGCAGCAATTGCACATATGTGGGAGCTTCTTGACCAGCGAGGTGAACCTACTGTGGCATTTCAGCACATACAATGCAGACATGTGTTTTTCTTGACCAAAATTAGGCAAGGGTCTTTTAGACCAGTGATCCTAGGACATGAGTTTGGCCATCATATTGTTTTTACTTGCAATAACTACTTGTGATGCAGACCAAAGTTCTGCAAGGAGAATGTTTCAGTTTTTACCCTCTTTCCTATCACTGATTTTTGTCTCAAGTCCCATGAACTGCTGGTTCAATCTCAGTTCATAGTCTTACCTCATTTCCTTTGGTTCAGCAGAATGCTTTTGCTCTGCAAAAGTGTCAAAAAGTACATGCACATGCCTCTCTTTGCTTCTTTGTTCATCTTTTATGATGAAGGCAATGGTCATGCTTTTTAATGCCTTGAAAAACTTCTAAAACCCCATACCATAAAATAAAACCAACAAGCACCAGAGATATGCCACATGAATCATTTTCTTGTTGTTGATAGGGCTGAGTGAAGGATGAATAGCTGGAGGAACTCCTGTAGACACTATATCATGCTTGACAGCAAAAGATTTCTTCTGAGAACATTGCATTTCATGTGTTACACAAAACCTGAGCAAAGAGGGTGGGCTGATGATTTCCCATGGGTCTTCAAGTGAAGCCATGGCCATAGCAGCACTAGCTGCTGAAGTCTGAGCTGTCTGTGTCTCCTCTAGAGAGTGTATCCAGCCATTTCACAGCACCTTCTCCTTGAACACACTTGATATGGACACCAGTAAACAGTGGATAAGGAAGAAAAGTCCTCCTAGTTATCTTGGTTATATGGTGTACCAGAAAGTTCATAGTTCAGTCGATGAGTGATCTGAATCAAGCTCCCTTCCAAACCAACCGTTCCATGGTTCTGTGACCTTTAAGTCCCTTCCAACCCAACCATTCCATGGTTCTATGACCCTTAATTTACCTTCCAACCCAACCATTCCATGGTTCTGCGACCATTATGGTCCCTTGCAACCCAACCATTCCATGGTTCTATGACCTTTAAGTCCCTTCCAACCCAACCATTCCATGGTTCTATGACCTTCATGCTCCCTTCCAACCCAACCATTCCATGGTTCTATGACCTTTATTCTCCCTTCCAACCCAACCATTCCATGGTTCTATGACCTTCATGCTCCCTTCCAACCCAGCCATTCCATGGTTCTGCGACCTTTATGGTCCCTTGCAACCCAACCATTCCATGGTTCTATGACCTTTATGGCCCCTTCCAACCCAACCATTCCATGGTTCTATGACCTTTATGCTCCCTTCCAACCCAGCCATTCCATGGTTCTGCAACCTTTATGCTCCCTTCCAACCCAACCATTCCATGGTTCTATGACCTTTATGCTCCCTTCCAACCCAACCATTCCATGGTTCTATGACCTTTATGCTCCCTTCCAACCCAACCATTCCATGGTTCTGTGACCTTTATGGTCCCTTCCAACCCAACCATTCCATGGTTCTGTGACCTTTATGGTCCCTTCCAACCCAACCATTCCATGGTTCTATGACCTTTAAGTCCCTTCCAACCCAGCCATTCCATGGTTCTATGACCTTAAAGTCCCTTCCAACCCAACCATTCCATGGTTCTATGATCTTTAAGTCCCTTCCAACCAAACCATTCCATGGTTCTGCAACCTTTATGGTCCCTTCCAACCCAACCATTCCATGGTTCTATGATCTTTAAATCCCTTCCAACCCAAACATTCCATGGTTCTATGACCTTTATGCTCCATTCCAACCCAACCATTCCATGGTTCTATGACATTTATGGTCCCTTCCAAACCAGCCATTCCGTGGTTCTGTGACCTTTATGGTCCCTTCCAACCCAACCATTCCATGGTTCTGTGGCCTTTAAGTCCCTTCCAACCCAACCATTCCATGGTTCTATGACCCTTATGTTCCCTTCCAACCCAACCATTCCATGGTTCTATGACATTTATGGTCCCTTCCAACCCAACCATTCCATGGTTCTGTGACCTTTATGCTCCCTTCCAACCAAACCATTCCATGGTTCTATGACCTTTATGCTCCCTTCCAACCCAACCATTCCATGGTTCTATGACATTTATGGTCCCTTCCAAACCAGCCATTCCGTGGTTCTGTGACCTTTATGGTCCCTTCCAACCCAACCCTACCATGGTTCTGTGACCTTTAAGTCCCTTCCAACCCAGCCATTCCATGGTTCTGCAACCTTTATGCTCCCTTCCAACCCAACCATTCCATGGTTCTATGACCCTTATGTTCCCTTCCAACCCAACCATTCCATGGTTCTATGACCTTTATGCTCCATTCCAACCCAGCCATTCCATGGTTCTATGACCTTTATGGCCCCTTCCAACCCAACCATTCCATGCTTCTATGACCTTTATGCTCCCTTCCAACCCAACCATTCCATGGTTCTATGACCTTTATGCTCCCTCCCAACCCAACCATTCCATGGTTCTATGACCTTCATGCTCCATTCCAACCCAACCATTCCATGGTTCTATGACATTTATGGTCCCTTCCAAACCAGCCATTCTGTGGTTCTGTGACCTTTATGGTCCCTTCCAACCCAACCATTCCATGGTTCTGTGGCCTTTAAGTCCCTTCCAACCCAATCATTCCATGGTTCTATGACTTTTATGGTCCCTTGCAACCCCAACCATTCCATGGTTCTATGACCTTTATGGTCCCTTCCAAACCAACCATTCCATGGTTCTATGACCTTTATGCTCCCTTCCAACCCAGCCATTCCATGGTTCTGCAACCTTTATGGTCCCTTCCAACCCAAACATTCCATGGTTCTGTGACATTTATGGTCCCTTCCACCCCAACCATTCCATGGTTCTATGACCCTTAAGTTCCCTTCCAACCCAACCATTCCATGGTTCTATGACATTTATGGTCCCTTCCAAACCAGCCATTCCGTGGTTCTGTGACCTTTATGGTCCCTTCCAACCCAACCATTCCATGGTTCTGTGGCCTTTAAGTCCCTTCCAACCCAACCCTACCATGGTTCTGTGACCTTTAAGTCCCTTCCAACCCAACCATTCCATGGTTCTATGACCTTTATGCTCCATTCCAACCCAACCATTCCATGGTTCTATGACCCTTATGTTCCCTTCCAACCCAACCATTCCATGGTTCTATGACCTTTATGCTCCATTCCAACCCAGCCATTCCATGGTTCTGCAACCTTTATGGTCCCTTCCAACCCAACCATTCCATGGTTCTATGACCTTTATGGTCCCTTCCAACCCAACCATTCCATGGTTCTATGACCTTTTTGATCCCTTCCAAACCAGCCATTCCGTGGTTCTGTGACCTTTATGGTCCCTTCCAACCCAACCATTCCATGGTTCTATGACCTTTAAGTCCCTTCCAACCCAGCCATTCCATGGTTCTATGACCTTTAAGTCCCTTCCAACCCAACCATTCCATGGTTCTGTGACATTTATGGTCCCTTCCAAACCAGCCATTCCCTGGTTCTGTGACCTTTATGGTCCCTTCCAACCCAACCGTTCCATGGTTCTGTGGCCTTTAAGTCCCTTCCAACCCAACCATTCCATGGTTCTGCAACCTTTATAGTCCCTTCCAACCCAACCATTCCATGGTTCTATGATCTTTAAATCCCTTCCAACCCAAACATTCCATGGTTCTATGACCCTTGTGTTCCCTTCCAACCCAACCATTCCATGGTTCTGCAACCTTTATAGTCCCTTCCAACCCAACCATTCCATGGTTCTATGATCTTTAAATCCCTTCCAACCCAAACATTCCATGGTTCTATGACCCTTATGTTCCCTTCCAACCCAACCATTCCATGGTTCTATGACCTTTATGCTCCATTCCAACCCAACCATTCCTTGGTTCTATGAGCTTTATGCTCCATTCCAACCCAACCATTCCATGGTTTTGCGACCTTTATGGTCCCTTCCAACCCAGCCATTCCATGGTTCTATGATCTTTAAGTCCCTTCCAACCCAACCATTCCATGGTTCTGTGACCTTTATGGTCC